>NC_091296.1:26822683-27130183 GCF_038502225.1 Cherax quadricarinatus
TCTTTTATAGTCAGGCTTTTCCCATTCAACTCCTGTTATTCTCTCCACTTGCAGCTCTACTATGTATTCAAAGCACAGAACCACATGGTCGCTAGCTCCTAGGGGACTCTCATACTTGATGTCCTCAATGTCTGAGCTGCCCAGGGTGAACACAAGGTCCAATCTTGCTGGTTCATCCTCCCCTCTCACTCTGGTAGTGTCCTTAACATGTTGGTGCATGAGATTTTCCAGCACCACGTCCAACATCCTGGCTCTCCATGTTTCGGGACCCCCATGTGGCTCCAGGTTTTCCCAGTCAATCTCCCTGTGGTTGAAATCCCCCATAACCAGCAACTTTGCTCTGCTGGAGTGAGCTCTTCTTGCCACCTCAGCAAGTGTGTCCACCATTGCTCTGTTGCTCTCTTCATATTCCTCTCTTGGCCTCCTGCAGTTCTGTGGTGGATTATACATCACTGCTATGACCTTTGTGTTCCCCAGACTGAAGTGTACCTGCTATGTAGTCTCTTTCTAGCGTCTCATATATGCCTTCCATTTTCTCGAATTTCCATCTGTTTTTTATGAGCAGAGCAACCCCACCTCCCCCCCCCCCTGCCCCTTCTATCCTTCCTCATGATCTGGTATCCTGGTGGGAAGATTGCATCTGTTATTGTCTCCATGAGTTTTGTTTCTGTAACTGCTATGATGTCTGGGGACTTCTCATTGATTCTTTCTTGCCATTACTCATGTTTATTTGTTAATCCATCTGCATTTCTGTACCAAACCTTCAACTTCTGTTCTAATACTGTAACTGTCGTGCAGGGGGGTGGAAACAGAGGGATCGGTGTGTGATGGTTGGTTTGGATTGTTCAGTTGTCTTGGGGGTGTCCTGGCTGGAGTCCTTCTGCAGGTGTTTCTGGGGGGTGTGATTGTCCTTCCATTTGATCCTGGGTTATTCTGCTCTCCTTTTTCATTTCCTCCCATTTCTCCTTTCGTTTTTGAACTCTCTCTTTCATCGTCTTCCTTTCGTCCTGTGTTCTGTCTCGATCGAGGTACACACTCCGGAACTCCTGCTTGCCTCTCAGCCGTGCTTTCTCCTGCAGGATCATGGTTTGGGTTGATTCTGCCTTGAAAATTACTTTGAGAGGCCGATTCCTTTTCTTTGTGAACCACCCGATTCTCCGAAAATTTGCCACCTGGGTCATGTCCCCTTCGCCTATCACCTTCATGATATCTTCAACCGCTTTTTTCTCCTGCTTTCTTTCATCATAAGTTTCCCCTTTAGCTTCGTCTAGCCCATAGACAAACATGGATCTCTCCCTTTCCACCTCCCACTGTGACTCCCATTGCATCCTCTGATGTGTTTTAGTTCCTTCCCGTGGAGTGTTCCTTCCTTCAGTCCCTTCCCTAGTTATGGCCCCTATGCTTCTTGGTTTGTATTTCCTGCTCACCTGCTCCTGGCCCTCACAGGTATCTGGTAAGGTCCTTGCACATGTCCTAGTTCCTTCAATGTCTTCCAACCTCTCATTCTGTACTAGTGTTCTCCCTGTCTTTGTTTTGGCCCCATGTGGGTTTGACAGGACCTCTGCATTCAGTTTAGTTTCCATGCTTCCTTCAGACCTATTGTCTGTGTTTGATGTAGCTATTGCCGATGCTACTTCTGTAATATCTTTGTCTCTGTGCTGTTTCAGATGTCTCAGCTCCTCTTCTAATCTCTCTATCTTGATTTCTGCTGCTGTGGCCTGTTGCTTCCACCTTCTGCATTCTGCTGCTAACCTCTCTTCCATCTTCCTTTCCAGCTCATCTAGTCTCCTTCCCCAGTCTTCCTCCCTTTTTTTGAGCTCTACCTCCCATTCCTCCCTCCCAGATTCATCCTTGGACCCCCTTGTCCTCATCCTGGTTAGGGGGAGGGGAATAGATGGTTAGGAGGAGAGGGGATGGATGGTTGTGGGGGAGGGGGAGGATGGTTATTGGAGGGGTAGAGATAGTGTGTGTGAGTGTGTGTGTGTGTGTGTGTGTGTGTGTGTGTGTGTGTGTGTGTGTGTGTGTGAATGTGTGTGTGTGTGTGTGTGTGTGAGTGTGTGTGTGTGTGTGTGTGTGTGTGTGTGTGTGTGTGAGTGTGTGTGTGTGTGTGTGTGTGTGTGAATGTGTGTGTGCGTGTGTGTGTGTGTGTGTGTGTGTGTGTGAGTGTGTGTGTGTATGTGTGGGTGAGTGTGGGTGCATGTGTGTGTGTGTGTGAATGTGTGTGTGTGTGTACTCACCTAATTGTACTCACCTAATTGTGGTTGCAGGGGTCGAGACTCATCTCCTGGCCCCGCCTCTTCACTGATCGCTACTGGGTCCTCTCCCTCTCTGCTTCCTGAGCTTTGTCATACCTCTTCTTAAAATTATGTATGGTTCCTGCCTCCACTACTTCACTTGCTAGGCTATTCCACTTCCTGACGACTCTATGACTGAAGAAATACTTCCTAACGTCCCTGTGACTCGTCTGAGTCTTCAGCTTCCAGTTGTGACCCCTTGTTTCTGTGTCCCCTCTCTGGAACATCCTATCTCTGTCCACCTTGTCTATTCCCCGCAGTATCTTGTATGTCGTTATCATGTCTCCCCTGACCCTTCCGTCCTCCAGTGTCGTTTGTCCGATTTCCCTCAACCTTTCCTCGTACGACATTCCCCTGAGTTCTGGGACTAGCCTTGTTGCAAACCTTTGTACTTTCTCTAACTTCTTGACGTGCTTGACCAAGTGTGGGTTCCAGACTAGTGCTGCATACTACAGTATGGGCCTAACATACACAGTGTACAGTATCTTAAACGATTCCTTATTAAGGTATCGGAACGCTATTCTCAAGGTTTGCCAGGCGCCCGTACGCTGCAGCAGTTATTTGGTTGATGTGTGCCTCCGGTGACGTACTCGGTGTTATGGTCACCCCAAGTTTTTTCTCCCTGAGTGAGGTCTGTAGTCTTTGTCCACCTAGCCTATACTCTGCGGTCTTCTTTGCCCCTCCCCAATCTTCATGACTTTGCATTTGGCAGGGTTGAATTCGAGAAGCCAGTTTCTGGACCACATGTCCAGCCTGTCCAGGTCTCTTTGCAGTGCTGCCTCATCCTCATCCGATTTAATTCTTCTCATCAACTTCACATCATCTGCGAATAGGGACACTTCAGAGTCTATTCCTTCCATCATGTCGTTCACATATATCAAAAATAGCACTGGTACTAGAACTGACCCCTGTGGGACCCCGCTCGTCACAGGCGCCCACTGTGATACCTCTTCACGTACCATGACTCGTTGTTGCCTCCCTGTCAGGTATTCCCTGATCCATTGCAGTGCCCTCCCTGTTATATGCGCCTGATCCTCCAGCTTCTGCACTAATCTCTAGTGGGGAACTGTGTCAAAGGTCTTCCTGCAGTCTAGGAAAACGCAATCAACCCACCCCTCTTTCTCGTGTCTTACTTCTGTTACCTTGTCATAAAACTCCAGAAGGTTTGTGACACAGGATTTGCCTTCCATGAACCCATGCTGGTTTTCATTTATAATCTTGTTCCGTTCCAGGTGTTCCACCACTCTCCTCCTGATAATCTTCTCCATGACTTTGCACACAATACACATCAGAGACACAGGTCTGTAGTTTAGTGCCTCATTTCTGTTTCCTTTCTTAAATATAGGGACTACATTTGCTGTCTTCCATTTCTCAGGTAGTTACCCAGTTTCAAGGGATGTGTTGAATATTGTGGTTAGGGGCACGCACAGCATCTCTGCTCCTTCTCTAAGGACCCATGGAGAGATGTTGTCCGGTCCCATCGCCTTTGAGGTATCAAGGTCACTTAGCTTCTGTACCTCCTCCTCGGTTGTTCGTATGTCATCCAACACTTGTTGGTATATTCCCTCTTGATGTTCCCTTCTGTGCTGTCTTCCCAAAGCCCTTCCTGTCTATACTGTAAAAACTTCCTTAAATCTCCTGTTTAGCTCCTCACATACCTCCTGATCATTTCTTGTGAGTTCTCCACCTTCTGTCCTCAGTCTGATCACCTGGTCTTTGACTGTTGTATTCCTCCTGATGTGGCTATACAACAGTTTCGCGTCAGTGTTGATTTTCGATGCTATGTTATTTTCATACTGTAGCTGGGCCTCCCTCCTTACCAGTGCATACTCGTTCCTGGCTCTGCGACTGATCTCCCTATTTTCGTGTGTTCTCTGCCTTCTGTACTTTTTCCATTCTCTATTGCACTTCGTTTTTGCCTCCTTACACCGTTGGGTATACCAGGGGCTCGTTCTGGTCTTCCCATTGTTTCTGTTGCCCTTGGGAATAAACCTTTCCACTGCCTCCTTGCATTTTGTTGTTACATATTCCATCATTTCATTTACTGACTTTCCTGCCAGTTCTCTGTCCCACGGAACCTCCTGCAGGAAGTTCCTCAACCCTATGTACCTGGAGGTTACCTGGAGGTTACCTGGAGGTTATTCCGGGGATCAACGCCCCCGCGGCCCGGTCCATGACCAGGCCTCCCGATGGATCAGGGCCTGATCAACTAGGCTGTTACTGCTGGCCGCACGCAGTCCGACGTACGAGCCACAGCCCGGCTGATCCGGCACTGACTTTAGGTATCTGTCCAGCTCTCTCTTGAAGGCAGCCAGGGGTTTATTGGCAATTCCCCTAATGCTTGATGGGAGGCTGTTGAACAGTTTTGGGCCCCGGACACTTATGGTGTTTTCTCTTAGTGTACCAATGGCGCCCCTACTTTTTATTGGAGGCATTTTGCATCGCCTGCCCAGTCTTTTACTTTCGTAGGGAGTGATTTCTGTGTGCAGATTTGGGACCATTCCTTCCAAGATTTTCCAAGTGTAGATTATGATATATCTCTCCCTCCTGCGTTCCAACGAGTACAAGTCAAGTGCTTCCAAGCGTTCCCAGTAGTTAAGGTGCTTGACAGAACTTATACGTGCAGTAAAGGATCTCTGTACACTCTCTAGATCTGCGATTTCACCTGCTTTGTATGGAGATGTTAATGTACAGCAGTATTCCAGCCTAGAGAGAACAAGTGATTTGAAAAAGATCATCATGGGCTTTGCATCTCTCGGTTTGAAAGTTCTCATTATCCATCCTATCATTTTCTTTGCACGTGCGATCGTGGCACTGTTGTGATCCTTGAAAGTGAGATCCTCAGACATTACTACTCCCAGGTCCCTTACATTATTTTTCCGCTCTATTGTATGGCTGGAGTCAGTAGTATACTCTGTTCTAGTTATTATCTCCTCCAGTTTTCCATAACGGAGTAGTTGGAATTTGTCCTCATTGAACATCATATTGTTTACCGTTGCCCACTGGAAAACTTTGTTTATATCTTCTTGGAGGTTAACCGCGTCCTCAGCAGATGACAGCCTCATGCAGATCCTAGTATCATCCGCAAAGGATGATACGGTGCTGTGGTGTATATCTCTGTTTATGTCTGATATGAGGATAAGGAATAAGATGGGGGCGAGTACTGTGCCTTGTGGAACAGAGCTCTTCACTATGGCAGCCTCCGATTTAACTCTGTTGACCACTACTCTTTGTGTTCGATTTGTAGTCCCCTCTTTTATAGTCAGGCTTTTCCCATTCAACTCCTGTTACTCTCTCCATTTGCAACTCTACTATGTATTCAAAGCACAGAACCACATGGTCACTAGCTTTTAGGGGACTCTCATATGTGATGTCCTCAATATCTGAACTGCCCAGGGTGAACACAAGGTCCAATCTTGCTGGTTCATCCTCCCCTCTCACTCTGGTAGTGTCCTTAACATGTTGGTGCATGAGGTTTTCCAGCACCACATCCAACATCTTGGCTCTCCATGTTTCAGGACGCCCATGTGGCTCCAGGTTTTCCCAGTCAATCTCCCTGTGGTTGAAATCCTCCATAACCAGCAACTTTGCTCTGCTGGAGTGAGCTCTTTTTGCCACCTCAGCGAGTGTGTCCACCATTGCTCTGTTGCTCTCTTCATATTCCTCTCTTGGCCTCCTGCAGTTCTGTGGTGGATTATACAACACTGCAATGACCACCTTGTGCTCCCCAGACTGAAGTGTACCTACTATGTAGTCTCTTTCTCCTGTCTCGTCTATGCCTCCCATTTTCTCGAATTTCCATCGGATTTTTACGAGCAGAGCAACCCCTCCTCCCACTCTGCCCCTTCTATCTTTCCTCATGATCTGGTATCCTAGTGGAAAGATTGCATCTGTTATTGTCTCTGAAAGTTTTGTTTCTGTAACTGCTATGATGTCTGGGGACTTCTCATTGATTCTTTCTTGCCATTCCTCATGTTTATTCGTTAATCCATCCGCATTTGTGTACCAAACCTTCAACTTCTGTTCTAATACTGTAACTGTGGTCCTGGGGGAATGCTGGGGTTGGGAGAGCAGGAGCCCTGGTGGGGGCCTGTCGGGGGTTGAAGTGGAGGTGGAGGAAGAGCTCCCATAGGGGGTTGCTGTTGGGGTAGGGTTCGTGGTGTGGGGGGTGGGAACAGAGGGATCGGTGTGTGATGGTTGGTTTGGATTGTTCAGTTGCCTTGGGGGTGTCGTGGCTGGAGTCCTTCTGCAGGTGTTTCTGGAGGGTGTGCTTGTCCTTCCACTTGTTCCTGGGTTATTCTGCTCTCTCTTTCAGTATCATCCTTTCCTCCTGTGTTCTGTCTCGATCGAGGTACACACTCATGAACTCCTGTTTGCCTCTCAGCCGTGCTTTCTCCTGCAGGATCATGGTTCGGGTTGATTCTGCCTTGAAAATTACTTTGAGAGGCCGATTCCTTTTCTTTGTGAACCACCCGATTCTCTGAAAATTTGCCACCTGGGTCATGTCTCCCTCGCCTATCACCTTCATGATACTTTCAATCGCTTTTTTCTCCTCCTGCTTTCTTTCATCATAAGTTTCCCCTTTAGCTTCGTCTAGCCCATAGACAAAAACTGATCTCTCCCTTTCCACCTCCCACTGTGACTCCCATTGCATCCTCTGAGGTGTTTTAGTTCCTTCCCGTGGAGTGTTCCTTCAGTCCCTTCCCTAGCTATGGCCCCTATGCTCATTGTGAGTGTGTGTGTGTGTGTGTGTGTGTGTGTGTGTGTGTGTGTGACAGAGAGTCTGTGTGTGTGAGTGTGCGTGTGTGTGAGTGTGCACGTGTGTGTGTGTGTGTGTGTGTGTTTGTGTGTGTGTGTGTGTGTGTGTGTGTGTTTGTGTGTGTGTGTGTGTGTGTGTGCTTGTGTGTGTGAGTGTGTGAGTGTGTGTGTGTGTGTGTGAGTGTGTGTGTGTGTGTGTGTGTGTGTGTGTGTGTGAGTGTGTGTGTGTTTGTGTGTGTGTATGTGTGTGTGAGTGTGCTTGTGTGTGTGTGTGTGAGTGTGCGTGTGTGTGTGTGTGAGTGTGCGTGTGTGTGTGTGAGTGTGAGTGTGTGTGTGTGTGTGTGTGTGTGTGTGTGTGAGTGTGTGTGTGTGTGTGTGTGTGTGTGTGTGTGTGTGTGTGTGTGTGTGTGTGTGTGTGTGTGTGTGTGTGAGTGTGTGTGTGTGTGTGTTTTTCCCAGAAGATGCGTACATCGGGGATTTTTAGTAACTTGGAAATCTTCTTAATAACGTCAACAACGCAAAGCATATGTACATTACCATACTTGAGGGAAAAACCCTTCGACGGATATGGGAAGACCAAGCCTGTGTCACTTGTCCTTGGTGTAGCTGACGAGATAATATGGACAGATTTAAATAGAAAAACCGTTGTACCTTCTCTCATATGCTTTTCCATTTGTTGCTAAGCTGGGGTTCGAATCCGCGGAAAGGCAGTCCTAAAACTGCCAAATCAAGGTTTGTAGTTACTAGATAACGACGGATATAGTATGAGTCTTCCGCATAGGTTTATATATATATATTAGATGGGTTAGAATGGTCCACCTATGCTACCACTGATTAGTTTTTATGGATGAATCCCACACCAACATGACCAGCGACTAGATGTACTGTAGGTCATGTTACCTTAGTGTCATTATCGACAGTGGCACTGAAGCAACATGAACTACACCTAGTACATCAATACACCTAGGTGAGAGAATATTAATATGGTCGTCGTGATCCAGCAGCTACGATCGCTGACTTCGAAGTTTCAGGACTACCTTACAATAAATTCGAACCCCATCCATTTCCTGAGGGGATCTTGTTTAGTGGATAAAGATACAAGTCAGATAGTTATGAAGACTATTAGGAACGAAGTAGCAACAAACAGTAATGTATATGACATAAGATATTAGGTTTTTCTAGATAAAGCTCTTCATATTATCATCATCAACATATGAAGAGACATGAACTAGAGGCTTAGGAGCTATAATTCAAAACGCTTCGAGCCATTCCGTTCAAAAAACGTACAGGAGCTATAATTCAACCCTTCCATGGAGGCCGGAAACGTTAGTTTATCACCATATGTCCAGCAATTGTGCTTAACACTCTCAAAAAGATTATATAAACCTTGTTTTTTTAACCATTCTCAAAAGGCCCAAGATCTATTAATAATCTCAAGAGACACAGGTGCTGCTTATCATCACCCTCAAGAGACTCAGGAGCTGGAACTCAACCCAGTCTAACATAGTTAATGTATGAGGCAGTGTTGTGACTTATTCATCGTCGTATCTACTAGTCCTTTGATAAAAATAAGTTGGGACGTCCTTGAAGTGTTCACTACCACGTCAGTGTAGACACGGACGCGGTAATGATTTTCAGGGAAGGTTAATCTCTCAGAAATGTCACGAAAACCACTAGAGTGACCTTTATTAAACTATTATTGACATTTATTACACCACTGGTAGCGACCTTTATTAAACCACTAGTGACCCTTATTAAACCACTAGTGACCTTTATTAAACCACTAGAGTGATCTTTATTAAACCACTACAGTCGGTCTATACTTAAATTTGTTTTGTTACTAGCAATATTAATCTTTTTTTAAATGTATTGAATTATTAATTTGTCTTTATCTTTTTCTAAGCATAATATTACATTGAGAGATGTATTAAATTTAAAAAAATTTATATACACTTCTAGGAATAAACATATGACCTTCTTCCTTGTTTTTCATTTTACTTGACAAACTACAAAATCAACAATTTTTGATAAGTGACAAGACTTTTTAACTTCAACATGGTATAACCGTGTCAAGAACAAAAAAATTATTCTTTATCCGTCTTTATCTTGGACATTATTTTTCGAAAGCTTTTTTTTTCCCCATCTTTACATAGAGTTACGGGGTTGATAACATAATACGTCAAGGGTACACACTCGCCAGGTTTTGAAATGTCTGCCAGGGTCTAAAACATAAATTCAAGTATTCTTTTTATTACATTGTTTTCATTATAAAGTTTGTGGGTGCCTTAATTTACCTTGATGCTAATGTTTACACAGGGATTCCCCTTCCTCATTAAACATTTCAGTGTTCATTATAAAAGAATCACGCCACATAGTCAACAATAGAACATCCTGGAAACAAATGGTATAAAATACCGATACAATGGAAATATAAACACATATGCAGTATAATGTGATCCTTTACTGACAACGTTTCGTGAAACGTTGTCAATAAAGGATCACATTATACGGCATATGTGTTTATATTTCCAATAGAGTATCCTGAAATATATTCTTTCTTAAACCTATTCGGTAGAACATCATGGCATCACTCCCTCTGTTGTAATGATCGTAATATGTGCAGGAAAAATACTCTTAAGACTGATTCACAAAATCGCAGTGACACAACTGAAAGTGAACCATACCACAGGTGGGGTTTGAACCCGCGGTCAGAGAGTCGTAAAACTCCAGACTGGCGCGTTAGCCACTGGGCCAGCTGGATACAATAAAATTCATTCAACAAGAGTTCAAGCCCCGCCCGTGGTATGGCTTACTCTTATGATCTTAAGGGTCTTCTTCAGGAAATCATTAGGAGACGACTGTGGCATTATGATGGTCGGCAGCAGGCGAATATAGCATCATTAAGAGCAGTGTCATCACCATCACCCTGTGCTGCCTCAACCCGGGTCTGTAAGCCACAGATCACTTCACCTGAAAAGAGTCAACAGACACGATTCATTAATAAATGAATAATTATGTGTTCTCTGAAAATCTCAGCCTATTAAACTGAATTAAATATTACATAATATTTAAATGACTTTTATCGTATCGTAAAACTAACATAAAAGGATTATATTGGGGAGGGGGGAGAGAGGTGGCACTGATAACGACGGTACAATTATGGATTCGCAAACCCAGGACCACCAGTTCAGTCCCCATTATTCCTTACACAAATTATAAAAAAAGACAATAGTTTATGTTAATTTTATTTTAGATTAACATTTGGTATCTAGACTGCACATCATCTCGTGTACAAAACAAACAATTTATAAACAACTGGATAATGTCAATATGCAAATTAATTGCAGTTGAAAATGTGACAATACAAGAGACTTTCATGGATCACCGATGTGTGTTAAAGATAAATGAAAAAATATCCTTAAAACTAATTTAGATTATTTGTTTCATCATAAGAAATTGTTTTTTCTTCGCATTAGGCTGTTATCTACAGTGAAGATCTGAAAATTATTCAGTTTATAAATATACCAGAACCTGGATTCCAAATATATTGCATATTATACTTAATGTGGGAAATTTTGATGATTTTTCCTGCAATTTGTGTGTAAGAATTGATGGGATAACAGAAGTATAAATAACAGGAGTCCTCAGGTTGTTCAACTCTATATATCTTTGGTTAAGCCTCATTTACATTATACTGCGCACTTCTGGTCACCGTGTTACAGGACGATGACAAAATTGATCCCATGTATCAGAACTCTTCCCTATAAGGATAGATTGAGGGCCCTGAATCTGCACTCTCGCCTTTCCAGAGAGTGCAGATTCAGGGGAAATGTGATTGAGGTGTATAAATGGAAAACAGGAATAAATAAAGGGAATGTAAATAGCGTGCTAAAAATAAACCATACCACGGGCGGGATTTGAACCCGCGGTCAGAAAGTCTCAAAATTCCAGACCGTCGCGTTAGCCACTGGACCAGCTAGCCACAATAAAATTCGTCCAACTAGGTACATTTCTACACCATAGGAAGGTTAGCATAGGCACCACTGTGACCACAAATGCAAGTTTTTACAGACGAATCTCCAGCTAGCGCGGCCGTGACGAACTCTAGCTCAAGTCCCCTCTGACCGCGGGTTCAAATCCCACCCGTGGTATGGTTTGTTTGCAATCGTGTCATTACGATTTCGTGAGTCGTGCTAAAAATATCTTACCAAGATAGGACTCGCAGCAATGGTTTCAAGTTGGAAAAATTTAGGTTCAGAGAGGATATAGGAAAGCATTGGTTTGGTAATAGAGTTGTGGACCAGTGGAACAAACTCCCGAGTATTGGCGCTAAATAACATGAGAAAAAAATTTAAGTGGTTTTTGTTTGGTTTGTCCACAAGTTTTGAAATTATAGACCACGGAACGGGTGGGATTTGAAACCATGACGAATGAGTTTGAAATTATAGTCCTAAGGTGCCTGGATAATACCACCAGGACAGTGTTATTAACGGAGTGAAACACAGCAGATTATGACAGTAGCTACTTACTACCAGGGCAGTCTTGTGGTTGGTGTGTGGCTTAAAACACATTATGATGGAATACCTGCTCACTACCAGGACAGTGTTGCGCACAGTAAATACTTACTACTAGGATAATGTTGTGGATAGTTGCTACTTTCCTCTGGGACAGTGTCGTGGGCAGTAGATACTTACCACTAGGACAGTACCTCCAGTCGCTCCAGGAACCCCAACCGGTTCCGCCACCATTGTATGTTTCTCCGTTCTGGCACTGCATTTCTAGGTCGTTAGCGGCTGTGTCGTCGCCTCTTCCTTGAGCATTCTCAATCCTCATTCTGATTGCCTTAAAGAAGCCTTTGTTGCATTCTCTTTTGCCTGTGAATAAACGTTTATGAACGTAATTATGTGAATTATTATATTTTAAATAGTTTCTAAGTATTTCAGACAACTGAATACATCGAGCGTATTATTATCAGTGTAAACTGATAGACAAAAAAATAGTTACATGACTATCGACAAGTGCCTTTGATAACTGGTAACTAACATGCATTCACACAAGCGTGCACACACACGCACCACAAAATACAAACAGGCTAAGTGTCTATCTACAAGCGCCTTTGACATATGGTAACTAACAAACTAAAAAAAAAAAAACGGGAGAAGTGTCTATAGACAAACGCTTTTGATAACTGATAACTAATGCTCACACACACACAAAATAGGAAAAGTGTTTATCCAAAAGTGCCTTTGGCAACTGCCTAATACACACACACACACACACACACACACACACACACACAAACACACCTGGACAGGCTGGACGCGTGGTCCAGCAACTGGCTACTTGAATTTAACCCTGCCAAATGCAAAGTCATGAAGATCGAGGAAGGGCAAAGAAGACCGCAGAAAAAGTATAGCCTAGGCGGCCAAAGACTGCAAACCTCACTCTTCAGGTGACTATAATACCCAGCACGTCTCCGGAAGCACACATCAACAAGATAACTGCTGCAGCATATGGGCGCCTGGCAAACCAGAGAATAGCGTTCCGGTACGTCAGTAAGGAATCGTTCAAGACTCTGTACACCGTGTACGTCGGGCCCATACTGGAGTCTGCAGCACCAGTTTGGAACCCACACCTGGTCAAGCACGTCAAGAAATTAGAGAAAGTGCAAAGGTTTGCAACAAGGCTAGTTCCAGAGCTAAGGGAAATGTCTTACGAAGAAAGGTTAAGGGAAATCTGCCTGACGACACTGGAGGACAGGAGGGTCAGGGGAGACATGATAACGACATACAAAATACTGCGAGGAATATATAAGGTGGACAGAAACAAGAGGTTCCAGAGATGGGACACAGAAACAAGAGGTCACAATTGGAAGTTGAAGACTCAGATGAATCAAAGGGATGTTAGAAAGTGTTTCTTCAGTCACAGAGTTGTCAGGAAGTGGAATAGTCTGGCAAGTGATGTAGTGGAGGCAAGAACCATACACAGTTTTAAGATGAGGTATGATAAACATCATGGAGCAGGGAGAGAGAGGACCTAGTAGCGATAGTGAAGAGGTGGGACCAGGAGCTATGGATCGACCCCTAAAACCACAAATAGGTGAGTACGTACACACACACACACACACACACACACACACACACACACACACACACACACACACACACACACACACACACACACACACACACACACACAAACACAACCACAGTTAAGTGAGTACACACAGGAGCCAGGAGCTGTGAATCGACCCCTGCAACCACAACTAGGTGAGTACAGCTAACACGCAAAAGACCTATAAGCTTTGTAGACATTAGAATAATAGTGTGCAACGATTGTTATAGCAGAAACATGACTTAGCGTGTGTACATCTAGCCTAGGATAATCTAGAATAACCTATATATATATATATATATATATATATATATATATATATATATATATATATATATATATATATATATATATATATATATATATATATATATGCAAAACAACCACTCTGAAAGAATAGAGAAATTCCAAGCGCTTTCGTGACTACTCACATTATCAAGGAACTATGAAAGTAAAGCATCCAAGGAAGCTATATAAGGGGTCTGGCCGGCACCTCCTTGGATGCTTTACTTTCATAGTTCCTTGATAATGTGAGTAGTCACGAAAGCGATTGGAATTTCTCTATTCTTTCAGAGTGGTTGTTTTGCATATTCTGAAATCACCTGTTTACTGTGATCTTATTGCATATATATATATATATATATATATATATATATATATATATATATATATATATATATATATATATATATATATATATATATATGTCGTGCCGAATATGTTAAACTGGTCAATTAGCAGGAACTCATTTAAAATTAAGTTCTTTCTAAAATTTTCTCTTATACGTTCAAAGATATATTTTTTTCATTAATGTTAATGTAAAAAAATAAATTTTGCTCCAAAAGAATCTTAGAAAACTTACCTTATTATAACAAGAACAATTTATTTTAGCCTAACCCAACTAAATATATTTTAGATTTGTTTACAATAATTTAATACTAAACAAACACAGTGAATTTTTTTTTTCGTTAGGTTCAGAATGATTTTAGCGAAATTATTGCATACATAAATTTTCGCTTGTCCTATATGGCAAGATGAGCCTTGCTATTTAAGCCAAGATCGCAAGTTCTGCCTATTCGGCACGACATATATATATATAAATATATATATATATATATATATATATATATATATATATATATATATATATATATATGTATGTATATATATATACAAGAAATTAGCAAGAGCAGGCGAAATATACACAAATACTGATCTCTGGCTGAAGCAGACTCGTAGGTTCGAGTCTCCTTCAGCCAGAGATCAGTGTTTATATATATGTATATTTATACAATTTATAATAGTTTCATTTAAATACTTCTTCCATCTAATTTTTATTTTGTATATGCTTACATGTGTACTCACCTAATTGTACTCACCTAATTTCGGTTGCAGGAGTTGAGACTCAGCTCCTGGCCCCGCCTCTTCACTGATCGCTACTAGGTCCTCTCCCTCTCTGCTTCCTGAGCTTTGTCATACCTCTTCTTAAAATTATGTATAGTTCCTGCCTCCACTACTTCACTTGCTAGGCTATTCCACTTCCTGACGACTCTATGACTGAAGAAATACTTCCTATCGTCCCTGTGACTCGTCTGAGTCTTCAGCTTCCAGTTGTGACCCCTTGTTTATGTGTCCTCTCTCTGGAACATCCTATCTCTGTCCACCTTGTCTATTCCCTGCAGAATCTTGTATGTCGTTATCATGTCTCCCCTGACCCTTCCGTCCTCCAGTGTCATCAGTCCGATTTCCCTCAAACTTTCCTCGTACGACATTCCCCTGAGCTCTGGGACTAGCCTTGTTGCAAACCTTTGTACTTTCTCTAACTTCTTGACTTGCTTGACCAGGTGTGGGTTCCAGACTGGTGCTGCATACTCCAGTATGGGCCTAACATACACAGTGTACAGTGTCTTGAACGATTCCTTATTAAGGTATCGGAACGCTATTCTCAGGTTTGCCAGGCGCCCGTATGCTGCAGCCGTTATTTGGTTGATGTGTGCCTCCGGTGACGTGCTCGGTGTTATTGTCACCCCAAGGTCTTTCACCCTGAGTGAGGTCTGTAGTCTTTGTCCACGTAGCCTATACTCTGTCTGCGGTCTTCTTTGCCCCTCCCATTTGGCAGGGATGAATTCGAGAAGCCAGTTTCTGGACCACATGTCCAGCCTGTCCAGGTCTCTTTGCAGTCCTGCCTCATCCTCATCCGATTTAATTCTTCTCATCAACTTCGCATCATCTGCGAATAGGGACACTTCAGAGTCTATTCCTTCCATCATGTCGTTCGCATATATCAAAAATAGCACTGGTCCTAGAACTGACCCCTGTGGGACCCCGCTCGTCACAGGCGCCCACTGTGATACCTCTTCATGTACCGTAACTCGATGTTGCCTCCCTGTCAGGTATTCCCTGATCCATTGCAGTGCCCTCCCTGTTATATGCGCCTGATCCTCCAACTTCTTCACTAATCTCTTGTGGGGAACTGTGTCAACAACCTTCCTGCAGTCTAGGAAAATGCAATCAACCCACCCCTCTCTCTTGTGTCTTCTGTTACCTTGTCATAAAACTCCAGGAGGTTTGTGACACAGGATTTGCCTTCCATGAACCCATGCTGGTTTTCATTTATAATCTTGTTCCGTTCCAGGTGTTCCACCACTCTCCTCCTGATAATCTTCTCCATGACTTTGCATACAATACATGTCAGAGACACAGGTCTGTAGTTTAGTGCCTCATTTCTGTTTCCTTTCTTAAATATGGGGACTACATTTGCTGTCTTCCATTTCTCAGGTAGTTACCCAGTTTCAAGGGATGTGTTGAAGATTGTGGTTAGGAGCATGAACAGCATCTCTGCTCCCTCTCTAAGGACCCATGGGGAGATGTCCGGTCACATTGCCTTTTAGGTATCAAGGTCACTTATCAGCTTCTGCACCTCCTCCTCGGTTGTTCGTATGTCATCCAACACTTGTTGGTATATTCCCTCTTGATGTTCCCTTCTGTGCTGTCTTCCCAGAGCCTTTCCCTTCCTGTCTCTACTGTAAAAACTTCCTTGAATCTCCTGTTTAGCTTCTCACATACCTCCTGATCATTTCTTGTGAGTTCTCCACCTTCTGTCCTCAGTCTGATCACCTGGTCTTTGACTGTTGTCTTCCTCCTGATGTGGCTATACAACAGTTTCGGGTCAGTCTTGATTTTCGATGCTATGTTATTTTCATACTGTCGCTGGGCCTCCCTCCTTACCTGTGCATACTCGTTCCTGGTTCTGCGACTGATTCCCCTATTTTCATGTGTTCTCTGCCTTCTGTACTTTTTCCATTCTCTATTGCACTTTGTTTTTGCCTCCTTACACCGTCGGGTAAACGAGGGGTTCGTTCTGGTCTTCCCATTGTTTCTGTTACCCTTGGGAATAAACCTTTCCACTGCCTCCTTGCATTTTGCTGTTACATATTCCATCATTTCATTTACTGGCTTTCCTGCCAGTTCTCTGTCCCACGGAACCTCCTGCAGAAAGTTCCTCCCCTCTTTTATAGTCAGGCTTTTCCCATTCAACTCCTGTTACTCTCTCCACTTGCAACTCTACTATGTATTCAAAGCACAGAACCACATGGTCACTAGCTCCTAGGGAACTCTCATATGTGATGTCCTCAATGTCTGAACTGCCCAGGGTGAACACAAGGTCCAATCTTGCTGGTTCATGCTCCCCTCTCACTCTGGTAGTGTCCTTAACATGTTGGTGCATGAGGTTTTCCAGCACCACATCCAACATCTTGGCTCTCCATGTTTCGAGACTCCCATGTGGCTCCAGGTTTTCCCAGTCAATCTCCCTGTGGTTGAAATCCCCCATAACCAGCAACTTTGCTCTGCTGGAGTGAGCTCTTCTTGCCACCTCAGCAAGTGTGTCCACCATTGCTCTGTTGCTCTCTTCATATTCCTCTCTTGGCCTCCTGCAGTTCTGTGGTGGATTATACATCACTGCAATGACCACCTTGTGCTCCCCAGACTGAAGTGTACCTACTATGTAGTCCCTTTCTCCTGTCTCGTCTATGCCTCCCATTTTCTCGAATTTCCATTGGTTTTTTACGAGCAGAGCAACCCCTCCTCCCACTCTGCCCCTTCTATCTTTCCTCATGATCTGGTATCCTGGTGGGAAGATTGCATCTGTTATTGTCTCCATGAGTTTTGTTTCTGTAACTGCTATGATGTCTGGGGACTTCTCATTGATTCTTTCTTGCCATTCCTCATGTATATTCGTTAATCCATCTGCATTTGTGTACCAAACCTTCAACTTCTGTTCTAATACTGTAACTGTGGTCCTTGGGGAATACTGGGTTGGGAGAGCAGGAGCTCTGGTGTGGGCCTGTGGGGGGTTGCAGTGGAGGAGGAGGAAGAGCTCCCATAGGGGGTTGCTGTAGGAGTAGGGTTCGTGGTGCGGGGGGTGGGAACAGAGGGATCAGTGTGTGATGGTTGGTTTGGATTGTTCAGTTGCCTTAGGAGTGTCGTGGCTGGAGTCCTTCTGCAGGTGTTTCTGGGGGTGTGCTTGTCCTTCCACCTGCTTCTGGGTTATTCTGCTCTCCTTTTTCATTTCCTCCCGTTCCTCCTTCCGTTTTTTTGCTCTCTCTTTCAGTATCATCCTTTCCTCCTGTGTTCTGTCTCGATCGAGGTACACACTCATGAACTCGTGTTTGCCTCTCAGCCGTGCTTTCTCCTGCAGGATCATGGTTCAGGTTGATTCTGCCTTGAAAATTACTTTGAGAGGCCGATTCCTTTTCTTTGTGAACCACCCGATTCTCTGAAAATTTGCCACCTGGGTCATGTCTCCCTCGCCTATCACTTTCATGATACCTTCAATTGCTTTTTTCTCCTCCTGCTTTCTTTCATCATAAGTTTCCCCTTTAGCTTCGTCTAGTCCATAGACAAAAACTGATCTCTCCCTTTCCTCCTCCCACTGTGACTCCCATTGCATCCTCTGAGGTATTTTAGTTCCTTCCCATGGAGTGTTCCTTCCTTCAGTCTCTGCCCTAGCTGTGGCCCCTATACTCACTGGTTTGTCCTTCTTGCTCACCTGTTCCTGGCCCCCACAAGTGTCTGGTAAGGTCCCTGCACATGTCCTAGTTCCTTCAATGTCTTCCAACCTCTCATTCTGCCTTTGTTTTGGCCCCATGAGGGTTTGACAGGACCTCTGCATACAGTTTAGCTTCCATGCTCTCTTCAGACCCGTTGTCTGTCTGATGTAGACATTGCTGATGGTACTTCTGTAATATCTTTGTCTCTAGGCTGTTTCCGATGTCTCAGCTCCTCTTCTAATCTCCGTATCTTGGCTTCTGCTACTGTGGCATGTTGCTTCCACTTTCTGCATTCTGCTGCTAACCTCTCCTTCATCTTCCTTGCAAGCTCATCTAGCCTCCTTCCCCAGTCTTCCTCCCTTTTTTTGAGCTCTGCCTCCCAGTCCTCCCTCCCAGATTCGTCCTTCGGGCCCCTTGTTCTCATCGTAGTTCTAGGTTGCCCCATTGCTCCACAGAAGGAAGCAGGAGAGATGGTTAGGGGGAGGGAAATAGATGGTTAGGGGGAGTGTGGATGGATGGTTATGGGGGAGGGGGAGGATGGTTATTGGAGGGGGAGAGGTAGTTGGGGAGGGGGTTAGATGGTTTGGGGGAGGGGTAGGTGGCTAGGGGGAGGGGAAGAGGTGGTTAGGGGAAGGGGGAGTATGTGTTTGTGTCAAGTGTATATGTGCTTGTGTATGTGTGCTTGTGTATGTGTGTGTGCATGTGTGGGAGAGAGAGGGATGGGATTAAGGGAAGAGGGGGAGAGAAGGATGAGTTTCCCTTAGAAGTGGGGGAGGTGTGTGAGATGGGACTAGAAGGGGAGGGAGGGGAAAGAAGGCTGAAGGTAGAGTGACCACTTGATAACGAGGTCCTTACGTGTACTCACCTATTTGTGGTTGCAGGGGTCGAGTCACAGCTCCTGGCCCTGCCTCTTCACTGATTGCTACTAGGCCCTCTCTCTCCCCGCTCCATGAGCTTTATCAAACCTCGTCTTAAAACTGTGTATGGTTCCTGCCTCCACTACGTCATTTTCTAGGCTATTCCACTGCCTTACAACTCTATGACTGAAGAAATACTTCCTACTATCTCTCTGACTCATTTGTGTCTTCAACTTCCAATTGTGGCCTCTTGTTTCTGTGTCCCCTCCCTGGAACATCCTGTCTTTGTCCACCTTGTCTATTCCACGCAGTATTTTATATGTCGTTATCATGTCTCCCCTGACCCTCCTGTCCTCCAGTGTGGTCAGGCCGATTTCCCTTAATCTTTCCTCATAGGACATTCCCCTTAGCTCTGGAACTAACCTTGTCGCAAACCTTTGTACTTTCTCTAGTTTCTTGACGTGCTTTATCAAGTGCGGGTTCCAAACAGGTGCTGCATACTCCAGTATGGGCCTGACATACACGGTGTACAGTGTCTTCAATGATTCCTTACTAAGGTATTGGAATGCTGTTCTCAGGTTTGCCAGGCGCCCATATGCTGCAGCAGTTATCTGATTGATGTGTGCTTCCGGAGACATGCTCGGTGTTATACTCACCCCAAGATCTTTCTCCTTGAGTGAGGTTTACAGTCTTTGGCCACCTAGCCTATACTCTGTCTGTGGTCTTCTGTGCCCCTCCCCCATCTTCATGACTTTGCATTTGGCAGGATTAAATTCGAGAAGCCATTTGCTGGACCAGGTGTCCAGTCTGTCCAGGTCTCTTTGAAGTCCTGCCTGGTCCTCATCAGATTTAATTCTCCTCATTAACTTCACATCATCTGCAAACAGGGACACTTCTGAGTCTAACCCTTCCGTCATGTCGTTCACATATACCAAAAATAGCACTGGTCCTAGGACCGACCCCTGTGGGACCCCGCTCGTCACAGGTGCCCACTGTGATACATCATTACGTACCATGACTCGTTGTTGCCTCCCTGTCAGGTATTCTCTGATCCATTGCAGTGCCCTACCTGTTATATGCGCCTGATGCTCTAGCTTCTGCACTAATCTCTTGTGAGGAACTGTGTCAAAGGCCTTCTTGCAGTCCAAGAAGATGCAATCAACCCACCCCTCTCTCTCTTGTCTTACTTCTGTTATTTTATCATAAAACTCCAGAAGGTTTGTGACACAGGATTTGCCTTCCGTGAATCCGTGCTGGTTGGCATTTATACTCCTGTTCCGTTCCAGGTGCTCCACCACTCTCCTCCTGATAATCTTCTCCATAATTTTGCATACTATACACGTCAATGACACAGGTCTATAGTTTAGTGCCTCTTTTCTGTCTCCTTTTTTAAAAATGGGAACTACATTTGCCGTCTTCCATACCTCAGGTAGTTGCCCAGTTTCCAGGGATGTGTTGAAGATTGTGGTAAGTGGCACGCACAACATATCTGCTCCCTCTCTAAGGACCCACGGGGAGATGTTGTCTGGTCCCATTGCCTTTGAGGTATCGATGTCCCTTAGCAGTTTCTTCACCTCCTCCTCATCTGTATGTATGTCGTCCAACACTTGTTGGTGTATTCCTTGCTGGTGTCCCCATCTGGTCTGTCCCCCCAGAGTCCTTCCTGTCTCTACTGTAAATACTTCCTTAAATCTCGTGTTGAGCTCCTCACATACCCCTTGATCGTTTCTTGTGAGTTCTCCACCTTCTTTCCTCAGCCTTATCACCTGGTCCTTGACTGTTGTCTTCCTCCTAATGTGGCTATACAGCAGTTTCGGGTCAGATTTGACTTTCGATGCTATGTCGTTTTCATACTGTCGCTGGGCCTCCCTCCTTATCTGTGCATACTCGTTTCTGGCTCTTCTACTAATCTCCTTGTTTTCCTGGGTCCTATGCCTCCTGTACCTTTTCCATTCTCTGTTGCACTTAGTTTTTGCTTCCCTACACCTTCGGGTAAACCAAGGACTCGTTTTGGTCTTCCTATTATTTCCGTTTCCCTTGGGAACAAAACTTTCCTCTGCCTCCTTGCACTTTGTTGCCACATATTCCATCATCTCGTTTACTGATTTTCCTACCATTTCTCTGTCCCACTGAACCTCCTGCAGGAAGTTTCTCATACCTGTGTAGTCCCCCCTTTTATAGTTTGGCCTGTCCCCTTCAGTTCCTGTTACCTTCTCCACTTGTAACTCTACTATATAGTCAAAACTCAGAACCACATGATCGCTAGCTCCAAGGGGCCTCTCATAAGTGATGTCCTCAATGTCTGAACTGCTCAGGGTGAACACAAGATCCAGTCTTGCTGGCTCATCCTCCCCTCTCTCTCTGGTTGTGTCCAGAGAGAGAGGGGAGGATGAGCCAGCGTGTGTGATGAGCGTGCGTGTGTGTGTGTGTGTCTGTGTGTGTGTGTGTATTTGTTTAGTGCAGGTGTATGTGTGTATATGTGTGTGTTCGTGTGTATGGGGGAGGTCTGAGGGGGAGATACTGCTAATACATACCAGTAATTCTGAGTTATAAAAAGCAGAAATTGCTACTAGGGTCTAAAGCTTCTATGAGTGTCTACCCATGTGTGTGTGTATGTGTGTGAGGGAGAGATGGTTACGAGGGTAGGGGAGGGGTTGTTGTGGTTGAAAGATCCGTTATGCCTCTCTGTCGTGTAGGCTCAAATTTAGTCCCAGCTGTCTTTCCTAGTATTGCTACTCTCTCCAGTTATTGCCCTTTCTGGATTTAAGTATCAATTACTGCTGGTTATTATCCTATTCCTTGCTCACATTGAGAGAGGACTTCCTAACTTCCTAAGTATTTATACTGCTAATAACTACCAGTAGTATTACTACATTACCCCTCGCTAGACTGCTGTCCTCCTCACACTCTCCTCAATACTATCTTCACTTTATCTATGCTATTTCTACTCTAATTCTGGTAATAGCTTGCAGGAGTGAGTGACCAGTATCTAACAGTGATGCAAGACCAGAATCCAGAGCCAACATGCAACCACAATAGATGAGTAATACTTGCGCTGGCAGCGGTGTGGTGACGAGTTGCCAGATGCTTTGTGTGTGTGTGTGTGTACTCACCTATTTGTACTCACCTATTTGTGGTTGCAGGGGTCGAGTCCTAGCTCCTGGCCCCGCCTCTTCACCGGTTGCTACTGTGTGTGTGTGTGTGTGTGTGTGTGTGTGTGTACTCGCCTATTTGTGGTTGCAGAGGTCGAGTCATAGCTCATGGCCCCACCTCTTCGCTACTGGGTCCTCTCTCTCCCTTCACCATGAGCATTATCGAACCTCGTCTTAAAACTGTGTGGTTCCTGCCTCCACTATGTGGGATACCGGCTGCATCCCACTGAGGCGGGTGACCCAAAAGGAAAAACGAAAAATTCTCCTTTTACTGTACATATTACTAAATGTAAAAGGAGAAACTTTCGTTTTTCCTTTTGGGTCACCCCCACCTCCGTGGGATACGGCCAGTGTGTTGAAAGAAGAAGTTATATATATATATATATATATATATATATATATATATATATATATATATATATATATATATATATATATACATATATATATATATATATATATATATATATATATATATATATATATATATATATATATATATTATAATTACATTTGTTAGTTGTGTTTGACTGACCTTGCCATACACCCCAGTTACCGACGGCGGAGCTACGAACGCCCACTTCACGGTCGTTTCTAGTGGAGCGACAGTAGAGCTGGATGCCGTTCATGGCTGTGTCGTCTCCGTCAATATGGTCTTCCACCTTTGGCAGAAAATAACTTACTGCTAGCCATATCACTGAGTGGATAATATGTTAATTTAATTAACTAATGTTAGTTTTAGTGTTCGACATTTCGATTTACCCGTCAGCCATATTGAGATCTAAATATCTGAAGTATATACTTTTTAACTCACACGAAACTCGAGTGCGAAGCTTCAAGCATAATGAAACAAAGCAAGATGTATATCAAACAATACCACGGGCGAGGATTGAACTCGTGGCGAGTGAGACAACGCGTAAGCCACTGTGCAGCTGGCTACAATAAGATTTATCTAACTAGGTATGGCATGATTTGTTTGCAATCGTGTTATTACGATTTCGTGAGTCTAAATGAATATCGGTCGCTGCGTGATCCGAGAAAAGTATCCTCGTAATTCATAACCCCAGCCCCCTCTACGTCAGTGTATGTGAAAATATGGTACAGAGTGTGGTTTAACTTTTTAATACAGTTAAATATTGTGTTGAGGATTTGATGTGAATCAGATAAAAGATTCACAATAAAAGTGGCAATTTAGGACATGCACAACCCGAAACTAATTCAAACCATCCGCTAAGAAACATCAGCTTTGATGTTTCTTAGTGGATGGTTAGCATATTAATAATAATAATAATAATAATAATAATAATAATAATAATCTTTATTTATTACAAGTACATGTACAAGGTATACAGTCCTAGCTGACATCAATGACATACTACTGTATAGAAATCCCATTTTTATGCAGAGCATTTCGGGCAAATTAGGTCAATTTTGTTCCAGGATGTGACCCACACCAGTCGACTAACACCCAGGTACCCATTTTACTGCAGGGTGAACAGGGACAGCAGGTGCCTAAACGAAACACGTCCGAATGTATCCACCCGTACTGAGGATCGAACCGCAGACCTCAATGTGTGTGAGATGACTGCGCTACCAGCCGAGCTACGGGACACCTTAAATTTCAAGCCGCTCAGAATTTGCAGTACCAAATTTTCCGTGTCGAGGGGTGAAGCAAACTAGATGTGACACTCAGAAATTCTCACATGAAAACCCGTATTTAAATTTTCCTCAGTTTCCTACACGAAAAAAAATGAACCTACACAACCCAAATTCAATCAAAACTTTTCAGTAAAGTAGTATTGGCCAGCATCTGAGGTCCAAGTATGTATGTAAATCATTAAAATATAAAATTTGCGTATAAACAGTGTGTATTTGCTAGGTGTCATTCTTCCTATAGAATGTATCAGCGTTAATATTCTGAAGTCGATAAGACGAGACATTATTTATTTATTTCATGTGCAGAAATCAATATCGATATTTAATGAAGTTGGCAAATTTGGACTTGGGGAGGCTATTAACAACACGAAACTTGCTTTCTGTGGAAAACACACTAGGGCTGAAATTTGAAGCCGATCGGAAGAGGCATTCTTCAGTTATCGCACGAATTCCAAAGATTCCAAGTTTTATATTTAAAAAGAATTAGCGCAATGACAAATTTGCCCACACATAAACTGAACTTCATGGGTACCATCTCGTATGTAATATACATCAGCATTAAATACTGAAAACATTCAGAAGAGGAAAACTCAAAGATTATACTTGCTTAAGAGTCATTCGTGTGTGCATTTAAAGTTAGTTGCTGGTGTTTTTGGAAGTAAGAAGCACGAATGTTAGTGTTAGCAAGTTCCCATTCGAACTCAAGTCGTTCCAAATTAAAAGTAACATCAAGTTAAGTTAACAAATAGTTTTCCTGAGTTACAATGCGGATTTTAGTCAAGTAACTTTCTTAGAACAGCATTCCATACAAGGACTAGCCAGAATTTTGACAAATTTGCCATAAAAAGTATAATCTACTTAAGTAAATTAATATACTTATGTGCATCTATAATTAATTTTGCTTACCTTGATGGTAAATGCGGAGGCATAGCTGTTTGGGGGACAAAAACGTACTGTTGAGTCCCAGGTTCCCCATGGCATCCCATTACCAGGGGTGATGTACCCACACTCCACAAGAACCGCACCTGTGTACGTGCGTACATGTAAGGTGGAGAGCATTAGGTCTAAAAAACATTATTCTTATTATTGAACTTATAATCCTGTAGGAAGCTTCAGTGTGAGGCAGGCTGCTTGATAATGAAAGACAGAAGAAAAATTAAGATAGATGACAGAAGAGGCTGAAAAAATGCAAAGAAGACTCAGAAGAAAATATGAATCGAGGCACAGGCACACACAGACACACACACACACACGTGTGCACACACACACACACACGTGTGCACACACACACACACAAACACACACACATACACACACACACACACACACACACACACACACACACACACACACACACACACACACACACACACACACACACACAAGACGATGAGCACACTAAGATCAAGCGACAGGTCCGAAGAAAATGAAGGTTTGTTATATGCAGAGGTTCTAACAGCCAACTGCAGTAGCACGGGACAGCTGGCCAGGAAAGACAGTCCACTAAGAATAGATGTTTCAGATATGACAGGGACTGAAGGCAAGAACATGTCAATGGAAGGAAACAAAATGCCTCAGAGGAAGCAGATGGAGACTCAGTGGGAGGAGGAAAGGGCGAGGTCAGTTTTTGTGTACGGGCTCCAAGAAGCCAAGGGGGCCAACTTTGAAGAAATAAAACAGGAGGAGAAAAAAATGATTGAAGGCATCATGAAAACAATAGGGGAGGGCAATATGACCCAGGTGACAAATTTTCAGAGAATTGGGTGGTTTGCGAGTGGAAGGATACGGCCTGTCAGAGTAACTTTCAAGGAAGAATCAGTTCGAATCAGGATTCTGCAAGAGAAAGCAAGACTGAGAGACAAAGAGGGGTACCAGAGAGTATACCTCGACCGCGACAGAACACAAGAAGAAAGGACTACACTGAAAGAGAGGGTACAGAGACGCAAGGAGGAACGAGAAGCAATGAAAATGAGCAGGACCCAGACACAGGAGGAAGGGCAAACACACCCCACAGAATCTCCCACCAAAAGACCCCACCCGCGACATTCCCAACGCAACTGAGCAACCTATACTCCAACCCACTCACTGTTCCCTCTGCCACCAACCCCCATATCACAAACCTCACCCCAACAGCTGTCCCTTATGGGCATTCTGACCCCACCCCCATCAACACATACCCCACCTACACCACAGCCCCATATAGGCCCCCACCAAGGCTCTCCCTCCCCCAACCCCAATATACTTGCATGACCACAATGATAGAAAAGAAACTAAAGGTTTGGTACACAAATGCGGATGGAATAATGAATAAACATGAGGAGTGGAATGAAAGAATCAGTGAAAAATCCCCAGACATCATAGCAGTCACAGAAACAAAACTCGCTGAGATAATAACAGACACAATCTTCCCAACAGGATATCAGATCCTGAGGAAAGATAGAAGGAGTAGAGGGGGAGGAGGGGTTGCACTGCTCATAAAACACCAATGGGGATTTGAGGAAATGGAAGGCATGGACATGATTGGAGAAAGAGACTACATTGTAGGTACAATTCAGTCCGGAGAACATAAAGTAGTCATTGGAGTGATGTATAACCCACCACAGAACTGCAGGAGGCCAAGAGAGGAGTACGAAGAAAACAACAGGGTGATGGTGGACACACTGGCTGAGGTGGCAAGAAGAGCTCACTCGAGCAGAGCAAAGTTACTGGTAATGGGCGATTTCAACCACAGGGAGATCGACTGGGAAAACCTGGAGCCACATGGGGGTCCCGAAACATGGAGAGCAAAGATGATGGATGTGGTACTTGAAAACCTCATGCATCAACATGTCAGGGACACAACCAGAGAGAGAGGGGAGGATGAGCCAGCAAGACTGGATCTTGTGTTCACCCTGAGCAGTTCAGACATCGAGGACATCACTTACGAGAGGCCCCTTGGAGCTAGCGATCATGTGGTTCTGAGTTTTGACTATATAGTAGAGTTACAAGTGGAGAAGGTAACAGGAACTGAAGGGGACAGGCCAAACTATAAAAGGGGGGACTACACAGGTATGAGAAACTTCCTGCAGGAGGTTCAGTGGGACAGAGAAATGGTAGGAAAATCAGTAAACGAGATGATGGAATATGTGGCAACAAAGTGCAAGGAGGCAGAGGAAAGTTTTGTTCCCAAGGGAAACAGAAATAATAGGAAGACCAAGACGAGTCCTTGGTTTACCCGAAGGTGTAGGGAGGCAAAAGCTAAGTGCAACAGAGAATGGAAAAGGTACAGGAGGCATAGGACCCAGGAAAACAAGGAGATTAGTAGAAGAGCCAGAAACGAGTATGCGCAGATAAGGAGGGAGGCCCAGAGACAGTATGAAAACGACATAGCATCGAAAGTCAAATCTGACCCGAAACTGCTGTATAGCCACATTAGGAAGAAGACAACAGTCAAGGACCAGGTGATAAGGCTGAGGAAAGAAGGTGGGGAACTCACAAGAAACGATCAAGAGGTATGTGAGGAGCTCAACACGAGATTTAAGGAAGTATTTACAGTAGAGACAGGAAGGACTCTGGGGGGACAGACCAGATGGGGACACCAACAAGGAATACACCAACAAGTGTTGGACGACATACATACAGATGAGGAGGAGGTGAAGAAACTGCTAAGGGACATCGATACCTCAAAGGCAATGGGACCGGACAACATCTCTCCATGGGTCCTTAGAGAGGGAGCAGATATGTTGTGCGTACCACTTACCACAATCTTCAACACATCCCTGGAAACTGGGCAACTACCTGAGGTATGGAAGACAGCAAATGTAGTTCCCATTTTCAAAAAAGGAGACAGAAAAGAGGCACTAAACTATAGACCTGTGTCATTGACGTGTATAGTATGCAAAATTATGGAGAAGATTATCAGGAGGAGAGTGGTGGAGCACCTGGAACGGAACAGGAGTATAAATGCCAACCAGCACGGATTCACGGAAGGCAAATCCTGTGTCACAAACCTTCTGGAGTTTTATGATAAAATAACAGAAGTAAGACAAGAGAGAGAGGGGTGGGTTGATTGCATCTTCTTGGACTGCAAGAAGGCCTTTGACACAGTTCCTCACAAGAGATTAGTGCAGAAGCTAGAGCATCAGGCGCATATAACAGGAAGGGCACTGCAATGGATCAGAGAATACCTGACAGGGAGGCAACAACGAGTCATGGTACGTAATGATGTATCACAGTGGGCACCTGTGACGAGCGGGGTCCCACAGGGGTCGGTCCTAGGACCAGTGCTATTTTTGGTATATGTGAACGACATGACGGAAGGGTTAGACTCAGAAGTGTCCCTGTTTGCAGATGATGTGAAGTTAATGAGGAGAATTAAATCTGATGAGGACCAGGCAGGACTTCAAAGAGACCTGGACAGACTGGACACCTGGTCCAGCAAATGGCTTCTCGAATTTAATCCTGCCAAATGCAAAGTCATGAAGATAGGGGAAGGGCACAGAAGACCACAGACAGAGTATAGGCTAGGTGGCCAAAGACTGCAAACCTCACTCAAGGAGAAAGATCTTGGGGTGAGTATAACACCGAGCATGTCTCCGGAAGCACACATCAATCAGATAACTGCTGCAGCATATGGGCGCCTGGCAAACCTGAGAACAGCATTCCGACACCTTAGTAAGGAATCATTCAAGACACTGTACACCGTGTATGTCAGGCCCATACTGGAGTATGCAGCACCTGTTTGGAACCCGCACTTGATAAAGCACGTCAAGAAACTAGAGAAAGTACAAAGGTTTGCAACAAGGTTAGTTCCAGAGCTAAGGGGAATGTCCTATGAAGAAAGATTAAGGGAAATCGGCCTGACGACACTGGAGGACAGGAGGGTCAGGGGAGACATGATAACGACATATAAAATACTGCGTGGAATAGACAAGGTGGACAAGGACAGGATGTTCCAGGGAGGGGACACAGAAACAAGAGGCCACAATTGGAAGTTGAAGACACAAATGAGTCAGAGAGATAGTAGGAAGTATTTCTTCAGTCATAGAGTTGTAAGGCAGTGGAATAGCCTAGAAAATGACGTAGTGGAGGCAGGAACCATACACAGTTTTAAGACGAGGTTTGATAAAGCTCATGGAGCGGGGAGAGAGAGGGTCTAGTAGCAACCGGTGAAGAGGCGGGGCCAGGAGCTAGGACTCGACCCCTGCAACCACAAATAGGTGAGTACAAATAGGTGAGTACACACACACACACACACACAAATTAGAGGAGCAGGCAGGAATACCGGGGAAAGTACTGCAATGGATCAGGGAATACCTGACAGGAAGGAAACAACGTGTCTTGGTACGTGCTGAAGTGTCGGAGTGGGCGAATGTGTCGAGTGGGGTTCCATAAGGGTCAGTCCTAGGCCCGGTGCTGTTTCTTGTATACGTGAATGACATGGTGGAAGGAATAGATTCAGAAGTGTCACTGTTCGCTGATGATGTGAAATTGATGAGAATACAAGTGGGCGAGGATCAGTTAAGATTACAAGGGGATCTGGACAAATTACATGTATGGTCCGACAAATGGCTCCTGAAATTTAACCCCAGTAAGTGTAAGGTCATGAAGATTGGGGAAGGACAGAAGACAGCAGACGGAGTACAGGTTAGGAAACCAACAGCTGCAAACGTTAGTTAAAGAAAAGGATCTTGGGGTAAGCATTATAACGAACATGTCCCCTGAGGCACACAGCAATCAAATAACTGCTGCAGCATATGGGAGACTGGCAAACCTGAGATTGGCGTTTAGACATCTGAGTAGGAAGTCATTCACGACATTGTACACAGTGTACGTAAGGCCTATACTGGAATATGCAGCGCCAGTATGGAACCCTCACTTAGTCAAATACGTCACGAAATTGGAGAAAGTGCAAAAAATTGCAACACGATTAGTCCCGGAACTGAGGGGTATGTCTTATGAGGAGAGGTTAAGGGAACTCAACCTGATGACACTAGAGGATAGGAGGGATAGAGGGGACATGATAACAACGTATAGAATACTAAGAGGCATTGACAAGGTGGACAAGGATCGAATGTTTCAGAGATGGGATACAGAAACGCGGGGACACAATTGGAAACTGAAAACCCAGATGAGTCATAGGGATGTTAGGAAGTATTTCTTTAGTCTTAGAGTTGTCAGGAACTGGAATAATCTGGAGAGTGAAGTAGTGGAAGCAAGTTCCATAAATAGCTTTAAGAAGAGGTATGACAAATATCATAGAGTAGGGAGAGAGTGAATTAGTATCGACCAGTGAAGAGGCGGGGCCAGGAGCTATGACTCGACCCCTGCAACCACATATAGGTGAGTACACACACACACACACACACACACACACACATGAAATAAAATGGTTGAAAGCATCATGAAAGCAATAGGAGAGGACAACATGACTCGGCTGACAAATTTTCGGAGAATTGGGTGGTTTGCGAGGGGAAAAAAGCGTCCAGTCAGTGATTTTCAAGGCAGAGTCAGCTCGAAACCGGATCCTGCAGGAGAAAGCACGTCTAAGGGACAATCAGGCATTTCAGAGTGTGTACCTCGACCGAGACAGAACACAAGAAGAAAGGATGACACTGAAAGAGAGGTTGCAATGTCGCAAGGAGGAATGGGAGGCAAGGAAGGTGGAGAGCAGGAAAAATCAGGCCCACATGGAATAACAAACACAACGCCCCTCCAGTACCACCCACAGAAAGAACACAACCATGGCAGTCCCAAAGCAATCAAACGACCTAGCCCAAAACCCACTCACTGTACCCTCTGCCCCCATTCCCCTCAGCACAAACCCCACCCCCACAGAAACCCACAGTAACCCACACATCCCCCTCTGCATAAACCCCACCCCCACAATAACCCTCAGTAACCCACACATCCCCCTCAGCTCAAACCTCACCCCCACAGAAACCCACAATAACCCACACAATGTACTTTCTTCCCCCATCCCCCTCACCACAAACCCCACCCTCAAAGTAACCAACAGCAACCCACACACTGTACCCTCTATCCCCATCCCCCTCACCACAACTCCCTCCCCCACTGTAACCACCCATAGGCCCTTTTCCTCCATCCCCCTCACAACCATCCCCACCCCCACTGAAACCCCCCATAGGCCCTCTGCCCCCACACCCCACACCACAGACCCCCAACCACACCAACCCCCTATAGGCCCCTGCCAGAGCACCTACTCTCCCTAACCCACCTCTCTCCCCAGACCACAGTTATAGAAAAGAAGTTGAAGGTTTGGTACACGAACGTGGATGGAATAAGGAATATATATGAGTGGCATGAAATAATCAAGGAGGTGTCACCAGACATCGTAGCGGTTACAGAAACAAAACTCACTGGGATAATAGATGCAATCTTCCCACCGGGTATCAGATCCTGAGGAAGGATAGAAGGAGCAGGGGGGGAGGAGGGGTTGCACTATTAATAAAAAACCAGTGGGGTTATCAAGAAATAGAAGGTATGGATGAGATTGGAGAAATAGATTACATAGTAGGTACAGTTCAGTCAGGGGAACACAAAGTAGTCATTGCAGTGATGTATAACCCACCACAGAACTGCAGAAGGCCAAGTGAGGAATATGATGAGTACAACAGAGCAATGGTGGACACTCTAGCTGAGGTGGCAAGAAGGGCTCACTCAAGTAGAGCGAAGTTACTGGTCATGGGCGACTTCTATCACAGGGAGATTGATTGGGAATACCTGGAGCCACATGGGGGTCCCGAAACATGGAGAGCCAAGATGATGGATGTGGTGCTGGCAAATCTCATGCACCAACATGTTAGGGATACTACCAGAGAGAGAGGGGAGGATGAACCAGCAAGACTGGACCTTGTGTTCACCCTGAGTAGCTCAGACATTGAGCACATCATGTATGAAAGGCCCCTTGGAGCTAGTGACCACGTAGTTATGAGCTTTGAATACATCGTGGAGCTAAAAGTGGAGAGGGTAACAGGAGTAGAAAGGGAAAAGCTAAACTATAAAAGGGGGGACTACAGGGGAATGAGGACCTTCCTGCAGGAGGTTCATTGGGAACAGGAGTTGGTAGGAAAATCGGTAAACGAAATGATTGACTTTGTAACAAAATGTAAGGAGGCAGAGGAAAGGTTTGTTCCCAATGGTAACAGAAATAATGGGAAGGACAGAGCGAGCCCTTGGTTTACCCGAAGGTGCAGGGAGGCAAAAACTAAGTGTTCTAGAGAATGGAAAAAGTACAGAAGGCAAAGGACTCAGGAGAATAAAGAGATTAGTTACTGAGCCAGAAACGAGTATGCACAGATAAGGAGGGAGGCACAGCGGCAGTACGAAAATGACATAGCATCGAAAGTCAAGTCTGACCCGAAACTACTCTACAGCCACATCAGGAAGACAACAGTCAAGGACCAGGTAATCAGGCTGAGGAAAGAAGGTGGGGAGCTAACAAGAAACGACCAGGAGGTATGTGAAGAGCTCAACATGAGATTTCAGGAAGTATTTACAGTGGAGGCTGAAGGGACAATGGGCCTGGGAGAGTGTGTGAGGTGGTTGGAGATGTGGGGAATGAGGCTTCTAGCAGTGAGGTGCAGTCTGTCTCTCACTGTGAGGAGGCTGTAGGTGGGGAGGTAGCAACGGGTACCAGCAGTGAGGTGCAGCCCAGCACCTGCTACAAGTGGCGAGTTGTTCACAGTAATGGGAGGCGCATCAGAGTAAGGAAAGTTAAGAGTGAAGATCTGAAGGTAGGAAATCGCTTCTCTGTTCTCCAGGATGAATGTACTTCAGTGGCCAGTGAAGGTAAGGGTACTACTGCCCCTGCTAATGAAGGTAAGCGCATTCTTGTGGTTGGTGACTCTCAGGTAAGATATGTTGACCGTGCTTTTTGTAATAGGAATAAGAAGATGAGAGATAGAGTGTGCTTCCCTGGAGCTGGTGTTGGGGACATTGTCAACAGACTGGATAATATCATGTCAGGTAATGGGTACAAGCCCATTATCTGTCTCAGTGCTGGTGGAAATGATATTGGGAAGGGTAGGAGAGAAGAGCTGCTAGATAAGTACAGGTCAGCTATAGATTTCATTAAGTCTAAGGGAGGGATCCCAATCATATGTAGCATCTTGCCTAGAAGGGGAGTAGGAAATGAATGGTTGTCTAGGGCAATTGGTGTAAATTGCTGGCTAGACAGATACTGCAAGGAACTTGCAATCCCATTCATTGACAACTGGAACAACTTTTATGGCAAACATGATATGTATGCAAGGGATGGGGTTCATCTCTCTGGGGCAGGGGTGGTAGCACTTGCAGACTCGATTGAGAAGGCCATTGGTGAAATGCCTATGATTTTAAACTGATGGAAGATAGAGGTATGGGTGTGTGTGGGAAACAAGCAGGTTGCAACACTAGGGTTGGAAACAGTAAATGTATAAAAGGCATTCAGCATGAAGTTATAAATAAAGACAATAGAACAGGTCAGAAAACAAAGGGGGACAGCAGAGGGCAGCAAGGGACTAGCTCCCTTAAGGTTTACTATACTAATAGCAGGAGTGTTAGAAATAAGATAGATGAGCTAAGATTAATTGCAAGTGCAGGAAACATAGATATTATTGCTATAACAGAGACCTGGCTCAATCTGAAAGATAGAGAGATGCCATCTGAATGTCACATACAAGGCTATAAATTATTCCACACTGACAGGGTCAACAGGAAAGGTGGTGGAGTAGCGATGTATGTCAGAGACAATTTAAATTGTTGTGTTAGACAAGATATTAAATTAGAAGCGTCAGCCACTGAATCTGTTTGGTTACAGCTTCTCGAGGGCCGAGAAAAACTAATTTTGGGTGTGATTTACAGGGCCCCAAATCTTGATAGGGAGTGCAGTAAACTTCTATGGGACGAAATTCGTAAGGCATCTACATACGAAAATGTTGTGCTAATGGGAGACTTCAACTATAGACAGATTGACTGGAGCAATTTGACAGGAAATTTAGAGTCGGGTGACTTTCTTGATACGATCCAGGATTGTTTTTTAAAACAGTTTGTGACAGAGCCAACTAGGGGAAATAACCTCCTTGACTTGGTTCTTGCCAGTAGGGAAACACTAATTAATAATCTTGAGGTTAATGATGAGCTTGGGGAGAGTGATCACAAATCACTCAGTTTTAACATATCATGGAATTCCCCTAATAATGGCAATCAAGTCTCCGTCCCTGACTTTCGCTTGGCTGATTTCATAGGACTGAAAAATTACTTAGGTGGGCTGAACTGGAATGACCTGACTAGGGGTCAGGTAGGTGGTGATGGTTGCCGATATGATGCTTTCCAGGGCATAGTTCTAGCTGCTCAGTCAAATTATGTTCCAAATAGGGAAATCAGATCAAACAAAAATGATCCTAAATGGATGAACAATAGATTAAAATATCTGATTGGTCAAAAGAGAGGCATATATAGGCAAATCAAAAGAGGAGAGGGGCAATTAAGAAATCGATATATTCAGTTAAAGAGAGAAATAAAAAAGGGAATTAGAAAAGCAAAAAGAGATTATGAGGTTAAAGTTGCAAGAGAATCGAAGACTAACCCAAAAGGATTCTTTCAGGTATACAGAAGTAAGATCAGGGACAAGATAGGCCCACTCAAAAGTTCCTCGGGTCAGCTCACTGACAGTGATAAGGAAATGTGTAGAATTTTTAACACATACTTCCTCTCAGTTTTTACACAGGAGGATACCAGTGATATTCCAGTAATGATAAATTATGTAGAACAGGACGATAATAAACTGTGCACTATTAGGGTCACAAGTGACATGGTCCTTAGGCAAATAGATAAATTAAAACCTAACAAATCCCCAGGCCCTGATGAACTGTATGCAAGGGTTCTAAAGGAATGTAAAGAGGAGCTTAGCACACCTTTGGCTAATCTTTTCAACATATCACTACAAACTGGCATGGTGCCAGATAAGTGGAAAATGGCAAATGTGATACCTATTTTCAAAACAGGTGACAGGTCCTTAGCTTCGAACTATAGACCAATAAGCCTAACCTCCATAGTGGGAAAATTTATGGAATCAATAATTGCCGAGGCAGTTCGTAGCCACCTTGAAAAGCATAAATTAATCAACGAATCTCAGCATGGTTTTACAAAGGGACGTTCCTGCCTTACGAATTTATTAACTTTTTTCACTAAGGTATTTGAGGAGGTAGATCATGGTAACGAATATGATATTGTGTATATGGACTTCAGTAAGGCTTTTGACAGGGTCCCACATCAGAGACTATTGAGGAAAATTAAAGCACATGGAATAGGAGGAGAAATTTTTTCCTGGATAGAGGCATGGTTGACAAATAGGCAGCAGAGAGTTTGCATAAATGGGGAGAAATCAGAGTGGGGAAGCGTCACGAGCGGTGTTCCACAGGGGTCAGTGTTGGGCCCCCTGCTGTTCACAATCTACATAAACGACATAGATGAGGGCATAAAGAGCGACATCGGCAAGTTTGCCGATGACACCAAAATAGGCCGTCGAATTCATTCTGACGAGGACATTCGAGCACTCCAGGAAGATTTGAATAGACTGATGCAGTGGTCGGAGAAGTGGCAGATGCAGTTTAATATAGACAAATGCAAAGTTCTAAATGTTGGACAGGACAATAACCATGCCACATATAAACTAAATAATGTAGATCTTAATATTACGGATTGCGAAAAAGATTTAGGAGTTCTGGTTAGCAGTAATCTGAAACCAAGACAACAGTGCATAAGTGTTCGCAATAAAGCTAATAGAATCCTTGGCTTCATATCAAGAAGCATAAATAATAGGAGTCCTCAGGTTGTTCTTCAACTCTATACATCCTTGGTTAGGCCTCATTTAGATTATGCTGCACAGTTTTGGTCACCGTATTACAGAATGGATATAAATTCTCTGGAAAATGTACAAAGGAGGATGACAAAGATGATCCCATGTATCAGAAACCTTCCCTATGAGGATAGACTAAGGGCCCTGAAACTGCACTCTCTAGAAAGACGTAGAATTAGGGGGGATATGATTGAGGTTTATAAGTGGAAGACAGGAATAAATAAAGGGGATGTAAATAGTGTGCTGAAAATATCTAGCCTAGACAGGACTCGCAGCAATGGTTTTAAGTTGGAAAAATTCAGATTCAGGAGGGATATAGGAAAGTACTGGTTTGGTAATAGAGTTGTGGATGAGTGGAACAAACTCCCAAGTACCGTTATAGAGGCCAGAACGTTGTGTAGCTTTAAAAATAGGTTGGATAAATACATGAGTAGATGTGGGTGGGTGTGAGTTAGACCTGATAGCTTGTGCTAACAGGTCGGTTGCCGTGTTCCTCCCTTAAGTCAGTGTGACCTGACCTGACTAGGTTGGGTGCATTGGCTTAAGCCGGTAGGGACTTGGACCTGCCTCGCATGGGCCAGTAGGCCTTCAGCAGTGTTCCTTCGTTCTTATGTTCTTAAGACAAAACAGTGGGGTACAGCAACAAAGGATACACCAACAAGTGTTGGATGAATTACACACAACTGAGGAGGAGGTGGAGAAGCTCCTAAGTGACCTTGATACCTCAAAGGTGGTGGGACCAGACAACATCTCTCCATGGGTCCTTAGAGAGGGAGCAGGGACACTGTGTGTGCCACTAACCAAAATCTTCAACACTTCCCTTGAAACTGGGCAACTATCTGAAGTATAGAAGAAGGCAAATGTAGTCCCCATCTTTAAGAAGGGAGACAGAAATGAAGCACTAAATTATAGACCAGTGTCACTGATATGTATAGTATGCAAAGTCTTGGAAAAGATTATCAGGAGGATACTGGTGGAGCACCTGGAGCGGAACAAGATTATAAACGACAGTCAGAACGGATTCATGGAAGGCAAATCCTGTGTCACAAACCTACTAGAGTTTTATGACAAGGTAACTGAAGTAAGAAATGAGAGGGAGGGGTGGGTTGATTGCATTTTCTTGGACTGCGAGAAGGCCTTCGACACAGTTCCTCACAAGAGATTAGTACAGAAGCTAGAGGAACAGGCACGTATAACAGGAAGGGCACTGCAATGGATCAGAGAATACCTAATAGGGAGGCAACAGCGAGTCATGGTTCGTGATGATGTATCACAGTGGGCGCCTGTGACGAGCGGGGTCCCACAGGGGTCAGTCCTGGGACCAGTGCTATTCTTGGTATATGTGAACGACATGATGGAAGGGATAGACTCAGAAGTGTCCCTGTTTGCAGATGACGTGAAGTTAATGAGGAGAATTAATTCAGATGCGGACCAGACAGGTCTACAAAGAGACCTGGACAGGCTGGATGTGTGGTCCAGAAACTGGCTCCTAGAATTTAACCCCGCCAAATGCAAAGTCATGAAGGAGGGCAAAGAAGACCACAGACAGAGTATAGGCTAGGAGGCCAAAGGCTGCAAACCTCACTCAAGGAGAAAGACCTAGGAGTGAGTATAATACCGAGTACATCGCCAGAAGCACACATTAACCAGATAACTGCTGCGGCATATGGGTGCTTGGCAAACCTGAGACTAGCGTTCCGGTACCTCAGTAAGGAATCGTTCAAGACTTTATACACTGTGTACGTCAGACCCATACTGGAGTACGCAGCACCAGTTTGGAACCCACACCTGGTCAAACACGTCAAGAAATTAGAGAAAGTGCAAAGGTTTGCAACAAGGCTAGTTCCAGAGCTAAGGGGAATGTCCTATGAAGAAAGGTTATGAGAAATCGGTCTTACAACACTGGAGGACAGGAGGGTCAGGGAAGATATGATAACGACATACAAAATACTGCGTGGAATAGACAAGGTGGACAGAGACAGGATGTTCCAGAGATGGGACACAGAAACAAGGGGTCACAATTGGAAGCTGAAGACTCAGATGAGTCAAAGGGATGTTAGGAAGTATTTCTTCCGTCATAGAGTAGTTAGGAAGTGGAATAGTCTGGTAAGCGATGTAGTGGAGGCAGGAACTATGCATAGTTTTAAGACGAGGTATGATAAAGCTCATGCAGCAGGGGGTGAGAGGACCTAGTAGCGGTCGGTGAAGAGGCGGGGCCAGGAGCTGAGTCTCAACCCCTGCAACTACAATTAGGTGAGCACAATTAGGTGAGTATACACATACACACACACACACACACACACACACACATACACACACATTACAAAGACAAAAGGCAGCTGTTGTTTCTGTAACCTCGAAGCCAAAACTTTCTGAACAATGTGTATTCCTACATGAAAATCAAATGAAACAAATAAATAATGGAGTCAGTTTTGTAGGAGAATGAAAGACCATTCCTAAATTATTCTTCCAAGTACTGCATAGGACGAAGATTAGGGAAAACACTGGGTCCCTTAAACAATTACTAAATTCCAGAATTTACACATCTCGGATAAAAATATACTTAGCATCATTAACTTATACAGATATCTTGTTAATTAGGTGTTTACAGCAACCCTGTACCTAATGCACTTAGAACAAATTGAAGTTAGTTTAAGTTAACTTAGGCTGTGTTGGGATTTGAGAAATTCTGGCTACAACATCCCAAATAAACTACTAGAGTGAGAAACAAATATATAACGGTTTCCACTAAGGTGATTACAATACAGTGAACCGTTTACAGGCGGAATTTTCAGCCGTCAGAAGTTTAACTTCGTCAAGTTAGTTTAAGTTAACTTAGGCTGTGTTGGGATTTGAAAAATTCTGGCTACAACATCCCAAATAAACTACTGGAGTGAGAAACAATATATAGCAGGATACTTACCTGTGATGTAGAGAAGTGCCAGTGTGATCCTCATCCTTGCCACACCTGTAATATAGTAATACATCCTTCACTGAATGAAACACACATAAAAGACAGAAGCTTACGACGACGTTTCGGTCCGACTTGGACCATTGACAAAGTCAATGGTCCAAGTCGGACCGAAACGTCGTCGTAAGCTTCTGTCTTTTATGTGCGGGTTATTTGTGTATCGTTCCAGTCACGGTATTGTGCCTTTTTGTTATTTATTTATTCACTGAATGAAACTAATATGCCGTAGATTTTTATAATAAGGTTTTGATATATAATAACCCTTCACTGCTTGTTTATTAATGCAAGATTGTCCATTTTTTTATTATAGAGACTAAACTGTGCTGCATAACTTAAATGAGAAATTGGTCAAGATTCTTTCTCATTCTTCGTTCTCCTTCGCGACGCTGGGTCATATTACCTTGGTGGCGGGGTTTGTGTCCCCCGACGCTGGGTCATATTACCTTGGTGGCGGGGTTTGTGTCCCCCGACGCTGGGTCATGTTACCTTGGTGGCGGGGTTTGTGTCCCCCGACGCTGGGTCATGTTCCCTTGTTGTCGGGGTTTGTGTCCCCCGACGCTGGGTCTTGTTACCTTGGTGTCGGGGTTTGGGTCCCCCGACGCTGGGTCATGTTACCTTGGTGGCGGGGTTTGTGTCCCCCGACGCTGGGTCATGTTACCTTGGTGACGGGGTTTGTGTCCCCCGACGCTGGGTCATGTTACCTTGGTGACGGGGTTTGTGTCCCCCGACGCTGGGTCATGTTACCTTGGTGGCGGGGTTTGTGTCCCCCGACGCTGGGTCATGTTACCTTGGTGACGGGGTATGTGTCCCCCGACACTGGGTCATGTTACCTTGGTGACGGGGTTTGTGTCCCCCAACACTGGGTCATGTTACCTTGATGACGGGGTATGTGTCCCCCAACACTGGGTCATGTTACCTTGGTGACGGGGTATGTGTCCCCCGAAACTGGGTCATGTTACCTTGGTGACGGGGTTTGTACTTCAAGGGGGTCACCTTCTGGGTAGATTTTTCCCCTTCAGAATATGCAGTTCACATATGGAGAGATGACTGTTTAAATCTTAAACAATCTTCCCTTCATATGTTGCAGACATCACTCACAATATACAATACTTAGAACTTTAAAGTACAATATGTTTTGAGTAATGTCTTTAGTATAATCTTGGACACACTGGAAGACAAACATAATGCAGATGTAGTTTACACTTTGCAAAAACCTTTTACAAGTACGACAATGGGGCAATTGCGAACAAGATGAGCGCAAAAGGAATAACTGGAAAGGTGGGCAGATAGATATTTAATTTACAAACAGAACCTGAAAAGTAATAGTAATCAAAGTGAAACTAGAGCCTGATAGAGTGAAAACTTCTGATCCCCGAGGCACAGTACTCGCCCCACTTATCGTTCTTATTCTCATATCCTACACAGACAGGGACATAAACCATGGCATCGTATCATCCTTTGCTGGCCGTAGAAGAATTTGTATGAGAGTGGCATGATGGCATCCATAGTAAACACTGCAAGCCTCCAAGCTGGTATTAACCAAGTCTTTCAGTTGGTCTCTGGTAACAATATCATGTTCGGTGAGGAAAAATCCCAGTTTCTAAACTACAGAAAATTTGAGAAAATAGAAGTAAGCTCGGAGCACAAGACAAACTCAAACCACTAGAATGGTATTTTAATATACGAGACATGGGAGTAATAATGTCTAAAGATATCGCATGCAATTAGCACAGAGAACATGCACAGCTCATATAATTTTAGTCAAAATTACTGAAAGCCCTCGAACTCTACTCCCTAGAATGCAGGCAAGAAAGATAAATCACAATCTACATTAGGGAAAAAATGGAGAAATTTATCTCTAGCAAGGGGGCTAAGTAAACCATACCACGAGCGGGATCTGAACCCGCGGTCAGAGAGTCTCAAAACTCCAGACCGTCGCGTTAGCCACTGAGACTCTCTGACCGCGGGTTCAAATCCCGCCCGTGGTATGGTTTGTTTGCAATCGTGTCATTACGATTTCGTGAGTCAAGGGGGCTAAGCCCCGTCTCTCTACGTTCCCACACTGGTGGTGTGTGCAGAGATGAAGGGGGATCTTATGTCTTGCGACGAAGCTTCATTAAGCCATACCATGTAATCCATATATCTTAACATGTGTTCCTTATCATGCAGATTCAGAATGCAGCTAAGTTGGATCTAGATCAGAAGTAGATAATATGAACAAATGATCCTTGCATGTGTATAGCTGACTCTCCTCTCCTACTAGAGAAGCTGCATGTAATATATTCACGTGCTTGTCTAAGGAAGCTTCTATTCCCAAGACATCTTAAAAATTCATAATAATATGTCTCTAGCTTGATAACATAGCACCTTAGAGTTAAGGAATCTGAATTCTTTGATCCAGCTAAATCGTCAGAGCTGGCACCTACACCTGTAGACATTATGTCAGAAGAAAATCTTGTATATATTGAGGTGCTCGAGCTCCAAGAGCTACATTGCTATTGTGACGAAGACGAATGAATTCGACCTGTGACGATGTAGTGACCTAGTGTTGCCGGTAAGGCCACGCTGCATTGAAACGTAGAAATATTTAAGGAAGTATCTGTGTGTACTTCGTGAAACTTAAGTCAAGCACTGACAGTCTCCATGAAAGCTGTGAATAAGATACTACAAATAACTTTCCTATGCGCTCGAGTGCCAGGAAACTCTCCCTTCTGTGAGCAAGTAAGCCGCGACAAAACATTACCGACGATCACACAACGTATAAACAAATTCGTGGTCAAACCGTGTATTATCCGTGTCACTTATTCGAGTGTAGTTCACAAGCTGAACATGTGGATGAGTGATAGTCAAGTCAGGTGACAATCATCGTGACCAAAGTAATGAAAGAAGTGAAAACACCCAATGTTATATCTTCAATCATGCCATCGATACCGGCTTAAACGACTTGGTAACGTTGATCAAAGGCTTCCGCTACAATAAGCCAGGTAAGTTCTATTACCCCCAACATCAGCCTAGAGACACTGCAGTGGATAGGGTTAGGTGTTAGGGGAGTAAGGCTTACTAACGAAGCCGTCATGGGCGGGCTATAGCCCAAACATAGGTATGAGACGTAGTCTCACCTAATGTAACCTTGACATACTGTAATAATATGTTAGGAGGTCGTGTTAATCATACTAACTTGCTCTATTACAGCCCAGTGAGAACTAAGACAGTCGACATCAAAGAAGACCCACAACCATGGCTGCTGGGTTCTAAGCTGTCAACAGAAATGTGAGTACCCCAAGAACAACAATGGATTTTTAATATTGTAATTATTCTCATACTAACCTAAAATCCTTCACAGGCTATTCCGAAGGGATTGGCCCCAAACCTGTACATTGAAACCATTCCATATAAAAGCAAGAGGCTTGACAGACGGTGTAATATATATCCAATGAAAACCAGAGGCACGATTTGTACACTGTGAGACAATTCAATGAGTGTGAAGGGACCAAGACTTTTCAATATTTTCCCCTCATGCATTAAGGGAATTACCAACAGTTCCTTAGCTGCCTTCAAGAGGGAACTTGATTGATAAGTTCCACAATTCAGTACCTGATCAGCCGGACTGTGGTGCATGCGTTGGCCTGCTAGCGGCAGACACCAAGAGCCTGGTCAATCAGATCAGCAACCAGGAGTTCAGGTCTGAGAGTGGGCTGCGGGGATGGAGACCCCTGGAAGCAACTACAGGTAACATGCAGGAATGACAGCAATAGTAAATTGTGATGAGAAGTAATAATAATGGCCAGAGACATAAAATAATTTTAGCGACTGTTTGTTTAAGTTATAAGAACAGAATAGACTATACAAGCAATATGTCTTCGTGTGCGAATATAAACAAACAATATAGAGAAAAAACTTTGATAGGAGATTTAGCTCAGGGAAGAACTTTAGCAAGTCAAGACTTGGTGAAGCTCAATCCTGAGAAAAACTTGGTCCCACTGAGAGCTTCTTCCGAATATTGTTTTCATACTCAAAGCACTGAATGCCTGAGTGGTTCTAATGGTTGGTATATCCTACGACTCTATTCTCTTAAGCTCCTAACTTCTCGAATATCAAGATTGTACAATCTACCACTTTCTATGTCAGTCTTATATCTGGCTGTGAGAGTAGTGTTTGTCTTGCTCTTGGCGGACGGAATATCGAGCCTCCAATAATAATAATCATCTTTATTTACTAAAAGTACATGTACAAGGTATACAGTCCTAGTTGACATCAATGACATGCTACTATATAGAAATCCCATTGTTATGCAGAGCATTTCGGGAAAATTAAGTCAGTTTTGTTCCAGGGTGCGACCCACACCAGTCGACTAACACCTAGGTACACATTATTACTGATTGGTGAAATAGACGACCGGTGTCAGAAAACACACCCAATGTTTATACCCTCGCCGGGAATCGAACCCGGATACTCACCGTGTGAAGCGAGAGCTTTTGCACCCTGGCCACTGGATAACATGGACAACATGTCCTTGAGGAAACACGTCCTAATGTTTCCAGCTGTACCAGGGAGGAGAAGCGTGTTCCTAACTGTTTGTCATGCAGTAAGGCCGTCTCGTCAGTTTCTGTAACATTGTTTCGTATGCGAATCACAGCACATACTCTAAATGACAGTTCACTTCAATACAGTGCCTGCACTGGTAAAGATGGCGCTCACACTCACCTCTGCACTTGACGATGTCAGCGCATTGCTCATGACGTACTGTACTTCACGGAACAGTGATGACAACTAGACGTGTTTCGGTGAGAGAGGAATCTCTCATATCCCATTGATTTACCTCTTGTTCCAGGTACCTCAATAAACACAAAATCTTGGCTTGTCAGTTAGCAGATTGAGAACAATAGTACGAAAAGAACTTCAACTGAATTTTATTGACCCAAGACTCAGAGAGACTGACACAAGTCAGTCCATCTATCATCATTCCATCATGCAGGAGGAGACACATGTCTATGGTGCATCCAACAAAATAAGCAGACTCTTGGATGTCACTACCGCCCGGCTCTGACTGGGTTACAAGGATCTTTGGCAGGTTAAATCACCACCACCAGATGTAGACCAAATGAAATGTAAACTTTGCCAGATGGACTATTGTCACACCTTGCGTCATTATGTACTGGAGTGCGATAAAATTAATGAATTAGAGACAACTCACTCAGAAATATTCAAGATATGTCAAAATATTTTATCCACAGTGTTATATTATAGACCATTCTGGAAAAATACCCTGACTTTGCTCTCTGTAAATAAAGCATTACCACGTGTGTGTGTGTGTGTGTGTGTGTGTGTGTGTGTGTGTGTGTGTGTGTGTGTGTGTGTGTGTGTGTGTGTGTGTGTGTGTGTGTGTGTGTATGACCCAACAATTAATATTTGCACAAATAACTCATCACAGTTGTGACCGGATGTGGACGTGTGAATTGCTCATTACTTTATAATTTGTTCATGATTGTAACCATGTATAAACATAAGTAAATTTACTTACATGGTTCATTACCTTTATAACTTGCTCAGCTATCAAAACTTTGGAGTCCAGTCCCTGGACCCATTATGTACCTCGGTAATCTTTTGACTACCTCCCACAGGATGGGTATGGGGTGCATAATAAACATATTAACTTGGATACTCTTATCAATATCTTCAACAAGTTCCCTACACGGCCATAACCAATCCTAACATTCCACAATGTTAGAAAGTTTAATGTCATTCAGTGTAGTTAAAGCATGGAAATCAATATCCAATTTATTTAATAAATATAATATTAGATACAGCTCACATAGCCCATCAACAATACAAAAAATCAAAATACACCAAACCTGAATTTCAGTTTGAAGCAGCCCATAAATTACATTCTTAGGTTATCACATGGGATAAAATATTTAGCTTTTTTTTTTTAAATAAAACTGGCAAAATGCAAAGGCAGTTTCACATAGCTCATAACACCGTGAAACTTTAAAGTTTGAATTCAATAAGAAGAGGCATGATTAAGTTTTCTTCACGGAAACCACTGCACTATTTGCCTATATAAAATTGAGAAATTGACACCTATAGATACCAATAAGAATCCTAATCTTCCTCTAAACTACAATGATCCAGCAAGTTTAAAACCAATCAGCAGAGACGTTATCAAGTTATCACACAAAAACCTTTGAGAAGGAAGAAATAAAAAGCTGTACCAGAGTTTATGACCGGCTCTCCAGTAAAGCAGTACGACACTGGATGTATCTAGGTAACAGGTACACATAAGTACAATTATCATACATAGTGTATATTACCGAGGATATCTTTGAAAGATATCCCTTATATCCCATAACGCCAACCTAAGAAACATAATAGTTGTACCTGAAAACCCTACAGAAGCAGAGGAGTTGTGGCAAACTATTTTAATTATTATTATAATCTTGGGGGAACGCTAAACCCGTAGGATTATACAGCGCGTGGGATGGAGGGAATGGAAGGTATTCAGGCTCAATTCAGGGAATCGGAGCACAGATCCATTTCCCTAGATCAAGAGCCCCTCACTAGCGCCAAGGAACCTCCCTTGAGGGGAAACTATTTTAAGAGGCACAGACCTCTCAAGAGGTTAGGGAGCTGGAAATCAGCACTTCATTCTATTTGCATGAGAAATTATTCTTTTCCCAAGCATGTATAACTTGGATGTATGTTGAAAAATAAAATGATAGTTCTGACCAGTTGTTAAACTCAATATTGACCAACACAATACCATGGGTGTAATAATTTTCATTTCACTTAGAATTTACAGGAAACTCCAAACGACGTTTCGATCCCTCCTCGGCCATTATCAAGTCACAACCTACTAATGGCTCAGAACGGACCAAAATGTCGTCTAGAGTTTCCTCTTAAAACTGTGAATTAGTTGGATAGAATTTTTGGATCAGGTGTGGACCAGTGTTGACATTAGCAGGATAGACTGTTTTGACATGACTTAAATTAGGCCTTACCAACGATAAATATACTACATATAGTTATAATATAGCAGTGCTGTGATTGACGAAATTCAGTGTTTGTGTCTATTACTCCAATTTCTGCATTTACAAGCTTCTTAAAAAATCCATTTAAATATGTCAGGGTTTAGACTTACCGTTCAGTAGACCAGAGCAGAGAACCAAGAGATGACAACGACTGGTCGACACAAGTGTACTTGTGCTCTTAGCACCATGCATATATATCACGAGGAGGCTGTCGCAACCACAGCCTCCTCCCACACTAAGATAAACCGGAGTTGCGTATTCACACATATGTTCATTATAACCAGTATTTAGTAAACGCTTCATACCTCTCTGAAACACTGAAATATTTAATTATAAAACTAGGTTCCCATGTGGTTTTCTAAGTAGGCTGTGTGACGGAAGTATGCGACGTATATGTGACAGTGTTGAAGAAGAATAACTGCTACAACTTTATAAAGTGGTTGTTGTTGGTATTGGCTGCTGAACGGAAGAGGTGTTGTGTTACGATAAACAGCAACGCGAAACGTATTGTTGCAATATCCAGTATTTCCTGTTGCAAAATTGGTTGGACGGTTAATTGGGTTTCAAGCCTGTCGACTACGCGATGGTCATTAAGGCTGAATATAACCTGTCAAGGATACATTAAGCCCTAAGAGAGAGACTTACAGCTCTCGGTCCACGTATCATGTCATTGCGAAGTTCGAACAGTTTTCCTTGTAACAAACAGGAATTTTTAAAATGTAATTCAGTTGTGAGAAATAATGTGGATGAATTTTTACAAGTACAATCTTGAATTAACCTTTCACACATATACCTGGCACATCTTGGTTTAATATGTATATTATGCACCCCATACCCATCCTGTGGGAGGTAGTCAAAAGATTACAGAGGTACATAATGGGTCCAGGGACTGGACCCCAAAGTTTTGATAGCTGAACTAGTTACAAAGGTAATGAATTCACAAGTTACAAAGGCAGTGAATCATGTAAGTAAATTTACTTACTGACGTTTACATGGCTACAATCATGAACAAATTATAGAGTAATGAGCAAAAAACACATTATACTCACTGATACTGATGTACCTCGGAGTTAAGAACAGGTCACTAATATTGTCCCTCCTTCAGTGTCCACCGTCTCACCTCCCCAACTCGCATATCGGAACCTAAAATTAGGAACACATGGTTCCTGAATAATTACTAGAAAATATTGAAGCCAGTAAACTGGCAGTGTGTGAACTGTATGAAAATTAAGTGACTGTGTGACTTAACTCAAGTAATTTTTTGTGCATTAGCTATTATACATTACAGTGGTTCAGTTACATTGTGAAGAATATATGAATTACTTACCAAGGTATTATCTAGGTGATATATCCTAACTCCTTCTAACAGGAAGGCATACTAAATGTTGGCCAATACTAGCTACCATACCTATTTTGTGGTAGCTATAATTTCGTGCGAAAAGAACTAAGCAAGTCAAACCCAACGAAAAGCACCGGTACAGATAACATCCCGTCTAAGTTCCTAGAAGATGGTGCCTCTGAATTGCCAGTCCCCATTACACACACAATAAATTTATTCATCACCACCAATACTGTTCTGGAGGAGTTCAAGGAGGCCAGAGTTACTCCTATCTTCAAGAAAAACAGTAGGTCTGACGTCAGCAACTATAGGGAGCTGGACAGATACTTAATTAAAGTCGGTGTCGGATCAGCCGGGCTGTGGTCCGTACGTTGGACTACGTGCGGCCAGCAGTAACAGCCTGGTTGATCAGACCCTCATCCATCGGGAAGCCTGGTTGTGGACCGGGCAGAGGAGGCGTTGATCCCCGGAATACCCTCCAGGTAAACTCTAGGTAGGTAGTATATTCAGTGTGATGTCCGAAATTCTTGAGAAGTCGGTGTTTACCTGGAGTTTACCTGGAGAGAGTTCCGGGGGTCAACGCCCCCGCGGCCCGGTCTGTGACCAGGCCTCCTGGTGGATCAGAGCCTGATCAACCAGGCTGTTACTGCTGGCTGCACGCAAACCAACGTACGAGCCACAGCCCGGCTGATCAGGAACCGACTTTAGGTGCTTGTCCAGTGCCAGCTTGAAGACTGCCAGGGGTCTGTTGGTACTCCCCCTGGGAGGCAGTTGAACAGTCTCGGGCCCCTGACACTTATTGTATTGTCTCTTAACGTGCTAGTGACACCCCTGCTTTTCATTGGGGGGATGTTGCATCGTCTGCCAAGTCTTTTGCTTTCGTAGTGAGTGATTTTAGTGTGCAAGTTTGGTACTAGTCCCTCTAGGATTTTCCAGGTGTATATAATCATGTATCTCTCCCGCCTGCGTTCCAGGGAATACAGGTTTAGGAACCTCAAGCGCTCCCAGTAATTGAGGTGTTTTATCTCCGTTATGCGCGCCGTGAAGGTTCTCTGTACATTTTCTAGGTCAGCAGTTTCACCTGCCTTGAAAGGTGCTGTTAGTGTTTACCTGGAGTTTACCTGGAGAGAGTTCCGGGGGTCAACGCCCCCGCGGCCCGGTCTGAGACCAGGCCTCCTGGTGGATCAGAGCCTGATCAACCAGGCTGTTGCTGCTGGCTGCACGCAAACCAACATACGAGCCACAGCCCGGCTGATCCGGAACTGACTTTAGGTGCTTGTCCAGTGCCAGCTTGAAGACTGCCAGGGGTCTGTTGGTAATCCCCCTTATGTGTGCTGGGAGGCAGTTGAACAGCCTCGGGCCCCTGACACTTATTGTATGGTCTCTTAACGTGCTAGTGACACCCCTGCTTTTCATTGGGGGGATGGTGCATCGTCTGCCAAGTCTTTTGCTTTCGTAGTGAGTGATTTTCGTGTGCAAGTTCGGTACTAGTCCCTCTAGGATTTTCCAGGTGTATATAATCATGTATCTCTCCCTCCTGCGTTCCAGGGAATACAGGTTTAGGAACCTCAAGCGCTCCCAATAATTGAGGTGTTTTATCTCCGTTATGCGCGCCGTGAAAGTTCTCTGTACATTTTCTAGGTCGGCAATTTCACCTGCCTTGAAAGGTGCTGTTAGTGTGCAGCAATATTCCAGCCTAGATAGAACAAGTGACCTGAAGAGTGTCATCATGGGCTTGGCATCCCTCGTTTTGAAGGTTACTGTCAAGTAGATAAGTATCTTCATAGTAAAAAACATTCTCCATATTACCAATCAGGTTTCAGATCTTACTCGACCGACACCTCCCTAAGGCCTTCGATACAGTCTACCATAATATATTTTGTAAGAAACTACAAACTATCGGCATAGGTTCTGTGGATTTTTTTTATAATTTTCCTAAATGTAGAACATATAACGGTCTGGAGTTTTGAGACTCTCTGACCGCGAGTTCAAACCCCGCCCGTGGTATGGTTTGTAAAACATATGAATGTAAATAGATGATAATGTGTAAATTTGTGATACTATTTGGACCCTTCTAGAAGCTTGAGGTGTTAAGTAAAAGGACACAAGTGCAACTAATGTGACATTTTATCGTGACAACGTTTTGCTCTCCAGGAGCTTTGTTAAGCCGTAGCAGCTTGACAAAGTTCCTGGAGAGCGAAACGTTACCACAACAAAATGTCACATTAGTTGCACTCGTGTCATTTTACTTAACATATTGTCGGTAATTCTACCAATATTAATACAAGCTTGAAGTGAAGGGGGGTGTGGAACAGCCACGGAGCAATACAGGGAAGGAGAACGCCATTCATGTGTGAACACTGGTTGTGGAGAAATCGTCTAGTAATTCGGCGTCATCGAAGCCATAATTGAATGGATCGGCCTCAAACTGTAATTAATAAGTACTGGAATGTCTCCTGTTGAAGAATAGGAACAAAGAATTTGCGGGGCCTCCAGAATTAGGTGGCAATAGTGGAAATAATGAGGCATTGCTAAGCAGCTCATCCAGTATGTACACCATTAGTCCTTTCATTTAGATTTCTTGCGGGCCAGCAGAATTCTGTTAGGTAGGCGTTGTGGTGTGATCCAGCTACAATATAAATGGTAAGTGGCAATATAAATTTCTTAATTACCTAACTTTTGGTAGATATGTGCCTGGTGTCAATTAGAAAATTCTTAGCATGTCTGTGTGTATTAGTGTTCCCATTAATCCTTTCATTTTCATACAGTCAACACTATTTTATAATTACCATTATTGGTATTAATGTTTAATATTATAATTATTAATTTAATGTCAAGTCAAGCTTTTTTATGAGAGTGGTGAAGGAGTGGACATCGAAGGAGTGACAGTCCTTTGACCTACTGCTACTAAGTCCCACTTATCTCATCCAAATTACTTACATGTAATAATTCAGGTAATACCCTGTAAACCTCTTGCAGGCAATTTCTCACAGGTTCTGTAGACTGGTTTAAGTCTTACCTGAGCAGCAAGAAACAAATTGTCAAGATAACATGTCCATCAGTGTCAAGATTTAGATTTAGATTTTGTCACCGAAGTGGCTAGTTTATTGTGCACTCCATATCCATCCTGTGGACGGTAGCGCAAGAGTATATGGACACACAAAAGGCCTATGAACTAGGCCCCAAAAGGGTTAACAGGTGTACATTTGGATTTACATCTGCATGTCTACAGTTCACTTATCTCTTATAAGCAAATTTAGTAAATTTGCTTAGTATATCTGGTATCTTAATTTCATTAATAAGATATCGTGACATGTCACATAGGTTATTATACTGTGTATCTCTGTATTCCTCAATGAGTGAACAATTAAGCACATAGTGTTCAAAACAGTGACCATATGCCTGATCACATAATTTGCATTTAGTTTGACCATCATCTGTGTGTCTCCCAAACTGCCAGAAGTACTTGTAACCAAGCCTAAGCCTGGCCACTACAACATCAGTAAGTCTGTTCACATTACAAGTTGCTCCATAAACATACTTATCTACGTTCATGTTATCATAGTGGGTTATAGATCTACTCAGGCTTCTAACTGCATTCCTATAGCAATCATTTTTATTATTTACTTCTCCCCTAATATTATTCCTAATGCTAGACACAGATATCAGTTGTATGCAGAGGACAGTGCTTTGTTAATGTTAGATAAAGACCCACAAGATATAGTTAATGTACTGAGTCCTACAGCAAATGGTTAATAGACAAATTATCGTTACACCTCGAGAAAATGGAAGCCATACTCTTTGACACGAAAAATAAACTGAAAAGTGTAAATAATTTTAATGTCTAGTGTAATGTGGAACCCATCTACTACTACATTTACTACATATGTATTTGGCAATATATATATATATATATATATATATATATATATTTTATTATTTTATTATTTCATCATCACTGTCGCCAGCCGATGCAACATCCCCCTCCTTCAGAGTGCAGGCAACTTCCCATCTCCAGGCAAGGGTGGCCCGAAAAAATGTTACTTTGCTCAAAACAGCACGTTATCACCATCATTCACTCCATCACTGTCTTGCCAGAAGGGTGCTTTACACTACAGTTTTTAAACTGCAACATTAACACCCCTCCTTCAGAGTGCAGGCACTGTACTTCCCATCTCCAGGACTCAAGTCCGGCCTGCCGGTTTCCCTGAATCCCTTCATAAATGTTACTTTGCTCACACTCCAACAGCACGTCAAGTATTAAAAACCATTTGTCTCCATTCACATATATATATATATATATATATATATATATATATATATATATATATATATATATATATATTGTAGAATTCGCGTATTTTGCTGGATGCACCATAGACATGTAGCTCCTCCTGCATGATACAATGATGATAAGTGGATAACAAAAAAAGGCACAATACCGTGACTGGAACGATACACAAATAACCCGCACATAGAAGAGAGGAGCTTACGACGACGTTTCGGTCCGACTTGGACCATTTACAAAGTCACACTAACGAAAAGTGGAGCAGGACGGATATATATAGGCAGAAAGAGGTGGTAGTAGTAGTAGTAGTTGTAGTAGTAGTAGTAGTAGTAGTAGTAGTAGTAGTAGTAGTAGTAGTAGTGGTAGTAGTGGGGAATAAAGGGGAGCACTGCAAAGGAGCTAGGTGCCCACAGAGAGAGAGCAAGTACACAGAGGTGGGGGGGGGGAGGGGAAGTAATGAAATAAATAATGAAGGAACAGAAGCACAAGACAGAAGAAAGAAAGACAACCCAGAAGAGAAAAGAAAAAAGAAAGAGGAAAGGGGAAGAGGGAGAAGAAAAAAGGAGGAATCAGGTTAAGTCACGAGTGTTCTGAAGTTTGGAGCATTTTACAATGTAGTGGGAGAGGAACGCATCTACAGAGACGAAGCCAGGACTAAGATTCATACAAGGAAAGTTGTGTATTAGGGAGGATTCAACCAGACGGCGGCTGTTAAAGCGGAAGTAGGAAAGATAGTTTTAGCAGAAGACCAGTCAATAGGATGGCTGTGATCTCTGACGTGACAGAAAAGAGCATTATTAGTGTCGGCAAGCCTAACACTATTTTTGTGCTCCCTAAGTCTGTCAGAAAGAGGTCGACCAGTTTCTCCAAAGTATTGAAGAGGACAGGAGGAGCAAGAAATAGTGTAGACACCAGGAACATCTATAGAGGGAGGAGAGGTATGAACGAGATTAGTGCGAAGAGTGTTAGTCTGGCGGAAAGTAATCTTGATCTCTAAGGGACGGAGAAAATTGTTGAGATTAGAAAGACCGGAAATGTAGGGAAGGCAGAGGACAGAAGAGTTCCCACGAGTAGACAGTTTGGGAGAGAAGAAATTACGTTTAGCACGTGAGAGGGCAGAGTCTATGAAATGGGAAGGGTAACCAAGACGGGAAAACGAATTATGAAGAGTGGAAATTTCTGCTGGAAGGAGCTGAGGATCACAGATGCGGAGGGCACGGAGAAAGAGGGAGATTAGAACATTTTTCTTGACAGGGGAAGCATGATAGGAAAAGTAGTGAATGTACATGCCACTGTGCAAAGGCTTGAGGTAAACGGAAAAGGAAAAACTGTATCTGAACGGAGGACATGAACATCAAGGAAAGGAAGCAAGAAGGCTCTGGTGGCCTGGTGGCTAACGCTCTCGCTTCACACGGCGAGGGTCTGGGTTCGATTCCCAGCCAGAGTAGAAACATTGGACGTGTATCTTTCCACCTGTTGTCTATGTTCCCCATCAGTAAAATGGGTACGTAAAATGGGTACCTGGGTGTTAGTCGACTGGTGTGGGTCGCATCCTGGGACACTGACCTAATTTGCCCGAAATGTGCCGAAATGCGGAGCATAACAAGGGACTTTCTATATAGTAGTATGTCATTGTTGTCAGCTAGGACTGTATATCTTGTACTTGTAGTAAATAAAGATATTATTATTATTATTAAAAATTAGATTCCCATTCAGCTTTAAACTTAATGGAAGGGGCAAGATTATTAAGAGCTTCAAGAAAAGGTTGGAAGAGACTGGAGTCATGAGGCCACAGAGCAAAGATGTCATCAACATAGAGGAGCCAGAGTGAAGGGCGCACATCGATGGTTGGGAGAAGAACAGTCTCGAAGAATTCCATGTAAAGATTAGCAAGGACAGGAGAGAGAGGAAAGCCCATAGCGACACCAAAGGTTTGAGAATAGTATTTTACTTGGAAGGAAAATGAATTAGAGTCCACACAGAGGCGGATAAGATCAAGAAAGACATCAATAGGTATAGGGAGATGTAGAAACCCTTCATGGGCCTTCTCCTAAGAAAATCAAGGACATCATCAAGAGGGACATTGGTGAAGAGGGACTCAACATCAAGACTAAGCATCTTACAGGTCGGGAGAGAGCGAGCCCGTTCAATGAAGTCTTGAGAGTGATGGAGGTGGGCAGGAGAAAAAGTACCAAGAAAGGGAGTGAGGGTTTTGGCCAGTCAAGAAGCAAGAGAATAAGAGACAGAACCTCTAGATGATATGATAGGACGTAGAGGAATATCAGGTTTATGAGTTTTGGGAAGGCCTATATATATCCGTCCTGCTCCACTTCTCGTTAGTGTGACTTTGTAAATGGCCCAAGTCGGACCGAAACGTCGTCGTAAGCTCCTCTCTTCTATGTGCTGGTTATTTGTGTATGATAAGTGGACTGACTGGTGCCAGTCCCCCTCAGTCAAGTCACTAAACTTCAACTGAAGTTCTTTTCTTATTATTGTAATATACTTCCCCTTAACTAGTCTGTAAGCTTTTGAATTAATCTACCCGAAATTCATAGTATGCCAGTGTCTTTCTTTTTTGCCTAATATTTTATTATTTGTAAACTGCATTTTGTATACTGCACAAAGGAATAAAGTTGTCCGTTTTCTAAAGTTGTTTGTGATCTAAAAAAAATGGACCTTTAATTTCCTTCCTTTGTATCGAATCACATTGTCTCCCATTCCCCAGAAAATGTTTGACTCTCCCTGCGGATTAGCACTTCCTCATAAAGAATATAAGTCATTATACCGTAGCTGCAGCAGTTCACAAATAACTCTCACTCAGGAGCGAAAATGTAATGACGACGTTTCGGTCAGAATGGGACCATTTACAAACTGAACTATTTGCTATATTCTTAGCACTCAAATGTATCCACGTATCCAATGTGAGAGAGTTCACTTGTGTACTCTGACTCTATTCGGGTCAAGGACCCCAGTGGAAATAAGTAACTTACCATTTTTAGGGTTATCCTATGTAATTTACACATATGTTACTATGCATGATAATTGTGCTTATGTAGACCTGCACCTGGAGTTTACCTGGAGAGAGTTCCGGGGGTCAACGCCCCCGCGGCCCGGTCTGTGACCAGGCCTCCTGGTGGATCAGAGCCTGATCAACCAGGCTGTTGCTGCTGGCTGCACGCAAACCAACGTACGAGTCACAGCCCGGCTGGTCAGGAACCGACTTTAGGTGCTTGTCCAGTGCCAGCTTGAAGACTGCCAGGGGTCTGTTGGTAATCCCCCTTATGTGTGCTGGGAGGCAGTTGAACAGTCTCGGGCCCCTGACACTTATTGTATGGTCTCTTAACGTGCTAGTGACACCCCTGCTTTTCATTGCGGGTATGTTGCATCGTCTGCCAAGTCTTTTGCTTTCGTAGTGAGTGATTTTCGTGTGCAAGTTCGGTACTAGTCCCTCTAGGATTTTCCAGGTGTATATAATCATGTATCTCTCCCTCCTGCGTTCCAAGGAATACAGTTTTAGGAACCTCAAGCGCTCCCAGTAATTGAAGTGTTTTATCTCCGTTATGCGCGCTGTGAAGGTTCTCTGTACATTTTCTAGGTCAGCAATTTCACCTGCCTTGAAAGGTGCTGTTAGTGTGCAGCAATATTCCAGCCTAGATAGAACAAGCGACCTGAAGAGTGTCATCATGGGCTTGGCCTCCCTAGTTTTGAAGGTTCTCATTATCCATCCTGTCATTTTTCTAGCAGATGCGATTGATACAATGTTATGGTCCTTGAAGGTGAGATCCTCCGACATGATCACTCCCAGGTCTTTGACGTTGGTGTTTCACTCTATTTTGTGGCCAGAATTTGTTTTGTACTCTGATGAAGATTTAATTTCCTCGTGTTTACCATATCTGAGTAATTGAAATTTCTCATCGTTGAACTTCATATTGTTTTCTGCAGCCCACTGAAAGATTTGGTTGATGTCCGCCTGGAGCCTTGCAGTGTCTGCAATGGAAGACACTGTCATGCAGATTCGGGTGTCATCTGCAAAGGAAGACACGGTGCTGTGGCTGACATCCTTGTCTATGTCGGATATGAGGATGAGGAACAAGATGGGAGCGAGTACTGTGCCTTGTGGAACAGAGCTTTTCACCGTAGCTGCCTCGGACTTTACTCTGTTGACGACTACTCTCTGTGTTCTGTTAGTGAGGAAGTTATAGCTCCATCGACCGACTTTTCCTGTTATTCCTTTAGCACGCATTTTGTGCGCTATTACGCCATGGTCACACTTGTCGAAGGCTTTTGCAAAGTCTGTATATATTACATCTGCATTCTTTTTGTCTTCTAGTGCATTTAGGACCTTGTCGTAGTGATCCAATAGTTGAGACAGACAGGAGCGACCTGTTCTAAATAAACTTACCAACTAAATAACTTACCTGTGTCTGGCTTCTGAGACAAGCATGCCATAATTGATACTCAGAGAGGTAAAAGCATTTTTGGAAGATAGAGAATCAGTTAAAATTAAGACTAGGCATGGGTTATTGAGTGATACGATTTTAAGTATGAATTATTACAAAAAAAAGAGGTAGCAAAAATAGTCCAATTTTAAGTACATATTAATACATTAAACTGATTCAGTGATGTTAAGTTAATTGGGATTTCTTATGTAGTATTCAAACTGGCTCCATAATTTCGGGCTGTGGAACGATTATAAGAGATAATGAAGAAACAAGAAGTACTTGGATTAGTTTGTTTTGTTTGGTATAGCATGGTGTTTGTGTGGTTAAGGGTGGAAAAATAAACACAAATGCAATGTAATGCGATCTTTTGTTGACAACTTTTCGTTCACACAGTGGGCTTTATCAAGTCACAAACAGATCTACCTGGGTGAATAATACATGAGTATTTATAGGATGGAGAGTCAGGTGGAGAATGCTGGGTAGGTTAGATTTGAGACGGACCCGTGAGGGACCGCCGAGAATGCTGGAAGGTTGGATCTGAGATGGATCTCCATAGGACAGGCGGGTGTGTATGTAGTTATGTAGGATAACGATGAAGAGGTTTCTTGGCAAAGGGTTCAGTTATGTTATAAAAACCGATGCTCTGGTTGAAATTGTTAGGTATAAAGATAATTGATGATTCGAGGATTTTGTGGTATTGTTTTCTTCTCTGGCGATAAGATTTGCGTTTCTGTTGTTGATTAATGGTTGTTGAAGTTTCGGTGTTGAACGCAGGGGTTTCTTAAATCATCCGATCTGCCTGCGTACTGGTGTTCTGAAATACGTGTTTGGAGGTCTTTGGAAGTTTCACCCACGTATAATGGTTGCAGTCATTACAAGGGATTATGTATACCCATTGCAGAGGATTGAACCTTGTCCCGTCTCTTACTGGTGATGTCCTTGATGATGGTGGATGTGGAAGTAGACACTTGGAATAAAGTATTAGAAAAGATGTTGGAAATGTGTTTGGAAACAGAACTGGTGGTGAGGACTATATACTTCTTCTCGGCAGTGTCTTCTCTGGGTGAGTTAAAGATGTCATGTACCCGGTGTCTGCAGTCTTTAATGAAGTGACGAGGATAGTGAAGTTTAGAAGTTTAGAACATTCTTCCTCAAGGAGCTCATTGCTACAGATTCAGAGTGCATGAAGGAAAAAGCCTATAATTACACCACATTTGGTTTTGGTGTCGTGGTGAGAATGGAAGTGGAGAAAATCGTGTGTTGGTTGTTAGGTTTTCAATAGACGAAGTTCTTGATTAGATTTCCAGAGAAGGACATCTAGAAAAGGAAGGGTGTTGTCGACATCTGAAGACAAAAAGAATGCAGATGTAATATATACAGACTTTGCAAAAGCCTTCGACAAGTATGACCATGGCGTAATAGCGCACAAAATGTGTGCTAAAGGAATAACAGGAAAAGTTGGTAGATGGATTTATAATTTCCTCACAAACAGAACACAAAGAGTAGTAGTCAACAGAGTAAAGTCCGAGGCAGCCACGGTGAAAAGCTCTGTTCCACAAGGCACAGTACTCGCTCCCATCTTGTTTCTCATCCTCATATCTGACATAGACAAGGATGTCAGCCACAACACCGTGTCTTCCTTTGCAGATGACACCCGAATCTGCATGACAGTGTCTTCCATTGCAGACACTGCAAGGCTCCAGGCGGACATCAACCAAATCTTTCAATGGGCTGCAGAAAAAAATGTGAAGTTCAACGATGAGAAATTTCAATTACTCCGATATGGTAGACACGAGGAAATCAAAACTTCATCAGAGTACACAACAAATTCCGGCCACAAAATAGAGCGAAAAACAAACGTCAAAGACCTGGGAGTGATCATGTCGGAGGATCTCACCTTCAAAGACCATAACATTATATCAATTGCAGCTGCTAGAAAAATGACAGGATGGATAATGAGAACCTTCAAAACTAGGGATGCCAAGCCCGTGATGACACTCTTCGGGTCGCTTGTTCTATCTAGGTTGGAATATTGCTGCACACTAACAGCACCTTTCAAGGCAGGTGAAATTGCTGACCTAGAAAATGTACAGAGAACCTTCACATCGCGCATAACGGAGATAAAACACCTCAATTACTGGGAGCACTTAAAGTTCCTGAACCTGTATTCCTTGGAACGCAGGCGGGAGAGATACATGATTATATACACCTGGAAAATCCTAGAGGGACTAGTTTACCTGGAGTTTACCTGGAGAGAGTTCCGGGAGTCAACGCCCCCGCGGCCCGGTCTGTGACCAGGCCTCCTGGTGGATCAGAGCCTGATCAACCAGGCTGTTGCTGCTGGCTGCACGCAAACCAACGTACGATCCACAGCCCGGCTGGTCAGGAACCGACTTTAGGTGCTTGTCCAGTGCCAGCTTGAAGACTGCCAGTGGTCTGTTGGTAATCCCCCTTATGTATGCTGGGAGGCAGTTGAACAGTCTCGGGCCCCTGACACTTATTGTATGGTCTCTTAACGTGCTAGTGACACCCCTGCTTTTCATTGGGGGGATGGTGCATCGTCTGCCAAGTCTTTTGCTTTCGTAGTGAGTGATTTTCGTGTGCAAGTTCGGTACTAGTCCCTCTAGGATTTTCCAGGTGTATATAATCATGTATCCGAACTTGCACACGAAAATCACTCACAACGAAAGCAAAAGACTTGGCAGACGATGCAACATAAGATAAGATAAGATAAGATTTTGTTCGGATTTTTAACCCCGGAGGGTTAGCCACCCAGGATAACCCAAGAAAGTCAGTGCGTCATCGAGGACTGTCTAACTTATTTCCATTGGGGTCCTCAACCTTGTCCCCCAGGATGCGACCCACACCAGTCGACTAACACCCAGGTACCTATTTGCTGCTAGGTGAACAGGACAACAGGTGTAAGGAAACGTGTCGAAATGTTTCCACCCGCCGGGAATCGAACCCGGGCCCACCGTGTGTGAAGCGGGAGCTTAAGCCACCGGGCCACCCCAATGAAAAGCAGGGATGTCACTAGCACGTTAAGAGACAATACAATAAGTGTCAGGGGCCCGAGACTTTTCAACTGCCTCTCAGCATACATAAGGGGGATTACCAATAGACCCCTGGCAGTCTTCAAGCTGGCACTTGACAAGCACCTAAAGTCGGTACCTGACCAGCCGGGCTGTGCCTCGTACGTTGGATTGCGTGCAACCAGCAGTAACAGCCTGGTTGATCAGGCTCTGATCCACCAGGTGGCCTGGTCACAGACCGGGCCGCGGGGGCATTGACCCCCGGAACTCTCTCCAGGTAAACTCCAGGTAGTGTGAACTGGATTGAGGGTTCGACCTGGTTGAGCTTGTGTTGGAGAACTTGAACGTTGAAGCGTCTGGGAATATGATGAGAATGTCGTCATCATAACGGAGGCAGGTGACAGAAAAGGGAATAATAGAGGAAAAACGTTCGGCTTCCAGATGCTCCATGCATAGGTTCGCCAGTACGGCACTATGTAGGGAACAAATGGGTAAAATAAAAGGACACAAGTGCAACTAATGTGACATTTTATTGTGGCAACATTTCGCTCTCCAGGAGCGAAACTTGTGTCCTGTTATTTTACATAGTCGGTAATTCTACCAGCTTATATGCAACAAATGGGTAGTCCAAAAGTCTAGTGAAAAAAAGGTGATTTTCGAAAGAGAAACGTGTTAAACCAGCACACAATGGAACAAGGTCAATGAAATCGCTGGCTGGAATAGGAAGGTCAAGGGAGTCGTCAATTTTCCTGCTCAGGAGATCAATGGCTTGTGTAGGAGGTACCTTGGTGAACAGGGATGTTACGTCAAGACTAGAGTGTTTCTTGTTCTTGATGTTAATGTTGCGAATGCGATTGAGGAGATCACCCGACTGTTTAAGAAGTGCTTGGCTGATTGCACCCAAGAGTATAGAAAGGTGTTTAGCAAGAATCCCTGAGAGTTGGTGGGGAGAGCTGCCTATTCCAGAGGAGATAGGCCTCAGTGGAATTTTAGGCTTTTGAGTTTTTGGCATGCTGCACATTCTGGCAGGTCTGGGGTTGCTGGAAATGGTATGCAGAAGTTTCTTTCCTTGTTATGAGTCCCTCAGTATGAGACAAGTCTTACGCAGAAATATTTGTTTAAGGTTGTCCACTTGGTTCATTGTGAGAGGTTTGTAGATGTCTGTGTCATTAAGTAGATTGAGCATTTTGTTCCTGTAGTCTTCAGTGTTTCAAGATTGCGACACCATTTCCTTTATCAGCTGTGGTGACCCTGATGTTCGTGTTTTCTGCTAAAACTTTAGGAGCAGTGATGTAACGTCGAGGTAGGACCGGGGAGATGTGTGTTGAGATGGCCGATGAAATGATGCTTTGCAGGTAGCCGTTTTGGAAATCAGAATCATTGTGTCCGTAGTTTTCAGCGATAAAATTTAGGTCTTGTTTCTGTTTCCTGTAGAGAATTTGAAACCTAAGTCTAGGGCTTCAGTTTCTGTACTGGACAGTGGACAAGATGAAAGATTATGAATAATTTCACGTCTTCCCAAATTCTTCCACTGACTATTTTCACAGACTTTTGGACTACCCATGGGTTCCTCACTAAATGCCGTACTGGCGAATCTACACATGGAACATCTGGAAGTTTAGTTTAATATGTTTATTATGCAACCCATACCCATCCTGTGGGCACTAGTCAAAAGATTACAGAGGTACATAATTGGTCCAGGGACTGGACCCCAAAGTTTTGATAGCTGAGCAAGTTACAAAGGTAATGAACTAGATCTGGTCACAATCGTGACCAAGTACAAAGGTAATGAGCTCCAGGTAGAACTGGTCACACTCATGACTAATTACAAAGGTAATGAATTAGATCTTGTTACAATAATGAGAATTGACAAAAGTAATGAGCTCCAGGTAGAGCTGGTTACAATCATGACAAGTTTCAAAGGTAATGAATCGTGAACACATGATTACAATCATGAACAATTTTCAAAGTAATGATCAGTTAACAAACATTGTAGGGAATTCATCAATTGCCAACAGACGTTGCTAGGTGCCTATCCCTCCTCGGCAGGACAGCCATTGCAAAGAGCAGCAAGTTGCCCCGGGATCTGTTGTTTGCAGGAGCACTATCGACCCTCCCCAAGAGGTCGAAGAGGCCAGCGACTCCGCTAGCAGCCCAAGGGAGAGCCGCCCTGGGGACGTGTCAACGTCCTGGTGGATGCCAAGTTGATTGAAGATCCTAGGCCCTCTGTAAAGGTGAAGGCACGGCAGCTGTCACCTATGTCTGCTGGGAGGGGCTGTTGATTGTTGCCACCTGGGGCCCTCCGGGTGCCCAGACACCCATCGTGTGCAAGGATGTTGAAGCTTGAAGAACTGAGTGCACACTGCCTGTGGCACACCTGACAGCTAGCCGATCGTTTTTCCTCTATTATTCCCTCTTCGGTCACTTGGCTCCGTTATGTTAACGACATTCTTATCAAGATTAGATATTGCCACCGAAATAGCTAGTTTACTGTGCACACCCTGTGGAAAATGCTGTATATATTTTCCAGAAATACAATAGTTATATGTAAATAGATGGCCATACTGTATTTAATAACATTTTTGTCATAGAAAATGGGAAACTGAGCCTGGGGAGAAGGGACAGTCGCCATTTTGTTTGAATGGAGTAAGACGTTAATTAATAATGTGAAGAATTTTCGTGCTCTAGAGGTTAAAATTGGGTTGACACCTCTCGTATAGGAGGCGAAATTGTTGGATGTGCATTCCTGCATAACCTGAGATATCAGGCGACTGAACAAGACAGCTCCAGGAACCTCAGATAAGTCTGTTATGTTATAACTCTGGCCAGTTGTTATTTTCATGTATAGACAGAGGTTTTCTGAGTATGATACACATTAATCTCCAGTCAAATTGGTGAGTGTTATGATATTAAGATATTCTCCTTCTGTTATGTGTATGTGTATTTATATATAATAATTTTTTAATTTAATATACAGTCCACAGATTTATATATTTACCAGTATTCCTGGAGATGTATATTTCATTTAATTAATAGGTCCAGAACAACTTGTGGATATGACAGTGGTAGGTATCGAAGGGGGACATTTTTTGCGACCTAGGTGTCCCAAATTCCTACTTGTCTAACTGATAAATAATAATTATCTATGTTCATTTACTGTTATGTATATAATGATACATTCAGATAAATGAAATTTTCCACACACCCTATCCATCCTGTGGACGGTAGCGCAAGAGCATATGGATACACAAAAGTGGCAAAAATCCTAGGAACTAGACCCCAAAAGGGTTAACAGGTGTACATTAGGATTTATATCTACATATCTAAAGTTCACTTATCTGTTACAAGCAAATTTAGGAAATTTGCTTAGTATATCTGGTATCTTATTTTTGTTAATAAGATATCTTGACATGTCACAGGTTATTTTACTGTCTATCTCTATATTCCTCAATAAGTGGACAATTAAGCACACACTGTTCAAGATAGTGACCATATGCCTGACCACATAATTTGCATTTAGTTTGATCATTGTATCATAACTCCCAGACGCTTCAACGTTCAAGTTCTCCAACACGAGCCCAACCAAGTCGAACCCTCAATCCAGTTCACAATAGAAGAAGAAGTTAACAACATTCACAGACACGGGGAATGTCGAAGAGAGTCTTGTGTCTGTGTTATATTGTAGCTATCAAGGGGAAGGTTGAGGGAAGGGTTTAGTAATAGTAATAGTAATAATTTATTTCAGCATGATACAATGTTTATATAAAGGTGAATGACATAAAGGTGTACATGCAGAAAGTCCCTGTACACGCAGAGCATTTCGGGCAAACATAAGACTAACTTCAGATTAATAAGGCAATAACAATATGAGTAATTTTATACATGTTGGATTAGGATAAGTTTAAGGTTAGGTTAAGTAGGTCTGTCAGGAAATAGGACAAGAAATTTATGACGGAGTTTAATGTTCTGTATTCTGTATATTGGCCTGTACATTGCAGAGTCACTTGTTTGCACAGAACTGCTTAATGCCTCAAATGACGTAGTGGAAGTTTTAGCAGTAAAGGTCGAGAACCAAAACCTAGTCATTGTGGTAGTCTACAAGCCTCCGGATGCAACATCCCAGCAATTCCAGGAACAGCTGTTAAAAATTGACCACTGTCTGGAAAATCTTCCAGCTCCTGCACCCAACATCTTGCTCCTGGGGGATTTCAACTTAAGGCACCTAAAATGGAGGAATATAGCAAATAATATTGTTGCAGTAATAACACCAGGAGGCAGCTCTGATGAAAACTCACACTCACACGAGCTTTTAAATCTCTGCACAAAATTCAATTTAAACCAGCAAATAATAGAGCCTACTAGACTGGAGAATACACTAGACCTCATCTTCACTAACAATGATGATCTGATAAGAAATGTCACCATATCAAAAACAATATACTCAGATCACAACATAATTGAGGTTCAGACATGTATGCGTGGAGCCCCAGACCGACAAAATGAGACTAGTCACGAGGGAGCATTCACCAAATTCAACTTCAATAACAAAAACATAAAGTGGGACCAAGTAAACCAAGTCCTAACCGATATAAGCTGGGAAGATATACTAAGCAACACAGACCCAAACTTATGCCTAGAACAGATTAACTCGGTGGCACTCGATGTATGCACAAGGCTTATTCCTCTAAGAAAAAGGAGGAGTAGATGTAAAATAGAAAGAGACAGGCGCTCCCTTTACAGGCGACGGAAAAGAATAACAGAGCGGCTAAAAGAGGTCAATATATCTGAAATGCGCAGGGAGACACTGGTCAGAGAAATAGCAAGCATCGAACTTAAGCTAAAAGAATCCTTTAGGAGTCAGGAATCGCGGGAAGAACTAAAAGCTATAAATGAAATCGAAAGAAACCCAAAGTATTTCTTCTCCTATGCCAAATCAAAATCGAGAACAACGTCCAGTATTGCGCCCCTACTTAAACAAGATGGGTCCTACACAGATGACAGCAAGGAAATGAGTGAGCTACTCAAGTCCCAAAATGACTCAGTTTTTAGCAAGCCGCTAACCAGACTGAGAGTCGAAGATCAAAATGAATTTTTTATGAGAGAGCCACAAAATTTGATTAACACAAGCCTATCCGATGTTATCCTGACGCCAAATGACTTCGAACAGGCGATAAATGACATGCCCATGCACTCTGCCCCAGGGCCAGACTCATGGAACTCTGTGTTCATCAAGAACTGCAAGAAGCCCCTATCACGAGCCTTTTCCATCCTATGGAGAGGGAGCATGGACACGGGGGTCGTCCCTCAGTTACTAAAAACAACAGACATAGCCCCACTCCACAAAGGGGGCAGTAAAGCAACAGCAAAGAACTACAGACCAATAGCACTAACATCCCATATCATAAAAATCTTTGAAAGGGTCCTAAGAAGCAAGATCACCACCCATCTAGAAACCCATCAGTTACACAACCCAGGGCAACATGGGTTTAGAACAGGTCGCTCCTGTCTGTCTCAACTACTGGATCACTACGACAAGGTCCTAAATGCACTAGAAGACAAAAAGAATGCAGATGTAATATATACAGACTTTGCAAAAGCCTTCGACAAGTGTGACCATGGCGTAATAGCGCACAAAATGCGCGCTAAAGGAATAACAGGAAAAGTCGGTCGATGGATCTATAATTTCCTCACTAACAGAACACAGAGAGTAGTCGTCAACAGAGTAAAGTCCGAGGCAGCTACGGTGAAAAGCTCTGTTCCACAAGGCACAGTACTAGCTCCCATCTTGTTCCTCATCCTCATATCCGACATAGACAAGGATGTCAGCCACAGCACCGTGTCTTCCTTTGCAGATGACACCCGAATCTGCATGACAGTGTCTTCCATTGCAGACACTGCAAGGCTCCAGGCGGACATCAACCAAATCTTTCAGTGGGCTGCAGAAAACAATATGAAGTTCAACGATGAGAAATTTCAATTACTCAGATATGGTAAACATGAGGAAATTAAATCTTCATCAGAGTACAAAACAAATTCTGGCCACAAAATAGAGCGAAACACCAACGTCAAAGACCTGGGAGTGATTATGTCGGAGGATCTCACCTTCAAGGACCATAACATTGTATCAATCGCATCTGCTAGAAAAATGACAGGATGGATAATGAGAACCTTCAAAACTAGGGAGGCCAAGCCCATGATGACACTCTTCAGGTCACTTGTTCTATCTAGGCTGGAATATTGCTGCACTCTAACAGCACCTTTCAAGGCAGGTGAAATTGCCGACCTAGAAAACGTACAGAGAACTTTCACGGCGCGCATAACTTAGATAAAACACCTCAATTACTGGGAGCGCTTGAGGTTTCTAAACCTGTATTCCCTGGAACGCAGGAGGGAGAGATACATGATTATATACACCTGGAAAATCCTAGAGGGACTAGTACCGAACTTGCACACGAAAATCACTCACTACGAAAGCAAAAGACTTGGCAGACGATGCACCATCCCCCCAATGAAAAGCAGGGGTGTCACTAGCACGTTAAGAGACCATACAATAAGTGTCAGGGGCCCGAGACTGTTCAACTGCCTCCCAGCACACATAAGGGGGATTACCAACAGACCCCTGGCAGTCTTCAAGCTGGCACTGGACAAGCACCTAAAGTCAGTTCCTGATCAGCCGGGCTGTGGCTCGTACGTTGGTTTGCGTGCAGCCAGCAGCAACAGCCTGGTTGATCAGGCGCTGATCCACCAGGAGGCCTGGTCACAGACCGGGCCGTGGGGGCGTTGACCCCCGAAACTCTCTCCAGGTAAACTCCAGGTAATTGTGGAAAATACTGTATATTTTCCGGAAATACGGTAATTTATAGGTAAATAGATGGCCTATATTGTATTTAATAAAAATTATGTTATAAAAGATGGGAAATTCTGCGCCTGCGCAGAGGAGACTCGCCATGTTTGAACTAGTCAACACAAACGTTAGTGAATAATCGGAAGAATTTTCGTGCTCTAGAGGTTAAATTGGGCTGACACCTCTCAAATAGGAGCCAATTATTATAATCAAAGGGGAAGCGCTAAACCCGTAGGATTATACAGCGCCCGGGGGGGGGATGTGGAAGGCATTCAGGCTTAATTCGGGGAATTGGAGCACAGTTCCAATTCCCTAAATCAAGAGCCCCTCACCAACATCAAGGAACCTTCCATGAGGGGCCAAAATAGGAGCCGAAATTGTTGGATGTGCATTCTTGCATAACTTGAGATATCAGGCGACTGGACAAGACAGCTCCAGGAACCTCAGATAAGTCTGTTATGTTTGTAACTGGCCAGTGTTATTTTCATGTATAGACAGTGAGGTTTTTGAGTATGATACACCTTGATCTCCAGTCAAATTGGTGAGTGATATTAAGATATATTCTCCTTCTGTTATATAAATGTGCATATATATAATCATTTATTAATTTTAATATACAGTCCACAAACACATATTTACCAGAATTCCTGGTGATGCATATTTCATTTGTAATTAATAGGCCCGGTGGCCTAGTGGCTAAAGCTCCCGCTTCACACACGGAGGGCCCGGGTTCAAATTCAAATTCAAATTCAAATTCAAAGTTTATTCTCTATAAGGATTACAATGCTGAGTTTACAGAAATTTGGTTATTGTGTGGTTTACATGTAGTAAAATTGTGATTACAGAGTGTACCACTAGAACGCTTAGCATGGCTAGGCATTTCGGGCATACTTAGTTTTATTCTTAATTGTAAAATATTACAAATTATGAGGTAAGTTGGTATTATGGCTAAGTGACTAAATACTAGTTTGTGAGTTTAGCATTATTATTATTATTATAATAAAAAAGAAGCGCTAAGCCACAAGGACTATACAGCTGTGAGTTTAGCAATGTGAATGCTTTTGTTTTGGCACAGTACATAGTTTCAGTATTGGAGTATCACAGGATTCATTATTTTAAGATTGAGATTAATATTTCTGTTTATGGTCAAATGAGTGAGTGAGTGTAAGTGTGAACCACCAGGTGGTATTCGTGTAGTTAGTTGACGGGGTGTATCAGGGAGATAAGATGTTTTCTAATGGTAGTTTTGAAGGTGATGAATGTGTCTGCAGTTCTAGAGTTCTCAGGTAGGGTATTCCAGATTTTAGGGCCTTTGACATACATTGAATTTTTGTAAAGGTTTAGTCGGACACGGGGAATGTCGTAGAGATGTTTGTGTCTGGTGTTATGCCTGTGGGTTCTGTCACAACTTTCAAGAAAGCGTTTTAGGTCAAGGTTGATATTAGAGTTTAAGGCCCTGTAGATGTAGATTGCACAGTAGTAAGTGTGGATGTACTGAACTGGGAGTAAGTTTAGGTCTATGAAGAGTGGGGGGGGGTGTGTTGCCAGGGATGGGATTTAGTGATTATTCTTACTGCAGCTTTTTGTTGGGTTATTATTGGCTTTAGGTGTGTTGCTGCAGTTGATCCCCAAGCACAAATAGCATAGGTGAGGTATGGATAAATAAGTGAGTGGTATAGTGTGAGAAGGGCATTTTGCGGCACGTAGTATCGTATCTTGGAGAGGATCCCAACCGTTTTGGATACTTTTTTGGTTATATGCTGGATATGGGTGCTGAAATTCAGGTTGTTGTCAAGGTATAAGCCTAGGAATTTTCCCCCATTATTTCTGGTAATTAGAGTGTTGTCAATCTTAATGTTAATTTGTGCATCTCCTGCTCTGCTACCAAACATATTATAGTAGGTTTTGTCAGTGTTAAGCGTAAGTTTATTGGCTGTCATCCAAGTCGATATTTTAATCAGCTCCTCATTCACAATGGTGTTGAGGGTGGCAAGATTAGGGTGAGAGATGACATAAGTCGTGTCATCAGCAAAGAGAATGGGTTTCAGGTGTTGGGATACGTTTGGAAGGTCATTGATGTATATGAGGAAGAGCAGGGGACCAAGGACACTTCCCTGCGGAACTCCAGTATCAAGTGGCCGTGTTGCTGATGCTGTGTCTTTAATGGTGACGTACTGATACCTATTAGTAATGTAAGATTTGAAATAAGCAAGCGCATGGCCTCTTATACCGTAATGATCAAGTTTGTGGAGTAGGATGTCGTGGTCTACTGTGTCAAAAGCTTTTCTTAGGTCAATAAAATTTCCTAGTAGGTCTTCGTCCAAAGGTTGGACAAGTGTTGAAGAATTCTTTGTAACAAGATCCCATGATGCTGCAGTGTCAGACAGTTGTGATGAATGGTTTGAAATTTCGACACGTTTCCTTACACCTATTGTCCTGTTCACCTAGCAGCAAATAGGTACCTGGGTGTTAGTCGACTGGTGTGGGTCGCATCCTGGGGGACAAGATTAAGGGCCCCAATGGAAATAAGTTAGACAGTCCTCGATGACGCACTGACTTTCTTAGGTTATCCTGGGTGTCTAACCCCCCGGGGTTAAAAATCCGAACGAAATCTTATCTTATCTTATCTGTCTAGAGCAACTTGTGGGTATGACAGTTGTAGGTATCGAAGGGGGACATTTTTGCGACCTAGGAGTCTCAAATTCCTACTTGTCTAAGTAACTTTGATAAATAATAATTATCTGTGTTACCATTTACTGGTATGTACCTTATGAATTACATCCAGATAAATGTAATTTTCCACACTTAAATATAATAGGCACAGTAATATGAGGGTTAAAGGACCCCAGTGGAAATAAGTCACTCTGTCTGACTTTTTTAGGTTATCCCAGGTTCTCTACACATATGCTGCTATGTATGATAATTCTATTTAACTGTATTTGTGTATACCTGAATAAACTTACTTAACATGAGGGTTCACATAAGGGATTATACATCCCTTGAGCCGGCGTGATCCTTCAACCCAACAACAACAACAACAACAACAACTGCAACAACACGTTGGGTATGTTTCATCACTACTGTGTTACTTTTCTGACGGCTTGTATGCTTTTATATCCACCGGAGTTAGTTGTGTAGTTTGATTCCAGGTCCTACAGGCCATCATATAGCTTTGTAACTACGGGATTATACTTAATTTTTAATTTATTTTTATTTTATGACCTATAAATAAGCCGCTGACTTATTTGGATTAGGCTAGGTAATTTACACATTTATTTATTTATTTATTTATTTATTTATTTATTACAATTTGTGCACACATACAGAAGTACAAAAAAAAATACAGATAAGAGCAGCATGCCAAAGCTACTTATACTATGCATAGCATTACGGGCTGGCTTAAAATTAACTTAAGATTAACTAAGCAATGATGAAATCAGTGATAAAACATTAATGTAAACAGATTACTATAAAGTACAAGTGAGTATTACAAAGACAGGTCATATGGTTGCATGTATTATTGTACATTCAGTCATATGGAGAATTCTGTTAGGTAGTTTATTTAAAAAAATAGTAAAGTTAGATTGGGTTTTAGGTTTAACATTTATGTGATATAATTGTGAGAAACATTTAAGATATACAATTTATAAGGTTGAGTTATTCAGTATTTATTTGGTTTTGGGTGAGTAAGTGATCTTTGAGAAGAGACTTGAATTTATAAACAGGTAGTGTTTCTTTTATATTTACAGGTAATGAATTTCAGATTTTAGGGCCTTTTATGTGCATTGAGTTTTTGCATAGTGTGAGATGGACACGAGGAACATCAAAGAGTGATCTGTGCCTTGTGTTATGGTCATGTGTTCTGTTGAGGTTGGCAAGGAGATGCTTGAGGGGAGGGTTAATATCAGAGTTAAGTGTTCTATGTATGTAATAGGTGCAGTAATAAGTATGGATGTTTTGTATGGTGAGTAGGTTTAGTGTATTGAATATTGGTGGAGTGTGCTGCCTGTAGTGAGAATTTGTTATCATTCTAACTGCAGCCTTTTGTTGGGTAATTAGTGGTCTGAGATGGTTAATTGTTGTTGAGCCCCATGCACAAATTCCATAGGTGAGATAGGGGTAAATAAGTGAGTGATAAAGGGCCAGGAGGGCTGACTGTGGAACATAGTACCGTATCTTCGATAGTATGCCTACAGTCTTGGAAATTTTTTTAGAAATTTGTTGTATATGTGTATGAAATTTGAGTCTATTATCAAGGTGGATTCCTAAGAATTTTCCCTCTGTTAGCTTTGTGATAGGTGATCTGTTTATCTTTATGTTAAGAGGTACATCTGTAGCTCTGTTACCAAACTGAATGAAGTAGGTTTTGTCAATGTTTAGTGTAAGTTTGTTAGTCCTCATCCAGGTAGATATTTTCTGTAATTCGGTATTTACAGTATTGGCTAGCGTGACTGGGCTCGGGTGGGAGAAGACGTATGTAGTGTCATCTGCAAATAGTGTGGGTTTGAGTAATTGCGAAGCATTTGGTAGGTCATTTATGTATAGGAGAAAGAGAAGAGGGCCAAGAACACTTCCCTGTGGGACACCAACTGTAATTGGTTGTGCAGAAGAGTTTGCCCCATTTGCGTACACATATTGGCTTCTGTTGCTGAGGTAAGACTTGAGGTAGTTGAGGGAGTGCCCTCTTATACCATAGTGTGACAATTTTACGTGGAGCAAGTCATGGTCAACTGTATCAAAAGCTTTACGTAAGTCAATGAAGATCCCCAGTGGGACTTCTTTTTTCTCTATTGCAGTGTATATATGTTCTAGCATGTGTACAATAGCATCATTAGTATTTTTATTAGGCCTGAATCCAAATTGGCAGGGGTTGAGTATGTTTTGGGAGATAAGGTAGGAGTAGATTCGTTTATGAATTAATTTTTCGAAGATTTTTGAGAGAGGGTGTAAGTTGGATATTGGCCTATAGTTATTCAACTCTGTTTGGTCTCCTCCTTTGTGGATCGGGGTGACCCTTGCTATTTTGAGTACTGTAGGGAAGGTGGAGGATTCAATGGATTTGTTAAAGAGTGTTGCAATGATTGGTGATAGCACTTGTGACATTTTTTTGTATATAAAGGGTGGTAAGGTATTTAAATCTCCTGCCTTGTTTTTTAGTGCGTTGATAATAAGGGAGACTTCGTATGGGTTAGTCGGAGCTAGGAACAGTGTGTTTGGGTAGTTGCCGGTGAGGTAGTCATTTGGTGGGGTATCTGAGCTTGGGATTTTATTGGCAAGGTTTTGTCCTGTAGTGGAGAAGAAATCATTGAGTCTGTTTGCTGTTTCTGTTGGTGGGAGTTGAGGTTCATCTGATTTTGCTAATTTTATTTCGCTATTTCGTGATATCTTTTTTGTTCCCAGAATTTCTGATAGGGTTTTCCAGGTCTTTTTTATATCACCTCGTAAGTTGGATAATCTGTTCTCATATGTTTCCGTGTAAGATGAAATAAGATTTGTTCGGATTTTTAACTCGAGAAAGTCAGTGCGTCATCCAGGACTGTCAGTGCGTCATCCAGGACTGTCTGGCTTATTACCATTGTGGTCCTTTAATCTTATCCCCCAGGGTGCCACCCACCAGTCAACTAACACCTAGGTACCTACTTACTGCTAGGTGAACAGAGACAGCAGGTGTAAGGAAACATATCTAATGTTTCCACCCATGCCGGAGATTGAACCACGGACACTCAGTTTGTGAGGCAAGAGAGTTGCAGCCGTAGGATACCCAAAGCTTGATTAATTATATTTGTGTACCCTTCAAGGGAGGTTCCTTGATGCTGGTGAAGGGCTCTTGATTTAGGGAATTGGATCGGTGCTCCGGTTCCTTGAACTGAGTCTGAATACCTTCCACCCCCCCCATGTGCACTGTATAATCCTATGGGTTTAGCACTCCCCTATTATAATAATGTACAGTGGTACCTCGGTATACGTCCACCTTGGAATAAGTCCAACTTGGTATACATCCTGTTTGGACCTGAAAATTTTTGCTTGGTATATGACCTTTGTTTGGAATATAACTCGCGTGCTAGAACTTGTATAGGTCAAAATAAGTCACGACACCACGTGCTACCCATGTTTACCTCTCTCTCGAGACAAAGCCACGACTGCCCACTAGAGTCAGTATGCCCATTGCTACCATTTAGTGAACAACCCGCACTGTAACTCTGTGAATTTTCATGTAATTTTCTGTTTTTTCATATAAATTTTTAGTACATTCATTAACCATGAGTTCTAAGAAAGTTAATGAGAAGAGCCAGTCAGAGAGAACGGGGCTCTCCTTCCAAACAATAGCATTTCCTCCTCCTTCCTTCTCAGCACTATCCTAGTAGGCACTCAACTGTTTTCAGCTAAGTAAAGTGAGGTTAAAATTGCATTTATTTCATCTAATTCTTTTGTATTTTAGTATTAAGCAGTGTTTAAATTATTTTATACAACTCCATCAATGTATAATAGCCAATAACAATAGGATTTTTTCACGGGAATGGATTAATCATTTTCCCTATAATTATTATGAGAAAATTTGTTTGGTATACGTCCTGTTTGGTATACGTCCAAGGTCTTGGAACGGATTAAGGACGTATACCGAGGTACCACAGTAGAGTGGACCCTCAACTAATGGCAGCATTAACCCGTAAACGGTCCAAACGTATATATACGTTTTTTCAACATTTGAAAGTATGTAAAAAAAGTAGATCTTTTTTTTTTTTTTTTTTACATTTGAAAACGTGTAAAAAACTTTGATCTACCCTTTGTTTTTTTTTTGTTATATTTGAAAATATGTAAAAAAAAATGTAGATCTACTTTTGGAGCACTACGCATGTGAACCAATATTGATCTGCTTGGACAGTTTGTGTTAAGTAATGGCAATTTCGTCTAATGGCGCTTTTTGCTGTAAAAAAGATGGCTTAACCAACGGCGAAAAACTCTACCAACGATGTTTGTCTGGAACATGTCCATGTGCCTGGAGCACGGCTTGAGTGGGCGGCCCAGCCACTCTACCACTCAGTGTGCCATTCTTTACAAGCTGTTGCGGTCGGTTTCCACATGTGCCTCCCATATATTTTGGATTATTCCACTGTTTTTAGTGCTTGTAATTGCTAAATAATCCACCATGGGCCCCAAGAAAGCTTCTGTGTTAAAAAGGGTGAGAATTATGATGGAAATGAAGAAGGAGATCATTGAAAAGTACGAGAGTAGAGTCCATATGGCTGAGTTGGAAAGGCAATACAACAAATCACATTCAACCATCAGTACTATCTTGGCGAACAGACAGGCAATCGAGGAAGCTGTTGTTGCGAAAGGTTCAAGTATGTTTTCAAAACGGAGACTGCAAATAATTGAAGAGGTAGAGAGACTGTTATTGGTATGGATAAATGAAAAACAATTATCCGGTGATAGTGTTTCTCAGTCTATAATTTGTGAAAAGGCAAAGAAGTTGCATGATGATCTCATTAAGAAAATGCCTCAAAATAGTGCTGCTGCTGATGAATTTAAGGCCAGCAAAGGCTGGTTTGAGAGATTTAAGATTCGTAGTGGCATACACAGTGTGGTGAGGCAGCCAGTTGAGACAAAAATGCGGCTGAAAAATATGTGAAGGACTTTAAGGAATACATAAAGACTAAAAACTTAAAACCTGAACAAGTGTTTAATTGTGACGAAACAGACCTGTTTTGGAAGAAAATGCCAAACAGGACCTACATTACTCAGGAGGAAAAGGCACTCCCAGGACATAAGCCTATGAAAGACAGGCTGACATTAATGTTGTGTAGTAATGCTAGTGATGATTGCAAAGTGAAGCCTTTATTGGTGTATCACTCTAATACTCCCAGAGTGTTCAAGAAAAACTATTGTCAAGGAGAATTTGTGTGTGCTGTGGAGATCAAACAGTAAGGCATGGGTCACTAGGGAATTTTTATTGAACTGGTTTTATGGTGTGTTTGACCCCACTGAAAAATTACCTCCAGGGAAAGAAATTGTCACTCGAGTGCCTCCTGGTAATGGACAATGCTCCTGCTCATCCTCATGACTTGCAAGAGGAAATTGCAGGGGAGTTTGGTTTCGTTAAGGTGAAGTTTTTACCTCCTAATACAACTCCTCTCCTCCAGCTCATGGACCAGCAGGTCATGTCAAACTTCAAAAAACTCTACACAAAAGCAGTTTCAGAGGTGCTGTGAAGTGACTTCAGACACTCAATTGACCCTAAGAGAGTTTTGAAAAGATCACTTCAATATCCTCATTTGTGTAAACCTTATAGGTAAGGCTTGGGAGGGAGTGACTAAGAGGACCTTGAACTCTGCTTGGAGGAAACTGTGCCCAGAATGTGTAGAACAGAGGGATTTTGAAGGGTTTGGGGCTAACCCTCAGGAGGCTATGCCAGTAGTGGAAGCTATTGTGTCATTGAGGAAGTCCTTGGGGTTGGAGGTTTGTGACGAGGATGTAGAAGAGTTGGTGCAGAACGACGAGGAAGAACTAACCACTGCAGACCTGCAAGAGCTTCAGGTGCAACAGCAACAGATCACATCTCAGGAATGTTCTTCAGAGCAGGATGAGAGATGGAGGAAGATGACTTTGTCAAGGATTAGGGAAATGTGTTCAATGTTTACAAAGGTGCAAGCATTTATCGATGAATTTTATCCTGTCACAGAAGTTGTAAGTTGCATTGGCAACATGTACAATGACACTCTTGTGTCTCAGTTTAGGGAAATCCTAAGGGCACGTGAGAAACAGAGCTCTCTGGACAGATATTTTGTGCGACAGGGGTCCAGTGACTCTCAAGCTGGTCCTAGTATTATTAAAAAACCAAGAAGGGAGGTAACCCCACCAAAGGACTTGGTACCTGAAGTATTTATGGAAGGGGATTCTCCTTCCATGCAATAGACAATACTGAATCTCCCCTGCTGCTGGCACTCATCAACAACTCCACAATAAAGGTAAGTGGCATTTAATTATTGTTTATTTTGCATGTCCCATTCGTTTTGGTGTCAGGAGATGTATATTTCTTGTAAAATTTTGTTTTTTTCAGACTTTTGGGTGTCATGAATGGATTAATTCTATTTCCATTATTTCTTATGGGGAAAATTAATTCGACCAACGGCAGTTTCGACTAATGTTACTGAATTCACAAACACAATGAGTAACTGCATGTTGCTACCAACAGTAACAAAACCTACAAGAGTTACAGAGACTAGTGTTTCCCTACTTGACCGCATCTGGACCAACACCATATCCCCTTTAAAATCAGGCATAATTACAGATAATACCACAGACCACTACCCTACTTTCCTCATAACAACTCTTGGTAAATTACCCCAAGACACTACTAAAGTCACCTTCAGACTTCACAATGAGGCAGCCATTAATAACGTCACAACAGCAGTAACAAACATTGACTGGCACACTGAGCTAGAAATCTATACAGATATTGACGAATGTTTTAATAATTTTCTAAAAAAGACCCAATACCTTTATAACAAGCACTGCCCTAAAAAAACTAAACAGATGACAGCTAAGAGACTGAACAGTCCCTGGCTAACACCCAGCATTCTCAAATCCATAAATACAAAACACCGATATGAAAAACAGTACAGAATGGGTCACATAACCAGAGACCAAACAAAACGTTACTCGTCAATCCTAACCAGCCTGATAAGAAGGGCAAAAAAATTGTATTATGAGAACAGATTATCCAACTTACGAGGTGATATAAAAAAGACCTGGAAGACCCTATCAGAAATTCTGGGAACAAAAAAGATATCACAACATAGCGAAATAAAATTAGCAAAATCAGATGAACCCCAACTCCCACCAATAGAAACAGCAAACAGACTCAATGATTTCTTCTCCACTATAGGTCAAAACCTTGCCAATAATATCCCAAGCTCAGATACCCCACCAAATGACTACCTCACTGGCAACTACCCGAACACACTGTTCCTAGCTCCGACTAACCCATACGAAGTCTCCCTTATTATCAACGCACTGAAAAACAAGGCAGGATATTTAAATACCTTACCACCCTTTATATAAAAAAAGCGTCACAAGTACTATCACCAATCATTGCAACACTCTTTAACAAATCCATTGAATCCTCCACCTTCCCTACAGTTCTCAAAATAGCAAGGGTCACCCTGATCCATAAAGGAGGAGACCAAACAGAGTTGAATAACTATAGGCCAATATCCAATTTACACCCTCTCTCAAAAATCTTCGAAAAATTAATTCATAAACGAATCCACTCCTACCTCATCTCCCATAACATTCTCAACCCCTGCCAATTTGGATTCAGGCCTAATAACAATACTAATAATGCTATTATACACATGCTAGAACATATATACACTGCAATAGAGAAAAAAGAAGTCCCACTGGGGATCTTCATTGACTTACGTAAAGCTTTTGATACAGTTGACCATGACTTGCTCCACGTAAAATTGTCACACTATGGTATTAGAGGGCACTCCCTCAACTACCTCAAGTCTTACCTCAGCAACAGAAGCCAATATGTGTACGCAAATGGGGCAAGCTCTTCCGCACAACCAATTACAGTTGGTGTCCCACAGGGAAGTGTCCTTGGCCCTCTTCTCTTTCTCCTATACATGTACATAAATGACCTACCAAATGCTTCGCAATTACTCAAACCCACACTTTTTGCAGATGACACCACATACGTCTTCTCTCACCCGAGCCCAGTCACGCTAGCCAATATTGTAAACACCGAATTACAGAAAATATCTACCTGGATGAGGACTAACAAACTTACACTAAACATTGACAAAACCTACTTCATTCAGTTTGGTAGCAGAGCTACAGATGTACCTCTTAACATAACGATAAACGGATCACCTATCACAAAGCTAACAGAGGGAAAATTCTTAGGAATCCACCTCGATAATAGACTCAAATTTCATACACATATACAACAAATTTCTAAGAAAATTTCCAAGACTGTAGGCATACTATCGAAGATACGGTACTATGTTCCACAGTCAGCCCTCCTGGCCCTTTATCACTCTCTTATTTACCCCTATCTCACCTATGGAATTTGTGCATGGGGCTCAACAACAACTAACCATCTCAGACCACTAATTACCCAACAAAAGGCTGCAGTTAGAATGATAACAAATTCTCACTACAGGCAGCACACTCCACCAATATTCAAAACACTCAACCTACTCAACATACAAAACATCCATACTTATTATTGCACTTATTACATACATAGAACACTTAACTCTGATATTAACCCTCCCCTCAAACATCTCCTTGCCAACCTCAACAGAACACATGACCATAATACAAGGCACAGATCACTCTTTGATGTTCCTCGTGTCCATCTCACGCTATGCAAAAACTCAATGCACATAAAAGGCCCTAAAATCTGGAATTCATTACCTGTAAATATAAAAGAAACACTACCTGTTTATAAATTCAAGTCTCTTCTCAAAGTTCACTTACTCACTCAAAACCAAATAAATACTGAATAACTGAACCATATAAATTGTATATCCTAAATGTTACTCACATTTATATCACACAAATGTTAAACCTAACTTTGTTATTTTTTTAAATACACTACCTAACAGAATACTCCATTCTACTGAATGAACAGCAATGCATCCAACCATAGGACCTGTCTTTGTAATACTCATTTGTATTTTATAGTTATCTGTTTACAATAATGTCTCATCACTGATTTCATCATTGCTTAGTTAATCTTAAGTTAATTTTAAGCCAGCCCATAATGCTATGCATATAAGTGGCTTTGGCATGCTGCTCTTACTTGTATTTTTTGTACCTCTGTTTGTATGCTAAAATTTCTAAATAAATAAATAAATAAATAAATAAATAAATAAATAAATAAATGGCAAGCTCTCTGGAACGGATTAATGCCGTTGGTTGAGGGTCCACTGTATTTGTGTAATTGTACCTAAACAAACTTATTTATAATCAAAGGACAGTACTACTTACATATTTAACCTACAGTTTCTTTTTTTCCAGTGTTCTTGATGTCATGCATATTATTAGTTCATTATAACACATTATGTAGACTTAGGATAACTCAATAAGATCTAGCAAAGTAACTTATTTCTATTGGGATTCATTCATTTATGTGGATTATTCATCTAGAGGGTTGGTGACCCAGGATAACCCAAGGTTTATTTCCTTAGGTCATTTACTAATATATTAACAAGGACAGCAGATGTAAGGAAATATATTCTTGTACATGTTTCACATGTAATATGACTATTGGCCCATTCTACCCAGGTTCTTTGTTAACTCAACCCTTCTTATTCATATATTTGTCCAAACTTTTTTTTTTTATAAACTACCTATGGTATTATTTTCAATCACTGTACTTGGTAAATTGTTCCTCTTGTCAACAACTCTTTTTTCAAAACCAGTACTTTCCAATAACCTTTCTAAATCTGAATTTATCCATTTTAAATTCAATGTTTTTAGTTATTTATTGGTTAGATATCCTCAGTACCCTATTTAAATCTCCTTTTATATTTATACTGTCCTCCACTTCTATGCTTAACCATACGTATTTCCCTTCATTCCTTGTCCTTCAAGAGTGTGTTGGCTTAGCGTTTTCATTCCATCTTCTTGTGAAAGATTTCTTATGCACTGGATTAATTTTTTCACCTCTTCCTGTGTGATCTGTAAAGCATTTATAAAATATGTATTGTTTTAATTTTCAGCAGGTTTGATAGATGAGAAGTAAATGGTTCAATACTAAATATGATTTTTTTTTTCCCATAGGACAAAACCATGGCTCCAAAAATTACAACTCATTTGCTCAAGCAACTTCGTCATCTGATGAAAAACACAGCCTATGTTCCAAAGACCCTTCATGCTTATATCATTCCTTCAGGAGATGCACACCAGGTTTGTTCACATATTCCTAACCCCTTTATGCTAATACAAATGAAGATAAATAAAGTGAAATAATATTTTAAACTTTTAATATATGCTGCTTAAGATTTAATAACTAAATCATATACAGTGGACCCCCACTTTACGATCAGCTCCCAATGCGACCAATTATGTAAGTGTATTTATGTAAGTGCATTTGTGCGTGTATGTTTGGAGGTCTGAAATGGACTAATCTAATTCACAATATTCCTTATGGGAACAAATTCGTCCAGTACTGGCACCTGAACATACTTCTGGAATGAAATAATATCGTAAACCGGGGGTCCACTGTATTTTTATTTAAATTTTATAGGAGGCTTCATATAGTAGTTTTTCAAATACGTGTATTGTATCAACTAAGTAAGAGCTTTTAAAGAACGTGTGATTTCACTGATATTCCCAAGGTGTCAATTGGTCAGAAGCCTCTGATATTTTCATAGTGGTAAAATGTTTTCCCATATACAGTGGAACCTCGGTTATTGTTTGCCCTGGTTTTCATCGAATTTGGTTTTCGACAACTTTTTTTGTCAAAATTTTGTCCCAGTTTTCATTCATCACTGTGGTTTTCGTCGGTCCGCCATACCAAACGTGTCTGCCTGCCCGTGCCCCCAGATAAAGCATCCCTCGCATTCTGAGTCAGTCTGGCTTTGTTTCTTGTCGAGTGAGCATTACCCAGCACGTTCATCAGAAACATTTCAAAATAATTCATTTTTTTTTTGTGCTTGTTTATTGAGTGCGACTGTTAAATAAGCCACCATGGGGCCAAAGAAAATTCCAAGTGCCAGCCCTTTGATAAAGAAGGCAAAACACACGATAGAATTCAAGAGGATGAGGAAGAGAGGGAGGAGAATGTGCCTTCTTCAGTGATTAAGTATATGTGTGCAAAGTGGAGTGAGTTGCAAAGATTTCTGGAGAAATATCACCCTAACAAAGCTGTTGCAAGCCATGTCTGCAACATGTTCAATGACAGTGCCTTGTCCTATTTTAGGCAAATCTTAGAGATGCCAGAAACAGATTTCTGGATAGAATTTTTGTGTGACAAGGGTCCAGTGCCAGTAAAAGACAAAGAAGGGAAGTAACCCCGGATAGGGACTTTGTACCTGAAGTCCTTGTGGAGGGGGATTCCCCTTCCAACCAATATCCTCTCCTCCTCCCTCTCCCCTCCTTGCATCTTCCATACACCAACAAGAGTCTTCAGTTAAGGTAAAAGTGATATTAAATGTTCATTTATCCATTTCATTAGTCCCCTATATTTATTTCTCATTGTTTTCTGTATGTAAAACTATAGTTATTCTCTATAAAATGTATATTTTGTTAATACTTTTTCGTGTCTGGAACGGATTAATTGGATTTACATTATTTCTTGTGGGGAAAATGGTTTCAGTTTTCGTGAATTTCGGCTTTCGTCAGACTCTCTGGAACAGATTAATCACGAAAACGGAGGGTCCACTGTATTATAAATGTAATCTTAAACCTCATTTTGATTGTTACTCTTGAGATTCCAATTCTTTCTTATTTATTTGTTTAATTAACTTTTGAATACTTACGTATATGTACATGTACACCTACCATCCGACTTACGACCGAGTTCGGTTCCGAGAAACCGGCCGTAAGTTGAAATGGTCGTAAGTTGAACTTTACTACTGAATATCAACAAAACATTTTTGTAATGACTTTATTTTATTGTTTTATTTTGGTATTTCATGTTTTACTTTACTTTTTATATTGTTAGTACTGTATTTTATACTGTAAGGTTTAGGATAAACACTGTGTACAACACAAATAGTTGTTTATTTCCCAGAAATTTGGCATAAAAAACACGGTCGTAAGTCGAGTTGGTCATAAATCGAGCAGGTCGTAAGTCGGATGGTAGGTGTACTTATACACGTCCACATCTCTTTATCCGAAACCCTGGGGGGCAGTAGTGTTTCAGATTTCAGAATGAAGGTGGGGTCTAGGGCAGCACCCCATAATCAAACATTAACACTGCAGCAAAAATGTATGAATACTCACTAAGTGGGATAAATAAAGACTACAAATATACTACAACGGTTTATTTATAGAGTAATATATTGATAAATGAAATAATGGGATAATTATAGACCAGGTACATGATTCTCAAGACGACTGATAGATAAATTGCCATAATCTCTTGCACACTGATAAATGCACATTGTTCAAGGCCATCAATTAACTGATCACACATTTTCACCATATCATCTATGGGGACTCTCTCACCTGTGTTTACAATGTCATCGTCATCATCATCACTACTATTCTCATGCTTATTTGTATATAACACCATTTCAGCAATTTCACCATCACTCAAGGAATGCACAACAGGTGCATCGTTGTCAGTGTTCAGCATTTCTTCGATGTCAGCTTCCTGTAACTTATTTTCACTTTCGTCCGATAAACTTTTAGCGTAAGTCACGAGATTTGATATCTTGTCATCAGTGACACGAAATCCTTCAAAGTCTTCATCTGTAGGTTTATTTACATCAAACATCGTTTTAGGCCAAAGTCTGTGCCAAGAATTTGTTAATGTTGATTTATCAACATCCTTCAAAGTATATTAACAACTGCATAAATGGCATCCTTAACACTGAACTATTTCAGAAAGTCTTGAATTCCTACTCCTCTGCTGACTGCAGTAAGCATACAGTTTAAAAAATAGTCTTTATACTTGCTCTTCATGGAGCGTAAAATTCTTCAGTAAGACGCCACACTGACACACCATGATCAAGCTTCTGCAGTAACTCTACTTTCTGCGTTATTGATAATGCCAGATGCTTCCTTTTCTTTTTCTCACTGTTACCAATAGGGGTATCTGCAGCTCTTTTTGACATTTCCACAGTGAAATTAAACACTGTCACAAAATAAAAAGCAAAAACAAAATATCACCGAACAGCAGACACGTGTGAGCACTACAGGCGCTGAGACACAACTGACGCCTGCCACTCTGGCTGTCAGTGCTGGATCACGCTGCCACATGGCAACACCTGAAACTCATTCTCTTTGCTGACGACACGACTTATGTCATCTCTCACCCTAATCTTGCCACTCTCAACACCATTGCTAACAAGGAGCTGCTCAAAATATCGACTTGGATGACAGCCAATAAACTTGCACTTAACACTGGCAAAACCTACTATATTATGTTTGGTAGCAGAGCAGGTGTTGCGCAACTTAACATTAAGATCGATAACACTCTAATTGCCAGACATAATGAGGGCAAATTCCTAGGCCTATACCTCGACAACAACCTGAATTTCAGCACCCATATCCAACACATAACAAAAAAAGTATCCAAAACGGTTGGGATCCTCTCCAAGATACGATACTACATGCCGCAAAATGCCCTTCTCACACTATACCCTTCACTCATTTATCCATACCTCACCTATGCTATTTGTGCTTGGGGATCAACTGCAGCAACACGCCTAAAGCCAATAATAACCCAATAAAAAGCCTCAGTAAGAATAATCACTAAATCCCATCCTTGGCAACACACACCCCCACTCTTCATAGATCTAAACTTACTCCCTGTTCAGAATATCCATACATGTACTTACTACTGTGCAATTTACATCTACAGGACCTTAAATTCCAATATTAACCTTGACCTAAAATGCTTTCTTGATAGTTGTGACAGGACCCACAGGCATAACACCAGACACAAACATCTCTATGACATTCCCCGTGTCCGACTAAACCTTTACAAAAATTCAATGTATTTCAAAGGCCCTAAAATCTGGAACACCCTACCTGAAAACTCTAGAACTGCAGACACATTCATCACCTTCAAAACTACCGTTAGAAAACATCTTATTTCCCTGATACACCCCGTCAACTAACTACATGAAAACCACCTGGTGGTTCACACTTACACTCACTCACTCACCCATTTGACTATAAACACAGAAATACGAATCTTAATCTTAAAATAATGGATCCTAACTAGTCATAAGTTTGCCTGTGATACTCCAATATAGAAACTATGTATTGTGCCAAAACAAAAGCATTCACATTGCTAAATTCACAAACTAGTATTTAGTCACCTAGCCGTAATACCGACTTACTCCATAATTTGTAATAATTTAGAGTTAAGAATTAATCTAAGTCTGCCCGAAATGCCTAGCCATGCTAGGTGTTCTAGTGGCCCCCCTCTGTAATTAGTATTTTATTACATGTAAACCACACAATAACCAAAATCTGTAAACCCCGCATTGTAATCCTTATAGAGAATAAACTTGATTGATTAATTGATTGAGTGATTGATGTAGAGATGACTGATGCTCCACACTCCATGAAAAAACTTTGGTTTTCGGAACTTTTCGAATTTAAAATTTTGGATAAAGGGATATGGACCTGTATGTGGTTCCAGGAAGTGCATTTCCTGTTATTCCTGCCTTCACCTCAAATTTTTGCCTCAGTTTTTGTGGGGCTCAATATCAAATGCTTTCTTACAGTCTTAAGAAAATGCAGTGGAATTAGTGACAAAATGTTATTTTGTCATTGAATTCCAACAGGTTGGTAAAACAAGATTTTCCATCTCTGAACCCAATGTGGTTATTGTTAATAAAACTATTTCTCTACAAGTGCTCTTCCACTCTCCTGAGTATCTTCTTCAATTTGCATTGTATGCATGTCAGTGAAGCTCATTCAGCACTTCCTGCCTGTCTCATTTGTTAAAAATTGGAACTACATTTACTGTCTTAAAGATTTCTGACAACTGTCCTATGTAGATCTTAGGTAGTGGCTCAGACAGTGCTTCTGCTCCCTCTCACAGAATCCATGGTGACACCATGTTAGACCCCATTGCCTTTGATGTATCCATTGCCATCAAAAGTTTCTTTGTGTCTTTCCCTATTATGTGAATGGTGTCTTCTATCTGTAAGTGTATTCTCTTCTCTAGGCTTTCTGACAGCACTCCTGTTTCCAATGAGAAAAGCCTGGCTATTTTTGCATAATCAAAAGTGTGTTTTGAGCAAACCTTAAAACATCTTTTAGCTCGGAAGAATAAAGTCTCCTCTTTATGGTGCATACTGAGTACTTCCTCATCTAGGAAAAATGAGCCTCTTTTTTGGAGGGGGGCCCTTCATTGATTGTAGTTTTTGGCACCATTTTTTTTATTAAAAGTAGCAAATATGAAAAATATAAAAATGACTGAAAATTTCTTTTTTTTTTTTCATTTTAGAGCGAGTATATAGCTCCATGTGATCAGCGGCGATCTTTTATCTCTGGATTTACTGGTTCTGCTGGAACTGCTATTGTCACTGACACAGATGCTGCACTCTGGACTGATGGCCGTTACTATCTTCAGGCAAGCCAGGAAATGGATGAAAATTGGACATTAATGAAGCAAGGTATGACGGTCACAGGTATAATATATAAACCTTACAATAGGACTTGACACTGTGATTTTCCTGCCATGCAATTTAACCCCTTAACTGTCCAAACGTAGATCTACGTTCTTACCGCTAGCGCTCCAAACGTAGATCTACATTTTATTTTTCCTGACTCCAAATTTGGCACGATTGGCCTAAGATGCCTGGTCAGCATAGAATGGGTCTTAACCCTTGGTGTGCACAGTATTAAAAAATCTGAGCCCACTTAGTATCTTGTGGGAGCACCAGTTCAATTGAGCGCCAGCTAGAGCAAACAAAACGGCAAGCACCAAGGATTCACTGATGTCATGTCGTATTAACACTCCCCTTTTAAGAGGAAAGTGTCATCCTTCCAGAATGTCCTATAACCTATGCCCTAAGTAAAAAGAAACAATTCTGGAACGTGTAATTTCGGCAGGCTGGCTGGCCACCTGGCTCCGGCCAGCTGGCTGGCTGATTGGCTGTCTCTGTCTCTCTGTTTGTATCTCTGTCTATCTCTTTATCTCTATCTCTATCTCATAGGAACACATACGTAAATACAATTATACATAGTATAAATTACCTAGGATAACCCAAAAAATCCAGACAAGTGCTATACGTACTGTGCTTGTAGATAGTGATCGTGTGTAATACCAGTTGGTTCATGAGCAACTCTGAGACAAGAGAGACAAACAGACAGAAAGAAACACACAGGCAGGCAGAAAGACAGACACACTGACAGATAGAGAGCTTGACAGACAGATAGACAGAGAGCTAGACAGACAGATAGAGAGAGAGACAGGTAAAGAGCTAGACAGAAAGCTAAACAGGTGGACAGAGAGCTAGACAGACAGACAGATGCATAGAGAGCTAGACAGACAGATAGACAGACATGTTTATGTGTAACTGAAAACAAATAAAGCAAAGGCTTATCAAATGTCACCACTGTCAGCAGTGGAGTGATAAGACAGTGACACGCATTTGCATCATGCTTCAAGGGAACTTATTATTATTATTTTTATTATTACTATATATATGTTCTGTGTATCCAAAACATTGCTGGGACCTAGAAATACTGTGTACTGTATATATATCTAGACAATAGTATGTGACTAAGGTAGGTGAAAATGTTCACCTGTCACTATGACTATTTGAGTACTGTTTCAGTACCTAATATTAGTATCAGGACAAAGATTAACAATGAAATCACAAGAACTACTACAAATTGTCATTATCAGAACATAAAAATTAAACAAATTAAAAAAAAAATGAGAAAAAAGGGTATATCAGCAACGCATCTGCAAGTGGCAGCGCTTCATGTTGCCGTCAGGTGAGCGACAAGTGCTGACTTTGCGGCCTTATATCTCCATAAGTACTGACCCTATAATTTTTTTTACTTTATATAAAAAAAAAGTCCTTTTTATTAATATTTTTTTTTTTTTCAAAAATATTTGAAGCGCTGGGCAAGTGAGCGTAGATCTACACTTGGATAGTTAAGGGGTTAAAAAAAAAATGCACCCAAAAAATTTGGCTGTTTTTCTTAAAAAAATTTGTCCGTCTTTACAGGACATTAGTGTGTTCTATCCCCATTATTAACCCTTTCAGGGTCCGTCCCGTAGATCTACGGCTTTACGTTCAGGGTCCAAACCGTAGATCTACGTCATGAGCTCAGCTCACTCTGATGAACTGTGAGTGGTACATTTGGGCCTAGATATGAGAGAATACATCTATGTGGTATGTGTGCACCACATAAAACAGATCCTGCAGCACACTGTGTATAATGAGAGAAAAAACTGAAATCGTGATTTTTCGACTAAAACAGCGACTTTGCAGTGTTTTTTCGTATGTTTTTTATAGTTGTATTTGCGATTTCTTGGTTTCAATTGATAGAATGGAAGACATATTACAGAAATAGAGATGATTTTGATTGGTTTTAGCACTGGAAATGGCTTGAAACTGAGCTCAAAGTAGCAGAAATGTTAAATTTTTGCCGATATTCAAGAGTAAACAAACGACCTCACACGTCTAATACACGCCAGCTGGTGGGTCTAATATGCATTCACAAATATGGTGATGATATATATACAATTATTACAGTATTGCATAACAATAAATCTTCTATTTTTTGGTGTGAATAAAAATTCATTATGTGAATAAAAAATCAAAATGGAATTTATTTGTAAAGCCTCAAAACGTAACTAATGAACAGAGAAAATGTTAGTTTAGTTCCAGGAATACCTACATTGTTTATTCTGGACCCTATTTTGAAATTGGAATATTTTGAACTTTGTGTTAAATTGGCCAAATTAACAACTTCCGATCACTTTAATTTGTAGTTGAAACAGTTGACTTGCTGATTTCTTGTGCTCAATCGATAGAATAGAAGTAATACTAGTGAAATAGCTAAGAATTTGGTTGACTGGAATAATGTAATTGGCCTAAAATGGGAGTCAAAGTCGGCAAAATCGCCGATTCGTAAATATCGCTAACACATCAAAATTCATGAGAGCATAATTTCGTCAATTTTCCATCAAATTTCGTACTTTTTGTTTTATTACCTTCACAAAAAGATTCTCTACCATTTCATAAGAAAAAGTAAAAAAAAATTTTTTTTAAATTCTTGGACACTGGGGCACCACTTCAGATTTGGGCCTTGGACCCTGAAGGGGTTAAGACAGTGTTCTTTGTTGTAATAGAAGGTCTTACTAACTTCTTTTGGTGAAGCAGTATTTTGCATTGATAAGTTTTCTCTTCTTTCATGACTGACTGATTAAGATTTTTTTTCTGGAAGAGTTTTAAAGTCTGAGTAAGACTAGTCATTAACCTCCTGGTTTGCTTAAAACAAGTGCTAATTTAATGTCACTTCAATTAATGATGACTTGTGGTTCAGGATGGATAATGAGAACCTTCAAAACTAGGGAGGCCAAGCCCATGATGACACTCTTCAGGTCACTTGTTCTATCTAGGCTGGAATATTGCTGCACACTAACAGCACCTTTCAAGGCAGGTGAAATTGCCGACCTAGAAAATGTACAGAGAACTTTCACGGAGCGCATAACGGAGATAAAACACCTCAATTACTGGGAGCGCTTGAGGTTCCTAAACCTGTATTCCCTGGAACGCAGGAGGGAGAGATACATGATTATATACACCTGGAAAATCCTAGAGGGACTAGTACCGAACTTGCACACGAAAATCACTCACTACGAAAGCAAAAGACTTGGCAGACGATGCACCATCCCCCCAATGAAAAGCAGGGGTGTCACTAGCACGTTAAGAGACCATACAATAAGTGTCAGGGGCCCGAGACTGTTCAACTGCCTCCCAGCACACATAAGGGGGATTACCAACAGACCCCTGGCAGTCTTCAAGCTGGCACTGGACAAGTACCTAAAGTCAGTTCCTGATCAGCCGGGCTGTGGCTCGTACGTTGGTTTGCGTGTAGCCGACAGCAACAGCCTGGTTGATCAGGCTCTGATCCACCAGGAGGCCTGGTCACAGACCGGGCCGTGGGGGCGTTGACCCCCAGAACTCTCTCCAGGTAAACTTAAAGTGATATCCAAACAAGTAGTTTAAGTGACATTCTGTGAAATTGTTTAACTAAATATTAATAGTAACAGCATCAGCAAGCTGTTGCTATTCCATTTTATCTGCTTGTTTGTGCAAGAGGTCAGTAAACTGTAGCAATGTTTTTTCAAATCTTTATTCTATTTTTTCACTCTTTTCATTGAGAGAATTTGTTTTTCAACTTGTTTCAGTGTTTCACTGTCTTTGAGTGTTTCATTAGGATTTCCATAACATTACTCTGCCCTTAATTCATTCATAATATGTGTGTAAGGGGATCTACAGCAGCAGATCACCTATACTATTGTAACTCGATATAAATTTGCTCTTAGAATTTTTTTTTTAGCATGTCGGCCATTTCCCACCGAGGCAGGGTGACCCAAAAAGTAAGAAAAACTTTCATCATCATTCAACACTTTCACCATCACTCATATATAGTCACTGTCTTTGCATAGGCACTCAGTTACGACAGTTTAGATGTTCCTCCAAGCTGCCAATATCGCAAACCCCTTCTTTAAAGTGCAGGCATTGTACAGTGGACCCCCGCTTAACGATCACCTCCAAATGCGACCAATTATGTAAGTGTATTTATGTAAGTGCGTTTGTACATGTATGTTTGGGGGTCTGAAATGGACTAATCCACTTCACAATATTCCTTATGGGAAAAAATTCGGTCAGTACTGGCACCTGAACATACTACTGGAATGAAAAAAGTTCGTTAACCGGGGGTCCACTGTACTTTCCATTTTCAGGACTCAAGTCCAGCTAACCAGTTTCCCTTCATGAAATATTACCCTGCTCACATTTCAACAGCTTGTCAGGTCCCAAAAACCATTTGTCTCCATTCACTCCTATCTAACATGCTCATGCACGCTTGTTGGAAGTCCATGCCCCTCTCCCACGAAAACCTCCTTTACCCCATTCCTCCAACCTTTTTGAGGATGACTTCTACCTTGCCCTACAGATTTATACACTCCAAGTCATTCTGCTTTGTTCCATTCTCTACATGACTAAACCACCTCAACAACCCCACTTCAGCCTTCTGACTAATGCTTTTAGTAACTCCACACCTCCTCATTTCCACACAACGAATTCTCTGCATAATATTTACACCACACATTGCCCTTATACACGACATCTCCACTGCCTCCAGCCTCCTCCTCGCTGCAGCATTTACAACCCATGCTTCACACCACATAAGTGTGTTGGTACCACTATACTCTCATACATTCCCTTCTTTGCCTCCATTGATAACATTTTTTGTCTCCACAGATACCTCAACACACCACTCACGTTTTTTCCTTCATCAATTCTATGGTTAACCTCATCCTTCATAAACCCCTCTCCCAACACCCTCGCAATTACTTCTTTTACAACCCCGTCTATAAATATATTAAACAACTATGGTGACATTACACATCCCTGTCTAAGACCTACTTTTACTGGGAAGTAATCTCCCTCCTACATACCCTAACCTGAGCCTCACTATCCTCATAAAAACTCTTTACACCATTTAGTATATTACCTATTCCATACACTTGCAGCATCTGCCACATTGCTTCCCTATCCATTCTATCATATGCCTTTACTAAATCCACAAATGCAATGAAAACTTCACTACCTTTATCTAAATACATAATGTTCACATATATGCTTCAATGTAAACACTTAATCTACACTTCCCCTACCCATTCTAAATCCTCCTTGTTCATCTGCAGTCCTGCTCTCAGTCTTACCTCCAATTCTTTCAATAATAACCCTACTGTACACTTTACCTGGTATACTCATTAAACTTCTTTCAACAAACGGCCATATCCCACCGAAGCAGGGTGGCCCAAAAAGAAAAACAAATGTTTCTCTTTTTAAATTTAGTAATGTATTCAGGATAAGGGGTTACTAGCCCCTTGCTCCCAGCGTCTTAGTCACCTCTGATGACACGCATAGCTTATGGAGGAAGAATTCTGTTCCACTTCCCTGTGGAAATAAAAGGAAATAAAACAAGAACAAGAACTAGTTAGAAAATAGAAGAAAACCCAGAGGAGTATGTACAGTGGACCCCCGCATACCGGACGCATCGCATACCGTACAATCCGCATACCGGACGCTTTGATCGCAAAAATTTTGCCTCGCATACCGCCCAAAAACCCGCTCACCGCCCTTCGTCTGAGACGCGTCCAATGTGCGGCCTGAGCCATGCTCACATGTTCCGCCGGTGGCATTGTTTACCAGCCAGCCTCCGCGGTAACATCCAAGCATACAATCGGAACATTTCGTATTATTACAGTGTTTTTGGTGATTTTTTCTATAAAATAAGTGACCATGGGCCCCAAGAAAGCTTCTAGTGCCAACCCTACAGCAATAAGGGTGAGAATTACTATGGAGATGAAGAAAAAGATCATTGATAAGTATGAAAGTGGAGTGCGTGTCTCCGAGCTGGCCAGGTTGTATAATAAACCCCAATCAACCATCGCTACTATTGGTGGTACAGCTGCTGCTGCTGCTGTAGCATCGTCTGCTGCTGCTGTAGCATCGTCTGCTGCTGCTGTAGCATCGTCTGCTGCTGCTGTAGCATCGTCTGCTGCTGCTGTAGCATTGTCTGTTGCTGCTGTACCACCGTCAGCTGCTGCTGCTGCTGTAGCATCGTCTGCTGCTGCTGTAACATCGTCAGTTGCTGCTGTAGCATCGTCTGTTGCTGCTGTAGCATCGTCTGTTGCTGCTGTACCACCGTCAGCTGCTGCTGCTGCTGTAGCATCGTCTACTGCTGCTGTAGCATCGTCTGTTGCTGCTGTAGCATCGTCTGTTGCTGCTGTACCACCGTCAGCTGCTGCTGCTGCTGTAGCATCGTCTGCTGCTGCTGTAGCATCGTCTGTTGCTGCTGTAGCATCGTCTGTTGCTGCTGTACCACCGTCAGCTGCTGCTGCTGCTGTAGCATCGTCTGCTGCTGCTGCTGCTGTAGCATCGTCTGCTGCTGCTGTAACATCGTCAGTTGCTGCTGTAGCATCGTCTGCTGCTGCTGTAGCATCGTCTGTTGCTGCTGTAGCATCGTCTGTTGCTGCTGTACCACCGTTGTTGGTGTGGCTTATTGAGAATACCAAGAAACAATTAACCCCAGAGGATTTGCCACCCAGGATAACCCAAAAAAGTCAGTGTCATCGAAGACTGTCTAACTTATTTCCATTGGGGTCCTTAATCTTGTCTCCCAGGATGCAACCCACACCAGTCGACTAACACCCAGGTGAACAGGGAAAATGCCTGGAACTAGTGCTCATATTGGTGAATTTAGAGCCAGCAAAGGTTGGTTTGAGAGATTTAAGAATCGTAGTGGCATACACAGTGTGATAATGCCTGTTCTGGAAGAAAATACCAAACAGGACCTACAGTACTCAGGAGGAAAAGGCACTCCCAGGACACAGTGTCTCATCAGTCATTGCTACATCTTCAATAAAGGTAAGTGTCATTTATTCTTCATTTAGTAGAGTAGTACATGCACAATATATATTGTGCATGTACTACTCTACTATTGTGCATGTATCCTTCTCTTTGTGTGTAGGAAAATGTATATTTCATGTGGTAAAATTTTTTTTTTCATACTTTTGGGTGTCTTGCACGGATTAATTTGATTTCCATTATTTCTTATGGGGAAAATTCATTCGCATACCGAACATTTCGCATAACAGCCAGCCCTCTTGCACGGATTAAGGTCGCTATGCGGGGGTCCACTGTATATATATGCTTGTAAATGCATGTGTAGTGTGACCTAAGTGTAAGTAGAAGTAGCAAGACATACCTGAAATCTTACGTATTTATGAGACAGAAACAAGACACCAGCAATCCTGCCATCATGTAAAACAATTACAGGGTTCCATTTTACACTTGCTTTGCAGGACGGCAGTACATACCTCCCTGGGTGGTTGCTGTCTATCAGCCTACTACCTAGGACTCAGTAAAGTTTTCTTCTTCTTTCAACAAACCAGCTGTATCCCACCGAGGCAGGGTGGCCCAAAAAGAAAAACAAAAGTTTCTCTTTTCAAATTTAGTAATTTATACAGGAGAAGGGGTTACTAGCTCCTTGCTCCCGGCATTTTAGTCGCTTCTTACAACACGCATGGCTTACGGAGGAAGAATTCTGTTCCACTTCCCCATGGAGATAAGAGGAAATAAACAAGAACAAGAACTAGAAAGAAAATAGCAGAAAACCCAGAGGGGTGTGTATATATATACTTGTACATGTATGTGTGGTGTGACCTAAGTGTAAGTAGGAGTAGCAAGACGTACCTGAAATCTTGCATGTTTACGAGACAGAAAAAAGACACCAGCAATCCTACCATCATGTAAAACAATTACAGGCTTTCGTTTTACAATCACTTGGCAGTACGGTAGTACCTCCCTGGGCAGATGCTGTCTACCAACCTACTACCTAGGACTCAGTAAAGTTATTTCCCTATAATTTCTACCTTCTCTTTTGCCCCCCTTACCCTACGCACTCTCTGCCAATCCCTAGGTACCTTCCCCTCTTTCGTACATTTATTAAACAAAAATACCAGCCACTCCAACACTATATCCCACTCTGCTTTTAACATTTCTCTAATGATCCAGTCAGATCCAGCTGCTTTACCCCCTTTCATTCTACGTAATGCCTCATGCACCTCCCCCGCACACTCACATCCTGTTCTTCTTCACTCCTAAAAGATTTCATACTTCCCTGGCCAGCGCATGAAATTACTGCCTCCCTTTCTTCATCAACATTTAAAAGTTCCTCAAAATATTCCCACCATCTACCCAATACCTCCAGCTCCCCATCTACTACCCTACTCTGTTTTCAACTGACAAATTCATTCATTCCTTAGGCTTTCTTAACCTGTTTATCTCGCTCCAAAACTTTTTCTTATTCTCACCAAAATTTGTTGACGGTGCCCCTCCCACTCTATCATTTGCTCTCCTTTTGCACTCTCTCACCACTCCCTTCACCTTTCTTTTACTCTCCATATACTCTGTCCTTCTTATATCACTTCTGCTTTGTAAAAACTTCTCATAAGCTACCTTTTCCTCTTTTATCGCACCCTTTACCTCATCATTCCACCAATCACTCCTCTTTCCTCCTGCACCCACCTTCCTGTAGCCACAAACTTCTGCCCCACATTCTAAACCTGCATTTTTAAAACTATGGCCAAGCCCATGATGATTCTCTTCAAATCACTTGTGCTCTCTAGGCTGGAATACTGCTGTACACTAATGGCCCCCTTCAAGGCTGGCGACATTGCAGACCTGGAGAGTGTACAAAGAACTTTCATGGCACACCTAAGTATGATAAGGCACCTAAACTACTGGGAATGGTTGAAGGCCCTTGATCTGTATTCCCTCAAATGCAGGTGAGAGAGATGCATGTTAATATACACTTGGAAGGTCCTGGAGGGACCAAACCTACAGACGAAAATCACTTCCTATGAAAGCAAAAGACTCTGCAGGAGATGCAACATTCCCCGGATGAAAAGCAGGGGCGCCACGAGTACACTGAGAGAGAACACAATAAGTGTCCGGGGCCCAAGACTGTTCAGTTGCCTCCCAGCATACTTAAGGGAGATTACCAATAAACCCCTGGATGTCTCTAAGAAGGCACTGGACAGGTACCTAAAGTCAGTACCTGACCAACCGGGCTGTGGTTCGTACATCAGCTTGTGTGCAGCTGGCAGTAACAGCCTGGTTGATCAGACCCTGATTCACCATGAGGCCTGGTCTCGGACTGGGCCGTGGGGGCGTTGACCCCCGAAACCCTCTCCAGGTAAACTCCCTCTTCAACCCCCCCCCTCCCCTCCACCCATACTTGCACAAGCCCACCTTTCTGCCAATAGTTGCTTATATCTCACCCTAACTTCCTCCTCCCTGAGTTTATAAGCTTTTACCTCTCTCTTACTCGCTGTTGCCATTCTCCTACTAAATAAAGATATGATATATTCGTTGCCCCACTATAAACATGCACATCCTGAAACCTAGCTATCAACATTTTATCCACCAATACATAATATAACAACCTACTTTCATTATGTGCTATATCATACCTTTTATACTTATTTATCCTCTTTTTCATAAAATATGTATAACTTATTACCAAACGTCTTTCTGTATATAGTACAATTAAAAGGCTCCCCATTTTCATTTACCCCTGGCACCCCAAATTTACCTACTACTCATAAGAACATAAGAAAGGAGGAACACTGCAGGAGGCCTGTTGGCCCATACTAGGCAGGTCCTTTACAATTCATCCCACTAACAAAACATTTGCCCAACCCAATTTTCAATGCCTTCCAAGAAATAAGCTCTGATGTGAAAGTCCCACTCAAATCCAACCCCTCCCACTCATGTACTTATCCAACCTAAATTTGAAACTACCCAAAGTCCCAGCCTGAATAACCCAACTAGGTAGACTGTTCCACTCACCTACTACCCTATTTCCAAACCAATATTTTCCTATGTCCTTTCTAAATCTAAACTTATCTAATTTAAATCCATTACTGTGGGTTCTCTCTTGGAGAGACATCCTCAAGACCTTATTAATATCCCCTTTATAAATACCTATCTTCCACTTACACACTTCGATCAGGTCTCCCCTCAGTCTTCGTCTAACAAGTGAATGTAACTTAAGAGTCTTCAATCTTTCTTCATAAGGAAGATTTCTAATGCTATGTATTAATTTAGTCATCCTACGCTGGATGTTTTCTAACGAATTTATGTCCATTCTGTAATATGGAGACCAGAACTGAGCTGCATAATCTAGGTGAGGCCTTACTAATGATGTATAAAGCTGCAGTATGACCTCTGGACTTCTGTTGCTTACACTTCTTGATATAAATCCCAGTAATCTATTTGCCTTATTACGTACGCTTAGGCATTGCTGTCTTGGTTTAAGGTTGCTGCTCACCATAACCCCCAAGTCCTTTTCACAATCTGTTAACTTATAAGTACTAGGGTTATGGGCACTCCCAAGCTTCAGAACCTTGCATTTATCTACATTGAACTGCATCTGCCACTTTTCTGACCAAGAATAGAGTTTGTTTAAATCCTCCTGAAGTTCCATAACATCTACGTTTGAATCAATTATCCTACCTATCTTTGTGTCATCGGCGAATTTGCTCATATCACTAGTAATTCCCTCATCAAGATCATTGATATATATTATAAACAACAACGGGCCCAAGACTGATCCCTGTGGAACGCCACTTGTTACAGATCCCCACTCGGATTTAACCCCATTTATGGACACTCTGCTTCCTGTCAGTGAGCCATGACTCGATCCACGAGAGCACTTTTCCCCCAATGCCATGAGCTGCCACTTTCTTTAACAGTCTATGGTGCGGAACTCTATCAAAAGCCTTACTAAAATCTAAGTAAATAATATCAAATTCTTTATCGTGGTCAACAGCCTCAAAAGCTTTACTGAAGAAAGTTAATAAATTAGTTAGACAAGACCGGCCTCTTGTGAATCCATGCTGAGTATCATTAACCCTTTGAGGGTCGACAGGCCCTCTCCGAAACTTGTTCTCAGGGTCGGCCAAATTTAAAAAAAAAAAAATTATTTTCTCTTATGAAAAGATAGAGAATCTTTTCCCGATCATAAAGACACCAAAAGTTTGAAATTTGATAGAAAACTTACGGAATTATGCTCTCGCAAAGTTAGCGGTCTCGGCGATGTTTATGCATCGGCGATTTTGCCCACTTTGAGCCCCATTTTCGGCCAATTTCACTGTACTAGTCGACAAAAAACATGAATATTTCGCTAGAACTACATTTTTTCTATCGAATGGGTGCAAGAAACCACTCATTTATGAAATTCAACTATCCAGTACAGTGGTCAGAATTTAGCAATTTTGCCAATTTCACACAAATTTCAAAAGATGCCAATTTCCGAATAGGGTCCAGAATAAACCAGAAAGACATTCCTGGCACTAAAATGACATTTCCTCTAGTCATTAGTCATGTCTCAAGGCCCCTCTTATATTCTTTTGATTTCCACTTTGAATTTTTATTTTCACAAAAAATATAAGATTTACTGTTATGCAGACTACTGCATTAGTGTAAAAAATGGTATAAATATTATTGGTGCACTTGTGAAAGAATATTAGACTCACCAGTTGACGTGTATTGCACGATTTGTTTACTTTTGAAGTTTGGTAAAAATCGAACATTTCTGCTACTTTGAGCTCAATTTCAAGGCACCTTTCTTTGTAAAACCAGTCAAAATCATCTCAATTTCTGTAATATGTCCTCCATTCTATAAAATGAGACCAAGAAAACTAGAATACAACAATAAATACCATACGAAAATACACTGCAAAGTCGCTGATTTATTAAAAAAAAGTGGTCAAAGTTTTTTTTTTCTCATTATGCACTGTGTGCTGCAGGATTTTTTTTAGACTGTGCACACTGACCACATAGACCCATTCTTTCATATGAAGGCCTACCAGCTTTCTCCCACTAGATTTGAGGCCGCTAGAATTTATGAGTACAAGTACGTCAAAAACCCCTACGCGTAAAACGTACTAGTACGACGAAAACCCTCAAAGGGTTAATCAAGCTATGCTTATCGAGATGGCTTCTTATAATCTCAGCTATAATTGACTCTAGTAATTTGCCTACAATTGAGGTCAGGCTTATTGGGCGGTAATTTGACGGTAACGACTTGTCCCCTGTTTTAAAAATAGGAATTACATTAGCCATCTTCCACATATCGGACACTACACCTGTTTGAAGAGAATAAATTAAAAATATTAGTTAATGGTTCACAGAGTTCCATTTTGCATTCCTTAAGAACCCTTGAAAAAGCCTCATCAGGACCCGGCGACTTATTTTGCTTCAGTCTGTCTATCTGCTTCACAACCATTTCACTAGTGACTGTGATGTTACATAATTTATCTTCTTCTAGCCCACTATAAAAATTAATTACTGGAATATTGTTAGTGTCTTCCTGTGTAAAAACTGAGAGAAAATAATTATTAAAAATCGGGCACATTTCATTCTCTTTGTCAGTAAGGTGCCCATAGTTATTTTTAAGGGGACCTATCTTATCTCTAACTTTTGTTCTATAGACCTGGAAAAAACTTTTTGGGTTAGTTTTAGAATCCCTAGCAACTTTAATTTCATAGTCCCTTTTAGCTTTTCTTATCCCCTTTTTAATGTCCCTCTTAATGTCAATATACTGATTCATAAGATGACCCTCACCTCTTTTGATACGCCTATAAATTCCTTTCTTATGCCCTAGTAGATATTTGAGCCTATTATTCATCCATTTTGGGTCATTTCTATTTGATCTAATTTCTTTATATGGGATAAATGTTCTTTGAGCAGCATGTATAGTGTTCAGAAAACTGTCATATTGATAGCTCACTTCGTTACCCCAGTCAACAGATAAGTGTTTTCTAAGCCCATCGTAATCTGCTAAGCGAAAATCTGGGACTGTTACTGAGTTATCGCTACTATCGTACTTCCATTCAATGCTAAATGTAATTGATTTGTGGTCGCTAGCACCCAGTTCCTCTGAAATTTCTAAATTATTAACAAGGGATTCATTGTTTGCCATAACTAAGTCAAGCAGGTTATTTCCCCTTGTAGGTTCTGTCACAAACTGCTTCAAAAAACAATCCTGAACTACTTCTAAGAAGTCGTATGATTCTAAATTCCCAGTCAAGAAATTCCAATCAATATGACTAAAGTTAAAGTCTCCTAGAATTACTACATTATTGTGCCTTGTGGCCTTAACAATTTCCTCCCATAGTAGTGTCCCTTCGTCCCTATCTAAGTTTGGGGGACGGTATATCACTCCTAAAATCAGTTTTTCATGCCCCTCTGAAAATTCTATCCAAACAGACTCTGTATGTGTTACTTCAGACTTAATACCCGTTTTTATGCAGCAGTTCAAGCGATCTCGGACATACAATGCCACCCCACCCCCCTTCCCAATACTTCTATCTACTTGGAACAATTTAAAACCCTGAATGTGACATTCCGCAGGCATGTCCCGACTTTTTGAATTAAACCATGTCTCAGTTAACCCTTTGACTGTTTCAGGGCCCTCTCTGAAACTGTCATTCTATGTCGCCAAATATTCGAAAAAAAAAAAAATTATTTTTTCTTATGAAAATGTTAGGAATATTTTTACTAGTGTTTTAAGCCTAAAAAAAAAAATTTTGCCATCAGTACTTACCGAGATATAGAGCCGCAAAGTTTGCAGAAATTGACGTGCATACGGCAACAGCGGCGACTGCCGCCCACCCGGTATTCTTTTATTTACTCTAATTCAAAGGTTTCATGCATTTTTCAATATTTTTCTTTTCCAGGTAACTTATGTGGCCTGTGAGACCAATGTAAGGTGCATTGTTCAAATATACACTCATTATTTACAACACAATAACAGAACAAACTTTATCACTATTAGTTTATGTATACACTTTGTTTACACAAACAAACAATACAAAACAATGTTTATTACTATTGTTCCATAATATATATACATATGTACAGCCACTAACCACGTTCCTAGAACTGCTGCAGCTTGTGGAACTCTTTGAAACATGGGTATATGCAGAGTGGCACTTCACACTCCTCACACATAAAACGAGTGTCTCTGCGTGTTTGTGGGCGTTTTGTGGTATGCATACATACATAACACCTCTTCTGAGCATTTTTCTTGGCAGTAGTAGGAGGCAGTTGTATGGGGTAGTGATCACCAGGCCTCATACGAGATGACGTCTGTGGGCGCTGGTCTATTGCAGGAGTTGCTCCTTTGTACTTTGCAATTATTTGTCTGATTACTGACAGGCAAAATTCACCATATTTTGGTGTTTTGTTGGTCTTCAACTTGTATATGTTATAAGCATTTAGCATAGAGATATCAACAAGATGGAAAAAAGTTTGATATACCACTTATAACTCTTGCGTACACAGTCTGCAAATCCAATCTGCATGTCACATTTGTCCACTAAGCGCATATTGAGGTTGTAGTCCATGACAGCTGCAGGCTTTAGAATGGGTTCATTGGTCTCTCTGTTGTCCCTGCCACTGGGTACCATTTCGTTTGTGTGAACTGATGTCAACAATGTGACATCACGTTTGTCATGCCACCGAAATGCCATGATGTCATTGGCAGCAAAGGCTTGCACCTCACCTCTGCGAGTGCCAGCGTCGAACCTTGGCATATGTTTGCGATTACCACGCACTGTGCCACACACGTCTGTCAAGTTCACTCGCAAGAAATCACTGAGTAAGGGGCTTGTGTACCAGTTATCAGTAAATAACATATGCCCCTTACCAAGATATGGTTCCATCATTGTTCGAACCACATCACCAGAGATACCCAATAACTTCATGGTATCTCTCAAAGTATTACTGCCAGTGTACACAATAATATCTAAAACAAGACCACTTCTGCAATCACACAGTACAAATAGCTTTATACCAAAGCGTTTCCTCTTGCTTGGTATATATTGCTTGAATGAGAGTCTTCCTTTGAATAAAATCAAGGACTCATCAATAACAAGCTTCCTGAAGGGATAAAAATACATGCAGCACTTTTGTTTCAGGTACATAAACACATTTCTTATCTTATATAACCTGTCGCTTCTGTCAGGCCTGGTTTTGTCTGAAAAGTGTAACATACGCAACAGTATCAGGAAACGATTGACACCTATAATGTCACTAAAACCTGGAGTTGAAATCAGGCGATCTGTTGTCCAGTATGTGGTGACAGTGTGCTTATACACATGTGGCATAAGCATTATTGTGGCAAAAAACAGGTACATCTCTGCCACAGTTGTCTCCTTCCACTTGTGTAGCCGTGATTTTGGTGAGAGAATTGTATTTGCCATGGTGTAATCACAGTATGTATTTGTTTCCCTGACAATGATGTCCATCAGGGGTTCATCGAAAAATAACTCAAAGCAGTCCAGTTCACTGGCATTGTTCCCAAGTGGACAAGATGGCTTTATTCCACTTTGTGTTTCATCAAAGTCTTGGGGACTGGGAACAAACTCGTCACCATCCTGCCAATCCCAGATGCGGTCTGCTGGTGGGGTCTGGATATTGTACCGTGGTTGTGGCTGTGCAGGTTGTGGTGGTGCAGGTTGTGGCAGTGTGGGGTAGGGTGAGGCTGGTTGTTCTGCTGAGTCAGCCGCGTGGCTAGTAGCGTGGCCCGGTGATGGTGCCACATGGGCCGTGCCACCCTCACTATCACCACCACTGCCTCCTCCCTCACTGTCACCATTCATACCCATCGTTACAATATCGTCATCTTCACTATCAGGTCGTGGTGTTGGGCCACGGGATGTGCTCCCAGAGTTTCTCCTTCCCCTTGGAACAACATATGAAACACTACCAGACCGCATGCTACGTCGTACATACTGGCGCTTCACTGGGGAATATTCACTCTCACTGTCACTAGAACTGCTTTCAATGACCTTGAAATCACTATCACTATCACTATCACTATCACTGCTATCATCAGGGTGTTGTACACGACCAAATAGTTTCCTCTTTCGTCCTGGTACAGGCGAACGTGAACGTGAACAAGCCGGCACAGCACCAGAGGTCGAAGGTTGTGGGTCATCTGGGTTTTCGTCACTATTTACGTTATCCTGGGCACTTTTTTCGGTAACACTCACTTGAAAACCCTTGAATTCACTGTCACTGACACTTTCATCGGTGTTAGAGCTATCACTTGGGAACAAAAGACCTCCAATCCGCCGAGGAGTGAGGAACTTCTTACCGAGAGGCATGGTGAAAATGGACTGACAACATGGCGTTCCCACAATGCACCATTAGGTCCCAGATTTTTTTCACAGGGTGCACACCAACCACTGAGACCCATTCTCTCCCGTGTAGGCCTACCAGGCCTTTGGCGCTCGATTTGAAGCCGCTAGAATTTGTGCGTATAAATACGTCAGAAACATTGGCTCGTAAGACGTATTTATACGTCGGAAACAGTCAAAGGGTTAAGGCAAATACATCAATGTTACCTGCACTAGCAACTAATCTCAACTCGTCCGTATCTTATGAGGGATATCCAGCAGTAATAACTACACTCTGGCCGCTATCTCAGGCGGTGTCTTCTGAGGGATATCCAGCAGATCTTATTCCTAGCACTACGGCAATTAGCATAATAAACATTGAAAGACTCTCCTTTCTCTTTACCCTTCCTGCTCATTTCTGTTTTTCTACTAAACCTATTACTGTCCTTATCACCCAAAGTCCCTGGCTTTTCAATATCTACCTCGTTCTGCTTATTACTAGTTCCCCTAGAACTCGTAATATTACTACACTGGGACTTCACTGTTTTCCTGCCAAAACCCATACCACTAACTATTCCTAGTTTAAAGTCCTAACTGCTCCCTCCACTGCAGTTGCCAGTGCTACCAACCCAGACCTAGATAAGTGAACCCCATCCCTGGCATACATGTCATTTCTGCCATAGAAGATGTCCCAGTTGTCAATGAATGTTACCGCATTTTCCTTACAGTATTTTTCCAGCCAGCAATTGACACCAAATGCCCTGGACAACCATTCATTTCCAACTCCTCTCCTTGGCAAAATACCACATATGACAGGGTTCCCACCCTTACTGCTAATTATTTCTATTGCTGACCTATACCTGCTAATCAGGTCTTCACTCCTACGTCTGCCAACATCATTGCCTCCAGCACTGAGACAGATAATAGGATTGCTCCCATTACCTCTCATGATGTCATCCAGACAGCTAACAATATCCTCCATCCCAGCCCCAGGAAAGCAAACTCTCTGTCTCCTACTCCTGTCCTTCAAGCAGAACGCCCTATCCATATACCTAACTTGGCTATCCCCAACAACAACAACAATATTCTTACCTTCCTTGATGTCGTTCGTCGTGACGTTCCCAGTAGTCGACTCACATTCGTCGGGTAGCACTGAGAATGTATTAGATGTTTCCACAACAGTTTCCACGGCAGTCTCTTTCTTCTTCATCGTTTCTACCTTTCCATTCGTCTTCTTGATCGTCAACTTCGTTCCCTGCTGTCCAGCCACTGACCAGTTTCCCTTCTTGACCTGAGGACTCAAAACAGGAGGACTACTACGAATCTTCTTGTTTTCCTCGGTCAGTCGCCGAATCTCCACCTTCGCCAACCTCAATTCTTCCTTAAGCTGTTGGCAAAGTTGCTCGATGGAGGGCATCTTGCTTCAATTCGTAGAGAGCGCGCAAACAGGTCTCCACTAACCTTTCACAACATTTTTACTCTAGCACTGAGATCCCTAACCACAAGTACTCTCACTTGGTTCAAAACTCTCCATGCACACACTCAACATTTCCCAAAATCAATCTCTATTTCTCTTTTTTTTTCTCTCTCTCTCTGCTTTACACTTCTCTCTTCTCCAGGTGCAGACACACTTACTATAACCCACTTTTCACATCCAACCCTATTTTACTCCATATAATCTTTGAATTTATTAATTTATATTCACTCTTAGAATTTATACATATCATTTATCTCTTTTCTGCTCCAGAGAGTAAATTCCAAGTACTCTCAGGCATTCTCAGTAGTTTAAAGGCTTTATTGGTTCTGTGTATTCACCAAATGATCTCTCCTTATTTTGCAGGTCTAATGTATCACCTAATAAATAATAATTATAATAATAATACAGTGGAACCTCAGTTTTTGTTTGCCCCAGTTTTTGTCGAATTCGGTTTTTGACGACTTTTTTCATCAAAATGTTTTCCTGAGATTCCACTGTAATAATAATACAGTGGAACCTTGTTTTTTTTTTTTTTTGTTTTTTTTTTTTTTCAACAAGTTGGCCGTCTCCCACCGAGGCAGGGTGACCCAAAAAAAGAAAGAAAATCCCCAAAAAGAAAATACTTTCATCATCATTCAACACTTTCACCACACTCACACATTATCACTGTTTTTGCAGAGGTGCTCAGAATACAACAGTTTAGAAGCATATACGTATAAAGATACACAACACATCCCTCCAAACTGCCAATATCCCAAACCCCTCCTTTAAAGTGCAGGCATTGTACTTCCCATTTCCAGGACTCAAGTCCGACTATATGAAAATAGCCAGTTTCCCTGAATCCCTTCACTAAATATTACCCTGCTCACACTCCAACAGATCGTCAGGTCCCAAGTACCATTCGTCTCCATTTCACTCCTATCTAACACGCTCACGCACGCTTGCTGGAAGTCCAAGCCCCTCGCCCACAAAACCTCCTTTACCCCCTCTCTCCAACTCTTTCGAGGATGACCACTACCCCTCCTTCCTTCCCCTATAGATTTATATGCTTTCCATGTCATTCTACTTTGATCCATTCTCTCTAAATGACCAAACCACCTCAACAACCCCTCTTCTGCCCTCTGACTAATGCTTTTATTAACTCCACACCTTTTCCTAATTTCCACACTCCTAATTTTCTGCATAATATTTACACCACACATTGCCCTTAGATAGGACATCTCCACTGCCTCCAACCGTCTCCTCGCTGCTGCATTTACCACCCAAGCTTCACATCCATATAAGAGTGTTGGTACTACTATACTTTCATACATTCCCTTCTTTGCCTCCATGGATAACGTTTTTTGACTCCACATATACCTCAACGCACCACTCACCTTTTTTCCCTCATCAATTCTATGATTAACCTCATCCTTCATAAATCCATCCGCCGACACGTCAACTCCCAAGTATCTGAAAACATTCACTTCTTCCATACTCCTCCTCCCCAATTTGATATCCAATTTTTCTTTATCTAAATCATTTGATACCCTCATCACCTTACTCTTTTCTATGTTCACTTTCAACTTTCTACCTTTACACACATTTCCAAACTCATCCACTAACCTTTGCAATTTTTCTTTAGAATCTCCCATAAGCACAGTATCATCAGCAAAAAGTAACTGTGTCAATTCCCATTTTGAATTTGATTCCCCATAATTTAATCCCACCCCTCTCCCAAACACCCTAGCATTTACTTCTTTTACAACCCCATCTATAAATATATTAAACAACCATGGTGACATTACACATCCCTGTCTAAGACCTACTTTTACCGGGAAGTATTCTCCCTCTCTTCTACACACCCTAACCTGAGCCTCACTATCCTCATAAAAATTCTTAACAGCATTTAGTAACTTACCACCTATTCCATATACTTGCAACATCTGCCACATCATTAATTCGTTCCAGAAAATCTGATGAAAACTGAATTCGACGAAACCTGAAGCAATATTTCCCATAAGAAATAATGTAAATCCAATTAATCTGTTCCAGACACCCAAAGTATTAACAAAAAATACCTTTTATAGAGAATAACTATAGTTTCACATACAGAAAACAATGAGAAATGAATATAAAGGACTATTGAAGTGGATAAATGAACTTTTAATATCACTTTGCCCTTTATTGAAGACTCTTGTTGGTATATGGATGATGCGAGGAGGGGAGAGGGAGGAGGAGAGGTTATTGGTTGGAAGGGGAATCCCCCTCCATAAGGACTTTAGGTATCAAGTCCCTTTCTGGGGTTACTTCCCTTCTTTGTCTTTTCCTGGTACTGGACCCCTGTCACACAAAAAATCTGTCCAGAGAGGTCTGTTTCTGGCATCTCTTTAAGATTTGCCTAAAATGGGACAAGGCATTGTCATTGAACATGTTTCAGACACGGCTTGCAACAGCTTTGTTAGGGTGATATTTCTCCACAAAACGTTGCAACTCGCTCCACTTTACACACATGTTCTTAATCACTGAAGAAGGCACGTTCTCCTCTCTCTGTTCCTCATCCTCTGAAGCAACATAATATTATCTCCTACTAACTGTTTTTCGTTGATTCTCACTAACAACAACTTTTCAACATCTTCGATTGTTTGCAATTTCTGTTTCGTTAGCACCTTTACCCGTTTCGCAACATCAGATTCTTTGATTTCTTTTTTCTTCGCCAGGATGGAACTGATCGTTGATGAGGACCTCCCGTACATCCTGGCAAAATCAACCACACGTACGCCACTTTCGTACTTTGCTACAAGTTCTTTCTTGAATTCTATCGTGTTTCTTGCCTTCTTTATCAAAGGGCTAGCACTCGGAACTTTCTTTGGCCCCATGGTGGCTTATTTAGAAATGGCACTCAATAAACAAGCACAAAAAACAATGGATTATCAAATGTTTCAGATGAACATGCAGGGTAATACTCACTCGACAAGAAACAAAGCCAAACCGACTCAGAATACGTGGGATGCTTTGTGTGGGTGCAGGAAGGTGGACATGTTCAGTACGGCGGACCAACGAAAACAGGCGATTAACGAAAACTGGGACAAATTTTGATGAAAAAAGTCGTCGAAAACCGAATTCAGTAAAAACCAGGGCAAACAAAAACTGAAGTTCCACTGTAATAATAATAATAATACATGTAATAATTGAGTTTGAGAATGTGTGTGTAAAGGTAGAAAGTTGAAAGTGAACATAGAAAAGAGTAAGGTGATGAGGGTATCAAATGATTTAGATAAAGAAAAATTGGATATCAAATTGGGGAGGAGGAGTATGGAAGAAGTGAATGTTTTCAGATACTTGGGAGTCGACGTGTCGGCGGATGGATTTATGAAGGATGAGGTTAATCATAGAATTGATGAGGGAAAAAAGGTGAGTGGTGCGTTGAGGTATATGTGGAGTCAAAAAACGTTATCTATGGAGGCAAAGAAGGGAATGTATGAAAGTATAGTAGTACCAACACTCTTATATGGATGTGAAGCTTGGGTGGTAAATGCAGCAGCGAGGAGACGGTTGGAGGCAGTGGAGATGTCCTGTTTAAGGGCAATGTGTGGTGTAAATATTATGCAGAAAATTCGGAGTGTGGAAATTAGGAGAAGGTGTGGAGTTAATAAAAGCATTAGTCAGAGGGCAGAAGAGGGGTTGTTGAGGTGGTTTGGTCATTTAGAGAGAATGGATCAAAGTAGAATGACATGGAAAGCATATAAATCTATAGGGGAAGGAAAGAGGGGTAGGGGTCGTCCTCGAAAGGGTTGGAAAGAGGGGGTAAAGGAGGTTTTGTGGGCGAGGGGCTTGGACTTCCAGCGGGCGTGCGTGGGCGTGTTAGATAGAAGTGAATGGAGACGAATGATACTTGGGACCTGACGATCTGTTGGAGTGTGAGCAGGGTAATATTTAGTGAAGGGATTCAGGGAAACCGGTTATTTTCATATAGTCGGACTTGAGTCCTGGAAATGGGAAGTACAATGCCTGCACTTTAAAGGAGGGGTTTGGGATATTGGCAGTTTGGAGGGATATGTTGTGTATCTTTATACGTATATGCTTCTAAACTGTTGTATTCTGAGCACCTCTGCAAAAGCAGTGATAATGTGTGAGTGTGGTGAAAGTGTTGAATGATGAAAGTATTTTCTTTTTGGGGATTTTCTTTCTTTTTTTTGGGGTCACCCTGCCTCGGTGGGAGACGGCTGACTTGTTGAAAAAAAAAAAAAAAAAAAAACATGTAATAATAATAATAATCCTTGTAAAACTTGTAATACAGTAGACCGTTATATTACATGGTAGTTACGTTCCTGAAAATGCTGTATTAGGTAAATCCTCGTTAGATAAACTGAAGAACTTGTGGGAAAAAATAGGGTTACATTCTTGGGTGCCCCAAAAAAGCCAAACAGCTTTTTTTTACACCTCCAGATCTTACAAAAATAAAAGTGAATATGTAATTGTAGTTAATTGTCGCTTAAGACTACAAATGCAACAGAAATACTAGTATTTCTAACCTTCAGGGAGCCACGAGCGAAATTGTCTTTTTTTTTTTTTTTTTTTTTTGTCCATTTTCAATGGAATTTTTACTGTGAATTAAGCAGCATTTCAAACCTAGACACTTTGCTTTTAGTGACTTTTTCCTTACAGTTAGATAGAAAAAATAAATAGTGCCCTATTTTAGAGGGCTTAAATCTACCCTTTTACTACAAAATTGGTAAGACTTACAACATTCTAGTTGACATCAGATAGGTAATTTAATTACAGGGACGTTTGAGCGAAATGTCAATAGACTGCATTATACAAAATGTTGAAATATAACTTATTCCTGAGTTATTCCCAATTATGTTTTGTGCAAAACTCTGTTTATGGCCTGCCAAATCTAAGTGTGTACACCCCTCTGTCCTTGTTGACAGCCTGCAGGCTACTAAGGGACAATCTCACCTCTCTCTTCACTCTAGTGCCCACAGAAGTTGCCACGTAGAGTATTTAGAATGAAACAATCATAAAAATTGTAATTTTTGGAGTAAAAAAAAAAACCACTAATTGCCAACTTGTCCTCTTGCTGACAGCATGAAAAAAAAATTACATTTGTGGAAAAACATACATAGAAATATGACAGAAACAAGCTGATTCCATCAGCATGTTGCCAGAATTATGCACTATTTTTTGGTAAGAAAACATTGTTTTCCATAATTTTTCAATTTCAATTTTTGTTTTTTTTTATTATCACACTGGCCGATTCCCACCAAGGCAGGGTACCCCGAAAAAGAAAAACTTTCACCATCATTCACTCCATCACTGTCTTGCCAGAAGGGTGCTTTACACTACAGTTTTTAAACTGCAACATTAACACCCCTCCTTCAGAGTGCAGGCACTGTACTTCCCATCTCCAGGACTCAAGTCCGGCCTGCCGGTTTCCCTGAACCCCTTCATAAATGTTACTTTGCTCACACTCCAACAGCACGTCAAGTATTAAAAACCATTTGTCTCCATTCACTCCTATCAAACACGCTCACGCATGCCTGCTGGAAGTCCAAGCCCCTCGCACACAAAACCTCCTTTACCCCCTCCCTCCAACCTTTCCTAGGCCGACCCCTACCCCGCTTTCCTTCCACTACAGACTGATACACTCTTGAAGTTATTCTGTTTCGCTCCATTCTCTCCACATGTCCGAACCACCTCAACAACCCTTCCTCAGCCCTCTGGACAACAGTTTTGGTAATCCCGCACCTCCTCCTAACTTCCAAACTACGAATTCTCTGCATTATATTCACACCACACATTGCTCTCAGACATGACATCTCCACTGCCTCCAGCCTTCTCCTCGCTGCAACATTCATCACCCATGCTTCACACCCATATAAGAGCGTTGGTAAAACTATACTCTCATACATTCCCCTCTTTGCCTCCAAGGAGAAAGTTCTTTGTCTCCAGAGACTCCTAAGTGCACCACTCACCCTTTTCCCCTCATCAATTCTATGATTCACCTCATCTTTCATAGACCCATCCGCTGACACGTCCACTCCCAAATATCTGAATACATTCACCTCCTCCATACTCTCTCCCTCCAATCTGATATCCAATCTTTCATCACCTAATCTTTTTGTTATCCTCATAACCTTACTCTTTCCTGTATTCACTTTCAATTTTTTTTTATCACTAAAAAAAGGCTTGGTGCTCCCTTAAATTGTCAGTGATGGTGTTTGTGGGTGATTGTGAAGAGAATGGAAAGTTATGCTATGGCCCTACTGGGCTGAGGTGGATGGTAGAGGTTCTGGTACTGAATTCGATGGTTGTACTGGAGTGTGCATAAATTCTGTAATAGATTTCTGCTCTATTTTACCCTGTAGTACATTGCACAACTGATGGTAAGGCATCAAATGTTCTAGACGTTTAAGGGTTCTCTTCAGTGAAAAGTCTAACTTTAAGTCATTCGGTCAAGTCAGTAAGTCAAGTTAGTCAGTCAGTCAGTCAGTCAGTTATGACACAAACTCATATATTTACCTCTTTCTGTTTAATCGCACAAACTGATGCTTCATTACGGCCACAGGCTATCTCTTGTCTGATATCTCTTTTCTTCGTTAACTCTAAGACTTAAACGCCTATACCTTTTCTTGCCACTTTCAGCAACAATGGTATGCCTACTGGTGCCATGATTTCTGGCAGATACAAAATATGATAATTAAAAGATCAAAACACAATTCACAAACACCACTAGCTCCCAAGACAGACTGGAAGTGAACACTTATTCATGAAGGCTGGGATGGTGGTGGTGGGAGTGTTGGGTGGGAGGGGATGGCGGGAGGTCTTCCCTGCTGACCCACAACAAGGCAGCAGCTTGACCTGGGGAATTTTTTTCCACACCCGCAAACAGAATTGAGTAAAGTTAATTTTATGAAGTGTTGTATAAAATTGCGCTGCAATTTTCCAATAGCGCAATAACCAAGATGTGGTAAATAAATCTGTGTAATATAACGGTCTACTGTAATACAATAATGCTCTGTCTTTATTTTAACAGAGAGTGAGCACAGAACCTTATTTGAAGATTCAACTTCCAATAAATTTCTTGTCAGCATAATTGAAAAATATCAACTATGCTTTTTTATTGAGATATTAGAGGTGAAAATTTGTTTATATATACAGTGGACCCCCGGTTTACGATCAGCTCCCAATGCGACCAATTATGTAAATGTATTTATGTAAGTGCGTTTGTATGTGTATGTTTGGGGGTATGAAATGGACTAATCTAATTCACAATATTCCTTATGGGAACAAATTCGGTCAGTACTTGCACCTGAACATACTTCTGGAATGAAATAATATTGTAAACCGGGGGTCCACTGTATATTGTTGTAGGTAGTAGGTTGGTAGACAGCAACCGCCCAGGGAGGTACTACCGTCCTGCCAAGTGAGTGTAAAACGGAATCCTGTAATTGTTTTACATGATGGTAGGATTGCTGGTGTCTTTTTTCTGTTTCTTAAACATGCAAGATTTCAGGTATGTCTTGCTACTTCTACCTACACTTAGGTCACACTACACATACATGTACAAGCATATATATACACACCCCTCTGGGTTTTCTTCTATTTTCTTTCTAGTTCTTGTTTATTTCCTCTTATCTCCATGGGGAAGTGGAACAGAATTCTTCCTCCGTAAGCTATGCGTGTTGTAAGAGGCGACTAAAATGCCAGGAGCAAGGGGCTAGTAACCCATTCTCCTGTATATATTACTAAATGTGAAAGGAGAAACTTTTGGTTTTTCCTTTTGGGCCACCCCGCCTCGGTGGGATACGGCTGGTGTGTTGAAAGAAAGAAAGATATATACAGTGGACCCCCGCATAGCGATATTAATCCGTGCAAGAGAGCTCATTGTTATGCGAAATTATCGTTATGCGAATGAATTTTCCCCATAAGAAATAATGGAAATCAAATTAATCCGTGCAAGACACCCCAAAGTATGAAAAAAAAACATTTTTACCACATGAAATATTAATTTTAATACACACAAACTGAAAAAGGCATGCACAATTACATGACACTTACTTTTATTGAAGATCTGGTGATGATTGATGGGATGGGAGGAGGAGAGAGTGTTAGTGTTTAGAAGGGGAATCCCCTTCCATTAAGACTTGAGGTGTCAAGTCCTTTTCTGGGGTTACTTCCCTTCTTCTTTTAATGCCACTAGGACCAGCTTCAGAGTCACTGGAGTTCTGTCGCACAACATATCTGTCCATAGTGGCCTGTACCTCTCGTTCCTTTATGACTTCCCTAAAGTGTTTCACAACATTGTCAGTGTAATAGTCACCAGCACGGCTTGCAATAGCTGTGTGAGGGTGATTTTCATCCATAAAGGTTTGCACTTTCAGCCACATTGCACAGATTTCCTTAATCTTTGTAGTAGGCAATTTCTTCAATTTCTCTCTCCCCTCCTTCGAACCAGTTTCCTCAGGTCTGGCCTCTTGCTGTTGAAGTTGATATATCAGCTCATCAGTGGTTAGTTCTTCATTGTCCTCCTCCACCAACTCTTCCACATCATCCCCACTAACCTCCAACCCCAAGGACTTTCCCAATGCCATAATGGATTCCTCAACTGGCATAGGATTCTCAGGGTTAGCCTCAAACCCTTCAAAATCCCTTTTGTCTACACGTTCTGGCCACAGTTTCTTCCAAGCAGAGTTCAAGGTCCTCTTAGTCACTCCCTCCCAAGCCTTACCTATAAGGTTTACACAATTGAGGATATTAAAGTGATCTCTCCAAAAGTCTCTTAGAGTCAGTTGAGTTTCTGAGGTCACTACAAAGCACCTTTCAAACAGAGCTTTTGTGTACAGTTTTTTGAAGTTTGCAATAACCTGCTGGTCCATGGGCTGCAGGAGAGGAGTGGTATTAGGAGGCAAAAACTTCACCTTAATGAATTTCATGTCCCCATAAAGTCGCTCTGCCACGTCTGTAGGATGACCAGGGGCATTGTCTAACACCAGGAGGCACTTAAGTTCTAATTTCTTTTCAGTTAGGTAATCTTTCACATTGGGGGCAAATGCATGGTGTAACCAGTCATAGAAAAAGTCCCTAGTGACCCATGCCTTACTGTTTGCCCTTCACAACACACACAAATTAGCCTTGAGGACATTCTTTTTCCTGAACGGTCTGGGAGTTTCAGAGTGATACACTAATAAAGGCTTCACTTTGCAATCACCAGTAGCATTGGAACACATCAACAGAGTAAGCCTGTCTTTCATAGGCTTATGTCCTGGGAGTGCCTTTTCCTCCTGAGTAATGTACGTCCTGCTTGGCATTTTCTTCCAAAACAGGCCTGTTTCATCACAATTAAACACTTGTTCAGGTTTCAGTCCTTCACCGTCTATGTACTCCTTGAATTCCTGCACATATTTTTCAGCTGCTTTGTGGTCCGAACTGGCAGCCTCACCATGCCTTATCACACTATGTATGCCACTACGCCTCTTAAATCTCTCAAACCAACCTTTGCTGGCCTTAAATTCACTCACATCACTAGTTGCAGGCATTTTTTTAATTAAATCCTCATGCAACTTCCTAGCCTTTTCACTTATGATCACTTGAGAGATGCTATCTCCTGCTATCTGTTTTCATTTATCCACACCAATAAGAGTCTCTCAACATCTTCCATCACTTGCGATCTCTGTTTCGAAAACACAGTTAAACCTTTGGCAAGAACAGCTTCCTTGATTGCCTTTTTGTTGCCCACAATAGTAGCGATGGTTGATTGGGGTTTACTATACAACCTGGCCAGCTCGGAGACATGCACTCCACTTTCATACTTATCAATGATCTCTTTCTTCATCTCTATAGTAATTCTCACCGTTATTCCTGTAGGGTTGGCACTAGAAGCTTTCTTGGGGCCCATGGTCACTTATTTTGCAGATAAAATCACCAGAAACACTGTAATAATACGAAATGTTCCAATTGTATGCTTGGATGTTACCGCGGAGGCTGGCTGGTAAACAATGCCACCGGCGGAACATGTGAGGCTGGCTAAGGGCGCACATTAGACGTGTCTCGGACGAACAGAGTTGAGCGGATTTTTTAGCGGTATGCGAGGCAAAATCTTAGCGATAAAATGTAGCGGTATGCGGATTTAACGTTATGTAAGGCCAACGGTATGCGGGGGTCCCCTGTATTGTTGTTGTTATTAGGGTGACAAATGCATTTGTCAGCAAGATTGAAAACAACACTTTTTCTTGTTCAAGGACTGTAGCTGTTGGTTAGATTTCTCTAATTTAAAAAGGATGTTATTTGATATATGATGCTCTGGTAACTGTTCTTGATTTGCAAAGCATCCTGCCATCTTTTAGGTATGTTTACAGGCAAATCTCTTTCCCTCAAGTGGACCAGCAAATCTTTTCCTCAAGTTGTCCTGTCCTTCCATATTTTCTACTGAAGTCATGAGTTAGTATAAGTTGTACATATTACAAAAATTTTACACAGTTTGCTTTTATGTCAAAAGTTCAGCAGCCTTTCATGGTCATAGGGGCTATCTCCATGGCTCCATTGTTCTTGAACCTTCACTCAATAGATCATACAGACTGCACTTGCAGACATTCTAAAGTACCTTCCTTTAGTATTGATTATGAGGAGGAACTCATTAAGGCTCCTCCTGCATTAGACTAACTTATTCAGTTTAGCTGTACAGAAGACTGTAGCATGTGAATTTGTGAAAAACTTTAGAACGAGTCTCAAAAAAAAGGTTTAACAAAAGTGCTGATTTTTTGTGGAATTTTTTCCTACTATGCAACCAGTACTTCTCTCCTCAGACATAGTATCCATAATATATACAGTATACTTTTCTGAAGGTGAGATGTAATTCTTCTTCTTTCAACAGACTGGCCATATCCCACCGAGGCAGGGTGGCCCAAAAAGAAAAACAAAAGTTTCTCTTTTTAAATTTAGTAATTTATACAGGAGAAGGGGCTACTAGCCCCTTGCTCCCGGCATTTTAGTCGCCTCTTACAACACGCATGGCTTACGGAGGAAGAATTCTGTTCCACTTTCCCATGGAGATAAGTGGAAATAAACAAGAACAAGAACTAGAAAGAAAATAGCAGAAAACCCAGAGGGGTGTGTATATATATATGCTTGTACATGTATGTGTAGTGTGACTTAAGTGTAAGTAGAAGTAGCAAGACGTACCTGAAACCTTGCATGTTTATGAGACAGAAAAATGGACACCAGCAATCCTACCATCATGTAAAACAATTACAGGCTTTCGTTGAGATGTAATTACCCATTTGTAATTTACATATCTGTAGTTACAGGAGCAGAGCTATGCTTATTGTGTCCTGTTTCTGGTAGTTAACCAGTCATTCAATTTTTGTAATTTTACAATGATTATAGCACATACTACCTCCTCTTGTATCCCATTTCTTTGTTCTAACACTTTTTGAAGAATTTTGTTCTCCCTCTAATCTATTTTGTTGTATCTTCTTATACAGTAGGGTCCCACTTATATGGCAGGTTAGGTTCCAGGCTACCGCCAGAAAGCAGACATCACCAGAAAGCAGAATGCCATTTTTTCCACTTATAAATGCATATAAATGCCAGATAACAAGTTTACACTAACATATATGAAGTTAGCAACAGAACTAAGCATTAAAAACAATAAAAAGTAAAATATACACACAGTACACTCATTACTTACCTTAAAATACATGTACAGTGGACCCCCGCTTAACGATCACCTCCCAATGCGACCAATTATGTAAGTGTATTTATGTAAGTGTGTTTGTACGTGTATGTTTGGGGGTCTGAAATGGACTAATCTACTTCACAATATTCCTTATGGGAACAAATTCGGTCAGTACTGGCACCTGAACATACTTCTGGAATGAAAAAATATCGTTAACCGGGGGTCCACTGTATTTGTAGTCCTAATTTAGGGTGAGAGGTGAGTAGTATTTATTTGTAGGAAGTCAAGTGTAGGTGGTATGGTAGCTAGCCAGGTCACTCCACCCACACGTAATATACAGTGGACCCTCAACCAATGGCATTAATCCGTTCCAGAGGGCTTGCTGTTGGTCGAAATTGCCGTTGGTTGAGTTAATTTTCCCCATAAGAAATAATGGAAATAGAATTAATCCGTTCCTGACACCCCAAAGTCTGAAAAACAAAAAAATTTTACATGAAATATACATTTCCTTATATGGGAAGGAATGGGACATGCAAAATAAACAATAATTAAATACCACTTACCTTTATTGTGGAGTGGTTGATGAGTGATGTGCCAGCAGCAGGGGAAATTCAGAATTGTTTATTGCTTGGAAGGAGAATCCCCTTCCAGAAGGACTTCATTTCCATCGTAATTCTCACCCTTTTTACCACAGGCTTGGCACTAGAAGCTTTCTTGAGACCCATGGTGGCTTATTTAGCAGTTACAAGCACTAGAAATAGTGGAATTATCCAAAATATATTGGAGGTACACATGGAAACCAACCGCAACATCTTGTAAATAATGGCACACTGACTCTTGGAGTGGCTGGGCCCACTCAGGCCATGCTCCGGGCACATCGACACGTTCCGGACAAACATCGTTGGTTAAGTTTTTCGCCATTGGTCAAGGCATTTTTTTCTACGGCAAAAAAGCTCCATTAGATGAAATTGCCGTTAATTAATGTCACTGTTTGTTGAGGGTCAACTGTACTACAACATTTAAAGTGCATTTCCATGGGGAAATGGAACAGAATTCTTCCATAAGCTGTGAGTGTCATACGAGGCGACTAAAATGCCGGGAGCAAGGGGTTAGTAAGCCCTTCTCCTGTATATATTACTAAATGTAAAAGGAGAAACTTTCGTTTTTCCTTTTGGGCCACCCCGCCTCAGTGTGATACAGCCGGTGTGTTGAAAGAAAGAGGATTTAACCCTTTGACTGTTTCAGGCCCCTCTCTGAAACTGTCATTCTATGTCGCCAAATACTCGAAAAAAAAATTTTTTTTTTTCTTATGAAAATGTTAGGAATATTTTTAGTAGTGTTTTAAGCCTAAAAAAAAAAATTTTGCCATCAGTACTTACCGAGATATAGAGCTGCAAAGTTTGCAGAAAATGACGTGCGTACGGCAACAGCGGCGACCGCCGCCCACCCGGTATTCTTTTATTTACTCTAATTCAAAGGTTTCTTGCATTTTTCAATATTTTTCTGTTCCAGGTAACTTCTGTGGCATGTGAGACCAATGTAAGGTGCATTCTTCATTGTTTACAACACAATAACAGAACAAACTTTATCACTATTAGTTTGTGTATACACTTTGTTTACACAAACAAACAATACAAAACAATGTTTATTACTATTGTTCCTTAATATATATACATATGTACAGTCACTAAACACGTTCCTAGAACTGCTGCAGCTTGTGGAACTCTTTGAAACATGGGTATATGCAGAGGGGCACTTCACACTCCTCACACATAAAATGAGTGTCTCTGCGTGTTTGTGGGCATTTTGTGGTATGCATACATACATAACACCTCTTCTGAGCATTTTTCTTGGCAGTAGTAGGAGGCAGTTGTATGGGGTAGTGATCACCAGGCCTCAAACGAGATGACGTCTGTGGGCGCTGGTCTATTGCAGGAGTTGCTCCTTGGTACTTTGCAATTATTTGTCTGATTACTGACAGGCAAAATTCACCATATTTTGGTGTTTTGTTGGTCTTCAACTTGTATATGTTATAAGCATTTAGCATAGAGATATCAACAAGATGGAAAAAAAGTTTTATATACCACTTATAACTCTTGCATACACAGTCTGCAAACCCAATCTGCATGTCGCATTTGTCCACTAAGCGCATATTGAGGTTGTAGTCCATGACAGCTGCAGGCTTTAGAATGCGTTCATTGGTCTCTCTGTTGTCCCTGCCACTGGGTACCATTTCGTTTCTGTGAACTGATGTCAACAATGTGACATCACGTTTGTCATGCCACCGAAATGCCATGATGTCATTGGCAGCAAAGGCTTGCACCTCACCTCTGCGAGTGCCAGCGTTGAGCCTTGGCATATGTTTACGATTACCACGCACTGTGCCACACACGTCTGTCAAGTTCACTCGCAAGAAATCACTGAGTAAGGGGCTTGTGTACCAGTTATCAGTAAATAACATATGCCCCTTACCAAGATATGGTTCCATCATTGTTCGAACCACATCACCAGAGATACCCAATAACTTCATGGTATCTCTCAAAGTATTACTGCCAGTGTACACAATTATATCCAAAACTAGACCACTTCTGCAATCACACAGTACAAATAGCTTTATACCAAAGCGTTTCCTCTTGCTTGGTATATATTGCTTGAATGAGAGTCTTCCTTTGAATAAAATCAAGGACTCATCAATAACAAGCTTCCTGAAGGGATAAAAATACATGCAGCACTTTTGTTTCAGGTACATAAACACATTTCTGATCTTATATAACCTGTCGCTTCTGTCAGGCCTGGTTTTGTCTGAAAAGTGTAACATACGTAACAGTATCAGGAAACGATTGACACCTATAATGTCACTAAAACCTGGAGTTGAAATCAGGCATTCTGTTGCCCAGTATGTGGTGACAGTGTGCTTATACACATGTGGCATAAGCATTATTGTGGCAAAAAACAGGTACATCTCTGCCACAGTTGTCTCGTTCCACTTGTGTAGCCGTAATTTTGGTGAGAGAATTGTATTTGCCATGGTGTAATCACAGTATGTGTTTGTTTCCCTGACAATGATGTCCATCAGGGGTTCATCGAAGAATAACTCAAAGCAGTCCAGTTCACTGGCATTGTTCCTAAGTGGACAAGATGGCTTTATTCCACTTTGTGTTTCATCAAAGTCATGGGGACTGGGAACAAACTCGTCACCGTCCTGCCAATCCCAGATGCGGTCTGCTGGTGGGGTCTGGATATTGTACCGTGGTTGTGGTTGTGCAGGTTGTGGTGGTGCAGGTTGTGGGAGTGGGGGTAGGGTGAGGCTGGTTGTTGTGCTGCGTCAGTAGCGTGGGTAGTAGCGTGACCCGCTGATGGTGCCACATGGGCCGTGCCACCCTCACTATCACCATCACTGCCTCCCTCACTGTCACCATTCATACCCATCGTTACAATATCGTCATCTTCACTATCAGGTCGTGGTGTAGGGCCACGGGATGTGCTTCCAGAGTTTCTCCTTCCCCTTGGAACAACATATGAAACACTACCAGACCGCATGCTACGTCATACATACTGCCGCTTCACTGGGGAATATTCACTCTCACTGTCACTAGAACTGCTTTCAATGACCTTGAAATCACTATCACTATCACTGCTATCATCTGGGTGTTGAACACGACCAAATAGTTTCCTCTTTCATCCTGGTACAGGCGAACGTGAACAAGCCGGCACAGCACCAGAGGTGGAAGGTTGTGGATCTGGGTTTTCATCACTAATTACGTTATCCTGGGCACTTTTTTCGGTAACACTCACTTCAAAACCCTGGAATTCACTGTCACTGACATTTTCATCGCTGTTAGAGCTATCACTTGGGAACAAAAGACCTCCAATCCGCCGAGGAGTGAGGAACTTTACCGAGAGGCATGGTGAAAATGGACTAACAACATGGTGTTCCCACAATGCACCGCTGGGTCCCAGATTTTTTCACAGGGTGCACACCGACCACTGAGACCCATTCTCTCTCGTGTAGGCCTACCAAGCCTTTGGCGCTTGATTTGAAGCCGCTAGAATTTGTGCGTATAAATACGTCAGAAACATTGGCTCGTAAGACGTATTTATACGTCGGAAACAGTCATAGGGTTAAAGTGCACCGTATTCTTACCAGAGTCTTACCAGTCTTACCAGCGTCTTACCAGAGAGAGACATGGAGTACGTAAACAAGCAGACGAATGCATCTGGTTTTGGTTCATACACGTAACATCTCATATTTGTTCATTTATTCTACTGTATGGTATATTTATCATGTTTATGTTGCATTGTGTGTTTATTACAAAATTTTGAAAAAAAAAATCATAGGTCGATTAATGAAAATGTTTATACTGTATTACCATAATATACAACATTTAATGCACCTCAGAGTAATTAATTTTACATACTATTATTATTATTATCATCATTATTAATATGGCATCCTCAAGACTAATAAGACACTTATTGATATTAATGTGTACCTGCACGCCAGCACAGTGTGTAAGTTTATTTAGGTACAGGTACACTTAACCCCTTGACTGTCGCAACCCCCAATCCTGAGGTGTCTCCTGGTGTCGCAAAATTTCAAAAAAAAAATTATTTTTTCTTATGAAATGATAGAGAATCTTTTCCCGATTGTAATGACACCAAAAAAAAACGAAATTTGTTGGAAAACTGACGGAATTATGCTCTCGCGAAGTTAGTGACCTCGGCGATATTCACAAATCGGCGATTTTGCCCACTCTGAGCCCTATTTTCGGCTAATTCCATTGTTCCAGTCGACCAAACTCATAGCTATTTCTTTAGAACTCCATTTTTTCTATTGATTGAGTACAAGAAACTGCCCATTTACCGATTTCAACTACCCAATAATGTGGTCAGAAATTTGCAATTTTGCCAATTTCACGAAAATTAAAAAATATGACAATTTCAAAATAAGGTCCAGAATGAACAATGCAGACATTCCTGGCTCTAAAATAACATTTTCTTTGTTCATCAGTCATGTCTTCAGGCCCCTCTGATATTACTCTTGCTTTCTATTTTGAATTTTTATTCAAACAAAAAATAGAAGACTTACTATTATGCAGACTACTGCAATACTGTAATAATTGTATAAATAACATCAACCCATTCATGACTGCATATTAGAATGGCTAGTTGGACATTTATTGGACAATGACATCATTTGTTTACTTTTGAACATTGGCAAAAATCAAACATTTCCTCTATTTTGAGCTCCATTTCCAGGTTCTTTTTATAGTAAAATCAATCAAAATCACCTCTATTTCTATAATGTTTTCCATTCTATCAAATGAGACCAAGAAAACGAGAATAGAACCATAAATACTACACGAAAACAGTCCACAAAGTCGGCATTTTAATTAAAAAAAACGGTCGGAGTTTTTTTTTTCTCATTATGCACTGCGTGCTCCAGGATTTTTTTTATATGGTGCACACTGACCACACAGACCCATTCTCTCACATGTGGGCCTACCAACTTTCTCCTGCTTGATTTGAAGCCGCTAGAATTTATGAGTATATGAGTACAGTATATATACGTCAAACACGGTACCTCGTTAAGACGTACATATACGGCCGCGACAGTCAAAGGGATAAGTACAGTAGATCCCCACTTATACGGCAGATTAGGTTCAAGGCTACTGCCGGAAAGCAGACATTGCTGGAAAGCAGAACACAATTAAGTAAAATACACACACAGTACACCCATTACCTACCTTAAAATATATGTAGTCTTAATGTAGGGTGAGAGGTGAGTTTTATTTTGAAGTTTGGAAGCCAGCCAGGCAACCCTCCCCGCCCCACCCCACCCACACATAATGTAAACAAACCTGGTGATCGCATCTGGTTTTCGTCACTTTATATTATGTACAAGTTGTCTCCACATTGATACAGTAGAATAGAGAGAAACACTCCCATTCTCATGTAACACCATTTTTAGAAGAAATGACACTCTGAAGGCATACAAAAGGAATAATTTTCTAGTTACCCCCAGTAATATTGTAGTATACACATTTTCTCTGATGTTGGACTACAAGTCGCCTGGCTACCTCACCTGTGGGTGTATTTATCATGTTTATATGTTACATAGTGCGTTTATTATATAATTTTGAAAAAAAAATATAGACGGATTAATAGAAATGTCTATATTAACATAGTACAGTGGACCCCCGCATAACGATTACCTCCGAATGCGACCAATTATGTAAGTGTATTTATGTAAGTGTGTTTGTACGTGTATGTTTGGGGGTCTGAAATGGACTAATCTACTTCACAATATTCCTTATGGGAACAAATTCGGTCAGTACTGGCACCTGAACATACTTCTGGAGTGAAAAAATATCGTTAACCGGGGGTCCACTGTATATGACATTTAATGCACCCAAGAGTAGAGAGACTCTTAGTGATTTTAATGTGTACCTGCATGCCAGCACAGTGTGCAAGTACAGTGGACCCCCGCTTAACGATCACCTCCCAATGCACCCAAGAGTAGAGAGACTCTTAGTGATTTTAATGTGTACCTGCACGCCAGCACAGTGTGCAAGTACAGTGGACCCCCGTTTAACGATCACCTCTGAATGCGACCAATTATGTAAGTGTATTTATGTAAGTGCGTTTGTACGTGTATGTTTGGGGGTCTGAAATGGACTAATCTACTTCACAATATTCCTTATGGGAACAAATTCGGTCAGTACTGGCACCTGAACATACTTCTGGAATGAAAAAATATTGTTAACCTGGGGTCCACTGTATAGTATTTAGGTACAGGTACACATAAGTAAAATTATCAGAGTACATATAAAATATGTAATAACTTTATAACACTTGAAATAGATATGCTAACGGAGAATGTAAACAAGACTGGGAGCTGTATAGCAAGTTTTGGTCATAATTTGAAATCGCTATATTAACGGAACTCTGTAAGGCAAAATGACGTAAAGCGGGGCCCTACTGTATAATTATCAGACTGTATATGTAAAACATGAAATAACTTTAAAACACTTGAAATTTTGGAAAGTTTCCAGACATAATGGAGAGAGACAGTGCTCATGGAGCTCAAGGAAAATGTAAGCAAACCTGGTGGGGCATGAGGACCGTATTAGAGAGTCAGGTGGGGGGAGCTGTATTGCTAGTTTTGGTCATAATTTGAAATGTCCTTATTAGCAGAATGCTGTATGGCAAAATGCCGTAAAGCTGGGCCCCACTGTAATCTTATATCTGGTTATCATGTATGCTTTTATCTTCTACCAGTTAATGAAGGCAGAGCTACTGTTTTCATCCTTACTTTGCAACTTTATTTTCAACCCATGGGAGCCATTTTGTAGCTTGTCTCTGGATTTTATCTAGCTTGTCTACATATTTTTTTAGGTGTGAATGCCATACCACCACTGTATATCCCAATTTTGGTCTAACATACATTGTGATCAGCTTTTTGAGTAATTCCATGTTCATATACTGTACTGTGTATATAAAGGTTTCTTTAAAGTTTACCCGTGTAGTATAGCATGTGAATGTTTCAAGATTTTATTAATATGACCTGGTTATTCTGTTGCTAATGATGGCTTATGGGCTGCTGTCTTTGTTCAGTACTCTGTTTTTTTTTTTTTTTTAACACATGGGCCGATTTCCACCAAAGCAGGGTGGCCCGAAAAAGAAAAACTTTCATCATCATTCACTCCATCACGTCTTGCCAGAGGGGTGCTTTACACTACAGTTTTAAAACTGCAACATTAACACCCCTCCTTCAGAGTGTAGACACTGCACTTCCCATCTCCAGGACTCAAGTCCGGCATGCCGGTTTCCCTGAATCCCTTCATGAATGTTACTTTGCTCACACTCCAACAGCATGTCAAGTATTAAAAACCATTTGTCTCCATTCACTCCTATCAAATACGCTCACGCATGCTTGCTGGAAGTCCAAGCCCCTCGCACACAAAACCTCCTTTGCCCCCTCCCTCCAACCCTTCCTAGGCCGACCCATACCCCGCCTTCCCTCCACTACAGATTTATACACTCCAAGTCATTCTGTTTTGTTCCATTCTCTCTACATGTCCGAACCACCCCAACAACCCCTCCTCAGCCCTGTGGATAATAGTTTTGCTAATCCCACACCTTCTCCTAATTTCCAAACTAAGAATTCTCTGCATTATATTCACACCACACATTGCCCTCTGACATGAAATCTCCACTGCCTTCTCCTCGTTGCAACATTCACCACCCATGCTTCACACCCATACAAGAATGTTGGTACATCTATACTCTCATACATTCCTCTCTTTGCTTCCACAGACAAAGTTCTTTGTCTCCACTGACTCCTAAGTGCACCACTTACCCTTTTCCCCTCATCAATTCAATGATTCACCTCATCCTTCATAGACTCATCTGCTGACACGTTCACTCCTAAATATCTAAATACATTCACCTCCTCCATACTCTCTCCCTTCAATCTGATATCCAATCTTTTGTCATCTAATCTTTTTATCCTCATAACCTTACTCTTTTAGCTTTCTTCTTTTACATACCCTACCAAATTCATCCACCAACCTCTGCAACTTCTCTTCAGAATCTCCCAATAGCACAGTGTCATCAGCAAAGAGCAACTGTGACAACTCCCACTTTGTGTTTGATTTTTTACCTTTTAACTCCACACCTCTTGCCAAGACCCTCGCATTCACTTCTCATACAACCCCATCTATAAATACAGTGGACCCTCGGTTAACGATATTTTTTCATTCCAGAAGTGTGTTCAGGTGCCAGTACTGACCGAATTTGTTCCCATAAGGAATATTGTGAAGTAGATTAGTCCATTTCAGACCCCCAAACATACACGTACAAATGCACTTACATAAATACACTTACATAATTGGTCGCATTGGGAGGTGATCGTTAAGCGGGGGTCCACTGTATATTGAACAACCATGGTGACATCACACATCCTTGTCTAAGGCTTACTTTTTCTGGGAAATAATCTCCCTCTCTCCTATCAGACATACCCTGGGAATCAGACATGAGCGCCCTAAATCCCCACCAGTGCCTAGAGAAGCTTAATACAGAAGCATACAAAGTATGTATGAAGCATGTACCATTGAGGAAACCCAGAGGAAGATCAGATATAGAGAGAGAGCATAGGAGATGGTACAGAAGAAGAAAACAGGTTACTGAACTGCTTAAAAAAAATATGCCACAACAGAGGAAAGATAGACTTAGCAGAGAGACGACTGAATTAGAGCAAAAACTTAGGATGTCATACCTCACAGAAGAAATACAAAGGGAACAAAAGGCCAATCAGCATATTGCAAGAAACCCAAAATATTTCTATTCCTACGCAAAATCCAAGCTAAGAGCTACCTGTAGAATTGGACCACTACTGAGAGGAGACTCATATACTGACGATGAACAGGAAATGAGTGAAATCCTAAAAGAACAGTATGAGTCGATGTTCAGCAACCCACTAAATGACAGCAAGGTAGAAAATGCAGAAATATTTTTCACTCCAGAAGAAGGCCGCACAGACCAACTAACTGACATTAGTACAAATTCCATAGATTTCGAAAAAGAAATGGAAAACATGCCCACTCACTCAGCACCTGGACCAGATTCATGGAATGCTCTTTTTATAAAGAAGCACAAAGTACCACTAGCATGAGCCCTCAGTATTCTTTGGAGAAAGAACTTAGATCTAGGTGAAATACTGGAGGCCTTAAAGAGTGCAGACATAGTTCCTTTGCACAAGGGAGGCAGTAGAGCACTAGCTAAAAATTACAGACCAGTAGCCCTACCCTCTCACATTATAAAAATCTTCGAAAGAGTGATGAGACGGCAGGTTACAAATTTCATGGACCAGCACAACCAACATAACCCAAACCAGCATGGTTTTAGAGCAGGACGATCATGTCTGTCACAGCTGCTGAATCATTATGACAGAATTACGGAGGCACTGGAAGACGACCAAAACGCAGATGTGATTTACACAGATTTTGCAAAGGCGTTTGGCAAATGCGATTGTGGAGTGATAGTGCACAAAATGAAGGCCATGGGCATTATGGGGAAGGTAGGCAGATGGATTTCCGGTTTCCTAACACAGAACACAAAAAGTAGTAGTGAACAGGGCAAGATCCAGCATCAGCGAGGTCAAAAGCTCAGTGCCCCAAGGCACTGTCCTGGCACCTCTGCTGTTCCTCATCCTCATAGCAGACATAGACAAAAACACCCGGCACACTTTTGTATCATTATTTGCAGATGACACTAAAATGAGCATGAAAGTCAGTATGGTAGAGGACACTGAAAAAGTACAGGAAGACATAAACAGGGTTTTCCAATGGGCAGTGGAAAACAACATGACGTTCAATGGTGATAAGTTCCAGCTGCTTAGGTATGGAAAGAATGAAGAACTCAAAATGAGCACTGTATACAAAACTCAAGAGGGTCACCAAATAGAACATAAGGAACACGTAAAAGACCTAGGAATAATTATGTCAGTGGACCTTTCTTTTAAAGACCATAACAAGACAAAGATCACAACAGCCAGGAAGATGACTGGGTGGGTATTGAGAACTTTCAAAACAAGGGAAACAATGCCAATGGTGACACGGTGGCACTCTTCAAATCGCTAGTGCTCCCTCACTTAGAATATTGCTCAGTGCTGACGGCCCCGTTCAGGGCAGGAGAAATATCGGAGCTGGAACAAATACAGAGATCGTTTACGGCTTACATTGAGCCAGTAAAGCACCTAAACTACTGGGAACGCCTGCAAGTCTTGAACATGTACTCATTGGAGCGGAGGAGAGAGAGGTACATGATAATATATACCTGGAAGGTACTCGAGGGATTGGTCCCAAATCTGCACACTGCCATAACAACATACTAGAGTGAAAGATATGGGAGGAAGTGTTAAATAAACCCAGTGAGGAGCAGGGGTGCGGTGGGGACAATAAGGGAACACTGTATCAACATCCAGGGTCCCAGACTTTTCAACATCTTACCAGAAGATATCAGAAACACTGTTGGAACAAGTGTTGAAGCCTTCAAGAGGAAACTAGACAAGTATCTTCACCTGGTGCCAGATCAACCAGGCTGTGATGGATATGTGGGGCAGCGGGCCTCCAGCAGCAACAGCCTGGTTGACCATGCGAGCACCAGACGAGACTGGCCCATGGCTGGGCTCAGAGAGCAGATATACTCTCGAAATTCTTCAGAGGTATGTCAAAGGTACATACTCTAACCTGAGCCTCATTATCTTCATAAAATCTCTTCACTGCTTTCAGTAACCTACCTCCTATACCATACACCTGCAACATCTGCCACATTGCCCCCCTATCCACCCTGTCATATGCCTTTTCCAAATCCATAAATGCCACATAAACCTCTTTACCCTTATCTGAATACTGTTCACCTATATGTTTCACTGTAAACACTTGGTCTACACACCCCTCCTACTTTTCCTAAAGCCTCCTTGTTCATCTGCTATCCTACTCTCTGTCTTACTCTTAATTCTTTCAATAATAACTCTACACTTTACCAGGTATACTCAACAGACTTCTTTCTTTCAACACACTGGCCGTATCCCACCGAGGCGGGGTGGCCCAAAAGGAAAAACGAAAGTTTCTCCTTTTACATTTAGTAATATATACAGGAGAAGAGGTTACTAGCCCCTTGCTCCCAACATTTTAGTCACCTCTTACAACACACATAGCTTATGGAGGAAGAATTCTGTTCCACTTCCCCATTGAGGTAAGAGGAAATAAACAAGAACAAGAACTAGAAAGAAAATAGAAGAAAACCCATAGGGGTGTTTATATATATGCTTGTACATGTATGTGTAGTGTGACCTAAGTGTAAGTAGAAGTAGCAAGATGTACCTGAAATCTTGCATGTGTATGAGACAGAATAAAAAGATGCCAGCAATCCTACCATTGTGTAAAACAATTATAGGCTTCCGTTTTACACTCACTTGGCAGGACGGTAGTGCCTCCCTGGGTGGTTGCTGTTTACCAACCTACTACCTATAACTCAACAGACTTATTCCCCTATAATTTTTGCACTCTCCTTTATCCCCTTTGCCTTTATACAAAGGAACTATGCATGCTCTCTGCCAATCCCTAGGTACCTTACCCTCTTCCATACATTTATTAAATAATAGCACCAACCACTCCAAAACTTTATCCCCACCTGCTTTTAACATTTCTATCTTTATCCCATCAATCCCAGCTGCCTTACCCCCTTTCATTCTACCCACTGCCTCACGAACTTCCCCCACACTCAAAGCTGGCTCTTCCTCATTCCTACAGGATGTCATTCCTCCTTGCCCTATACATGAAATCACAGCTTCCCTATCTTCATCAACATTTAACAATTCCTCAAAATATTCCCTCCATCTTTCCGATACCTCTAACTCTCCATTTAATAACTCTCCTCTCCTATTTTTAACTGTCAAATGCATTTGTTCCCTAGGCTTCCTCAACTTATTAATCTCACTCCAAAACCTTTTCTTACTTTCAACAAAATTTGTTGATAACATCTCTCCCACTCTCTCATTTGCTCTCTTTTGACATTGCTTCACCACTCTCTTAACCTCTCTTTTTCTCTCCATATACTCTTCCCTCCTTGCATCACTTCTACTGTGTAAAAACCTCATATATGCTAGCTTCTTCTCCCTTACTACTATCTTTACATCATCATTCCACCAGTCACTCTTCTTCCCTCCTGCACCCACTTTCTTGTAACCACAAACTTCTGCTGAACACTCTAACACTGCATTCTTAAACCTACCCCATACATCTTCGACCCCATTGCCTATACTCTCACTAGCCCATCTATCCTCCAATAGTTGTTTATATCTTACCCTAACTGCCTGCTCTTTTAGTTTATACACCTTCACCTCTCTCTTACTTGCTGCTTCTATTTTCCTTGTATCCCATCTACCTTTTACTCTCACTGTAGCTACACTAGAAAGTGATCTGATATATCTGTGGCCCCTCTATAAACATGTACATCATGTTAGGTAAGACACATATGCAACAGTTAGACAACTTTATTCCGAAACGTTTCGCCTACACAGTAGGCTTCTTCAGTCGAATACAGAAAGTAGGCAGGAACGGTAGAGATGTGAAGACGATGTAATCAGTCCATCACCCTTGAAGTCGTAGAATTTGAGGTTGTCAGTCCCTCAGCCTGGAGCAGTCCAGTTCCATAGTCAGGAACTATCTGAAGATCAAGCGACAGTGCAGAGACTTAAATACTGTCGGAAGGAGAGGTGCAGAGTAGTAGTAGTAGTGAAAATGTGGCCAGTGAGAGGTCATGTCCCTCTCAGATCCAACCCTTTTTCACTTGAAAAGCTTGTCCAAGGTGTTTTCTGTACCAAGATGCCATGTGTTGCCGTGTCTGACAGGATGAACATCAAAATGGTATACAATACCGACAGGTTGTTAGGTAAGACACATATGCAACAGTTAGACAACTTTATTCCGAAACGTTTCGCCTACACAGTAGGCTTCTTCAGTCGAATACAGAAAGTAGGCAGGAACGGTAGAGATGTGAAGACGATGTAATCAGTCCATCACCCTTGAAGTCGTAGAATTTGAGGTTGTCAGTCCCTCAGCCTGGAGCAGTCCAGTTCCATAGTCAGGAACTATCTGAAGATCAAGCGACAGTGCAGAGACTTAAATACTGTCGGAAGGAGAGGTGCAGAGTAGTAGTAGTAGTGAAAATGTGGCCAGTGAGAGGTCATGTCCCTCTCAGATCCAACCCTTTTTCACTTGAAAAGCTTGTCCAAGGTGTTTTCTGTACCAAGATGCCATGTGTTGCCGTGTCTGACAGGATGAACATCAAAATGGTATACAATACCGACAGGTTGTTAGGTAAGACACATATGCAACAGTTAGACAACTTTATTCCGAAACGTTTCGCCTGCACTGTCGCTTGATCTTCAGATAGTTCCTGACTATGGAACTGGACTGCTCCAGGCTGAGGGACTGACAACCTCAAATTCTACGACTTCAAGGGTGATGGACTGATTACATCGTCTTCACATCTCTACCGTTCCTGCCTACTTTCTGTATTCGACTGAAGAAGCCTACTGTGTAGGCGAAACGTTTCGGAATAAAGTTGTCTAACTGTTGCATATGTGTCTTACCTAACAACCTGTCGGTATTGTATACCATTTTGATGTTCATGTACATCATGAAGTCTACTCAGCACTCTTTTATCTACCAATACATAGTCCAACAAACTACTGTCATTATGCCCTACATCATATCTTGTATACTTATTTATCCTCTTTTTTTTTAAAATACATATCTATAACTAAACCCCTTTCTATACAAAGTTCAATCAGAGGGCTCCCATTATCATTTACACCTAGAACCCCAAACTTACCTACCACACCCTCTTTAAATGTTTCTCCTACTTTAGCATTTAGGTCCCCTACCATAATTACTCTCTCACATGGTTCAAAGGTTCCTATACATTCGCTTAACATCTCCCAAAATCTCTCTCTCTCCTCTACACTTCTCTCTTCTCCAGGTGCATACACGCTTATTATGACCCACTTTTCACATCCGACCCTTATTTTAATCCACACAATCCTTGAATTTACACATTTATATTCCCTCTTCTCCTTCCATAACTGGTCCTTCAACATTATTGCTACCCCCTTCCTTAGCTCTAACTCTCTCAGATACTCCTAACTTAATCCCATTTATTTCTCCCCACTGAAACTCGCCTACCCCCTTCAGCTTTGTTTCGCTTAGGGCCAGGACATCCAGCCTCTTTTTATTCATAACATCAGCAATCATCTCTTTCTTATCATCTACACTACATCCACGCACATTCAAGCATCCCAGTTTTATAAAGTTTTTCTTCTTCTCATTTTTAGTAAATATGTACAGGAGAAAGGGTAACTAACTCATTGCTCCCGGCATTTTAGTCGCCTCACACGACACACATGGCTTATGGAGGAAAGATTCTTTTCCACTTCCCCATGGATGGTAGAGAAAAAAAAGAACAAGAACAAGAGCTATTAAGAAAAACAAGAAAAACCCTAGATGTGTGTATGTATATACTATATGTATGTGCATGCCTGTATAGTGTGACCTAAGTGTAAGTAGAAGTAGCAAGATATACCTGTTATCCAGCATGTTTATGAGACACACAATATTTAAAAATAATTGAGAAAGGTTGACCAAGAAGGCATATAAATCTGGGGAAAGCATTTGGAGAAAGGTTTAACCCTTTCAGGGTCCCCAGGCCCTCTCCGAGACTTGTTCTCAGGGTCCCTAAATTTAAAAAAAAAAAAATTATTTTTTCTTATGAAAAGATAGAGAATCTTTTCCCAATCATAATGACACCAAAAGTATGAAATTTTATGTTTACGCATTGGCGATTTTGCAAACTTTGTGCCCTATTTTCGGCCAATTCCATTGTACTAGTCAACAAAAATCACAACTATTTCACTATCGAATGAGTACAAGAAACCACCCATTTACTGATTTCAACTATCCAGTACAGTGGTCAGAATTTAGCAATTTTGCCAATCTCACACAAATTTCAAAAGATGCCAATTTCTGAATAGGGTCCAGAATAGACAAGAAAGACATTTCCTGGCACTAAAATAACAAGTTCTCTGTTCGTTAGTCACATCCCCAGGCCCCTCTTATATTTCTTTGGCTTTCCACTTTGAATTTTTATTCTTACAAAAAATAGAAGATTTACTGTTATGCAGACTACTGCATTAGTGTAGAAATGGTATAAATAATATCAGTGCACTTGTGAAAGAATATTAGACTCACCAGTTGACATGTATTGGACGCTTGGCATGATTTGTTTACTTTTGAACTTTGGTAAAAATTGAACATTTCTGCTACTTTGAGCTCAATTTCAAGGTACTTTTCATTGGAAAACCAGTCAAAATCATCTCAATTTCTGTAACATGTCTTCCATTCTATAAAATGAGACCAGGAAAAATAGAATACAACAATAAATACCATACGAAAATACAGTGCAAAGTCGCAGGTTTAATCCAAAAACACGGTCAAAGTTTTTTTTTTCTCATTACGCACTGTGTGCTGCAGAATTTTTTTATACTGTGCACACTGACCACATAGACCCATTCTTTCATATGTAGGCCTACCAGCTTTCTCTCACTAGATATGAGGGTGCTAGAATTTAGGCGTACTAATACATCAAAAACCCTGGGGCATAAGCCGTATTAGTACGGCCGAAACCCTGAAAGGGTTAAGGAATGTCCCAGGAAGGGTTAGAGGGAGGGATTGAAGGAGGTTGTGAGTGGTAGGAGCCTTAATATCCAGCAGTCATTCAGGAGAGTCTTAGATCAGAGTGAGGAGAGACAGAAGTGATTTTTGGAACTTGATGTTCTGTTGCATTGTTGGCAAGTTAACCTCTGAGTTCTGGAATTGGGAAGTGCAGTGTCCATAATTTGAAAAACGTGTGGAGATAATTTGAATTGTAATGTATACCTGGAGAGCGTTCCACTGGTTAGTGCCCCCGTGGCCCGGTCTGTGACCAGGCCTCACGGTGGATCAGGGTCTGATCATCCAGGCTGTTACTGTTGGCCGCACACAACCTGACGTATGAACCACAGCCCGGCTGGTTAGGTACTGACTTTAGGTGCATGTCCAGTGCCTGTTTGAAGACAGCCAGGCGTCTATTGGTAATCCCCCTTATGTAAGCTAGGAGGCAGTTGAACAGTCTTGGGCCCTCAACACTTATTGTGTTGTCTCTTATTGTGCTAGTTGCACCCTACATTAAGACTATAAATATGCTCTTATTTAAAGATAACTAGGGAAGAAATGGCAGTACATGTCTTGTCCTGATTTTGGCCAATGTGTTAAAAAGTAATAAATTATAGTGCTATGTATATCTCATTTGACATATCTTGTTTAGGGTGCACTGTTTTTAAATATTTTTTAGATTTGCAAATTTTAAGTTCTTAGTCCCACTACGTGACCCACTCTCAGGTTTTTCCCAAAATAATTGCATGTAAAAGGGGCTTCACGAATGTCATTAGTATATAAATCAGTTACATTTAACTAGCTTTTTATTTACTGTTATCATTTATGGTCTGATTAATTTGTGAATATAGAGCACACTTAAATTCACTGCTGTGTAGTTGCAGATATTTCATCATCTGCAGTGTAAATTTATAAACATGTATGTATTCTTCTCTCAAACTTGTCTTGGTTATTTTTTTATTGTTGATTCTTTGCTTGTGTATTTTGTAATCTTTAGTAATTTTCCATAAGAATATTAACTTAAAAACTTATTTTCAGGATTACCAAAAACTCCAAGTGAAGCAAAGTGGTTAAATAAAACACTAGATGTTGGGTCTGTCGTTGGTGTAGATCCGTATTTGCTGGAGTCAGAATGCTGGCGAGACTTTGCCAGAGAGCTGCAAGGTGGTGGACACACCATTATTCCTGTTCCAGATAACCTCATTGATCTAATGTGGGATGATAGACCACCTCGTCCTGCCAAGCCTGTGGTTCCTCTTGAGGTGAGATGAAGGAAAGATAAGAATCTAAGTAGTTGCTTCTTAAAATCATTGTATGGAACACAAATCACAGAATGGCTGGGACTTGAACCTATGGCAAGGGAGTATTAAAACTCGCAGGCCTGGACTTGCTTGCCATGGGTTCAAGCCTCACCAGTTCTTTGATTTGATTGCATGGAACACAAATTTTGAAATGACATTCATACCCCCATTTAGTTCAATTATTTGATATTGGCAGTTTGGAGGGATGTATTGTGTAATTTTATACGTACAGTAGGGCCCCACTTATACGGCAGGTTAGGTTCCAGGCTACCGCCGTAAAGTGGAAATCGCCGTAAAGTGGAACACCCTTTTTTTTCCTTATAAATGCATACAAATACTAGATAGCAAGTTTACACTAACATATATTAAGTTAGCAATAGAACTAGGCATCAAAAAACAATAAAAAAGTGCAATACACACATAGTGCACTCATTACTTACCTTAAAATATAGATAGTCTTAATCTAGGGTGAGACAAGTAGTATTTATTGTAAGAAATCAAGTGTGGTATGTATGGTAGTCAGCCGGGCTACCATACCAGGCCACCCCACCTACACATTATTCTGTGATATTTAAGCATCCCAGAGCGATAAAATGCATATATGTATAGTTCACTCATTACTTACCTTAAAATATTTGTAGTCTTAATGTAGGGTCAGGAGTAAGTAAACGAGATAAAACAAATAAATGAGAGAGAATGAGTACATGAGGAAGGACAGGCGCAGAGTTATGTAAACAAACCACGCGAACGTAAGTTTTGTAAGCAAAGTGTACATGTCTGGTTTGTGTACAAGTTGTCTCTACATTGATACGGTAGAATAAATAAAGAAGAACACTCCCATTCTCATGTAACACCATTTTTAGAAGAAATGACGCTCTGAATGAAGGCAATGGAAATACAGTAAGTCACTCTAACTTTTTTGGGTTATCCTAGGTTCTCTGCATATGCTATTATGTATGATAATCTATGTAACTATATTTGTGTATACCTGAATAAACTTACTTACATATGAAAGGAATAATTTTCTACAGTTACCCCCAGTAACACATTTTCTCTTATGTTAGATTAGAGAAAATGATATTCTTGCTGTCACTTGTACAAGCTATCTGGCTATGACATCTCATATTTATATTTATTTATTCTATTGTGGGGTGTATTTATCATCTTTATATGTTATGTATGGTGTTTATTATATAATTTTGAAAAAAATATCATGGATGGATTAATGAAAATGTGTATATTAATGTAATATGAGACTCGGTGATTATTATTATTATTATTATTATTATTATTATTATTATTTCTAATATGGCGACACTTGTGCAAGTCATCTGCTACCACATCTCATATTTATGTTTATTTATTCTACTGTGGGGTGTATTTCTCATATTTATATGTTATGCATCGTGTTTATTATATAATTTTGAAAAAATATTATAGATGGGTTAATGAAAATGTGTATATTAACGTAATATACGACATTTAAATGAGACTCGGTGATTATTATTATCATTACTAATATGACGACTCGAGACATTAGACACAGTATGTAAGTTTATTTAGGTACAGGTATACATAAGTATAATTATCAGAGTATATATAAAATATGAAATAACTTTTAAAAACACTTGAAATTTTGGAGTTTCCAAACAAAATGGAGAGACTTAGTGCCTACAGATCTAACGGAGAATGTAAGCAAACCAGGTTGGGCACGGTGACCGTATTAGAAAGTCAGGTGGGGGAGCCGTATAGCGAGTTTTGGCCATAATTTTATATGACCGTATTAGCAGAACGCCGTAAAGCGAAACACCAGAAAGCGGGGCCCTACTGTATATACTTCTAAACTGTTGTATTCTGGGCACCTCTGCAAAAACAGTGATTATGTGTGAGTGAGGTGAGAGTGTTGAATGATGAAAGTATTTTCTTTTTGGGGATTTTCTTTCTTTTCGGGTCACCCTGCCTTGGTGGGAGATGGCCGACTTGTTGAAAAAAAAAAATTTTGTTAGGAAAAAATAAGTACCATTACTATAAGTACAGTTAAATAATCAAACTTTAATGAAAAAATAAGTACCATTACTATAAGTACAGTTAAATAATCAAACTTTAATTAATGCACTATGTTTAAGCAACATTTTTGTATCAGATACTCTACGTGGTTATTCTTTAGATGCTTATTTTCTCTCTAAATGTTTTAGTTCATGTCTCATTGACTGTTGCATCCTTTTACTCAGTCAGGCATCCTCCTTACTCTTGAGTCCTCAGAAGTACATTTATTGTTCCTTTATTCATCATGAAGAAGAGGTGCACAGTGGACCCTCAGTTTTCGTGATTAATCCGTTCCAGAGAGTGACAAAATCTGAAAATGACAAAAACCGAAATAATATTTCCCATAAGAAATAATGTAAATCCAATTAATCCGTTCCAGACACCCAAAAGTATTAACAAAAAATACATTTTTGGAGATTAAATATAGATTTACATACAGAAAAGAATGACAAATAAATATAAAGCACTAATAAAATGGATAAATGAACATTTAGCATCACACTTACCTCTATTGAAGACTCTTCTTGGTGTATGGAAGACAGAGAGGAGGGGAGAGGGAGGTGAGTTTATTGTTTGGAGACAGGAAAAAATGCTTCAATATGACACTAATATCAACTCTACAGTTTATTTATCTATCACAATTCATCTAATATGACATAAACAATATTAATAATATAGAAACATTATATATACTCTAGAATGAATAAAATATGTCATTATGTATGTGATGAGTGGTGGTGGTAGTAGTGGTGTTGTTGGGTTTATAAGGGCCACTGACAGCATAAGCCATATAGTGGTGGTGGTGGCAGTGGCAGCAGCCACTACCACTAGTCACACTGAAACAATGTACGTAATTTATAAATAGGAAATATTTACACTTTAATGTATAAATAAGAAATATTTACACCTTATAAATAGCAAATATTTACACTTTCTTTCAACACACCGGCCGTATCCCACCGAGGCGGGGCATCCCAAAAGGAAAAATGAAAGTTTCTCCTTTTACATTTAGTAATATATACAGGAGAAGAGGTTACTAGCCCCTTGCTCCCGGCATTTTAGTCGCCTCCTACAACACGCATGGCTTACGGAGGAAGAATTCTGTTCCACTTCCCCATGGAGGTAAGAGAAAATACACAAGAACAAGAACTAGTAAGAAAATAGAAGAAAACTCAGAGGGGTGTGTATATATATGCTTGTACATGTATGTGTAGTGTGACGTAAGTGTAAGTAGAAGTAGCAAGATGTACCTGAAACCTTGCATGTTTATGAGACAGAAAAATGGACACCAGCAATCCTACCATCATGTAAAACAATTACAGTCTTTCGTTTTACACTCGCTTGGCAGGATGGTAGTACCTCCCTGGGTGGTTGCTGTCTACCAACCTACTACCTAGAATTTACACTTTATAAATAAGAAATATTTACACCTTATAAATAAGAAATATTTACACTATAAATAACAAAGAATTTACACTTGCCTTGGAGGAGATGCTGGCAGAGGGCGGCATATGTTGTCAGTGGCCCTATATACCTCTAACAACATTGGAGGAGTTAGTTTCATGCCGTCATTTTTCTATCACTTAATCGCTTAACTTACTTGCTACACTGTTAATGCTACGCTTTATCGCTGGCTGGCACTATAGCCTTTATTGACTCCTGCTGCTTTAGTATTGTACATATCGTAGAATCACTGAATCACTGAAGAAGGCACATTCTCCCCTCTTTCTTCCTCCTCCACTGTGGTACTTTGCTACGAGTTCTTTCTTGAATTCTATCGTGTTTCTTACCTTCTTTACCAAAGGGCTGGCACTAGGAGCTTTCTTTGGGCCTATGGTGGCTTATTTAGCAGTCCCACACAATAAACAAGTGTAAAAACAATGGATTATTACAAAATGTTTCATATGACTCGTAGGGTAATGTTCACTCACCAAGAAACAATGCCACACTGACTCAGAGTGCGTGTGTGGGAGGCTTTGTGTGCTCGCGGCACTCGGACATGTTCCATACCACCAATGAAATCCGAGGGGATTAACGAAAACAGAGACGATATTTCAACGAAACAAGTTGGTGACAACCGAAAATGACAAAATCAGAGGGTAACAAAAACCTAGGGTCCACTGTATTTGAATTATCAAAAGTTTATTAAATGGATTGGAATTTTGTGTTGATTTTGTTATACTCTACATACATGTATATGGTTTGATAGAAAAATACCCCTTCTCCTGTATAAATTACTAAATGTAAAAAGAAGAAAAAATTATAGTTTTCTTCTTTTAAGGGTCACCCTGCCTCAGTGGGAGACAGCTGGCATGTTGAAAAAAAAAAATCCTTATTTTTTTTGTGTGAATATTTTTTGTGAATATCAACATTTATCAGATTAGAGTAGTACTTGAAGAAATACATGCAGTATCATATAGGCTTTTTCCTCTTAAGGACTAAGTGAGTTTGTGATAGGCCAGAGCACATTTTTTTTGTATAAAGAAGCAGAAAGATCAGATTGTGTAATTCTTGGCAGCTCATAATGCTGTAGCTTCAAGTAAGTGCACAAAGAAGACAATAAAGTCAGCCAAAGACCAGTATCTGGAGGATACTGTGTACATGTGGTCCACTCAGCAGTGTACTGTTAACCTAGGCATATTGATGAATGAATTATAGACGAATAAGTTTGTTGAATAATACAGGGTAAAGTATAGGACACAACTATAATAACAAAAATTTAATTAGAATGCAGAGGAACAAGGAAGATTTAGGATCAAAAGGGGATTTGTTGAGCATTTGTTTATATTAAGGTATGTAAGCGAGCAATACTTAGATAAGTGTAAGATGTGCTTTGCTGTACTTACACTTATCTAAGAGTGGATAGGCAAGAAATGTGGTAGGTGCTGCAAATGTATGGAATAGGTGGTCTTTTTCAAATTGAAGTATTAGGGTCAGGTATTTTCCTGTGCTTCAGTTGCTACTCTTTCTGAGCTAGATGTCATTCATCATCATGAATTTCATTTCTGTTTAGGATCCTGTCACATGGCTGCACTGCCCATCGCTGTGAGGATTGTTGGATTACCCTACCTATCCAGTGTGTTTTGATTGATTTCTCTGTTTATCAGCAAACAATCCAACTGCATTTCACACACCTCCACATACTGACATGTTTACTCTAACCACCCTCCTCTTGCTGCCCCACCATTACTCCTGACACTCTTTGCTGTCCTGACTGACACTGATTTCTTTCAGCCAAAAAATTTCCCATATCATTATCTCTTTCCCTCCTCTCTGTCTTTTTTTTTTCCTCAACAGTGTAGTGCTGTATGAACCTTACAGGTTTAGTGCTTTCAATGAACATCATAATTCCAGTAAAAGTAGGTCTTAAGGTTGTATAATATCATCATGGCTGTTTAATATATTTACAGATGGTTTTGTAAAAGAAATGAATGCTAGTGTTGGGAAGAAGTGTGGCTATAAAGATACCATAGTGAATCACGTATGAAATATGAACTATCAGAATTGTTCTCTGCTGTTGAAACAGTGCCATGGTGAAATTCAGAAAAGAAGCTGTGAAGGTTGGTAGAGGAGTTTGAGAGGGTTTGCAAAGGAAGGAAGCTGAAAGTAAATATAGAAAAATGCTTGATGATGAGGGGTAAGAGGAAATTTAGGCAGTGAAAGATAGGACATGAGATTGAAGGGATGAAGTTTGGAAGAAGCCGAAGAACAGTTCTTAGATAATTTGATTTGACAAAGAGAAGAAAGTAATTTTTTTTTTAATTCACCAGCTATCTCCCACCAAGGCAGGGTGACACAAAAAAGAAGAAACACTTTCACCATCATTCTCACTGTCACTGTTAGAGTGGAGTGTTGAAAAAGAAAGGAGTTTGTCATTGGTGGCAAAAAGGGGATCTTTCCTTAGTAGTACCAGCACTTGTATTTGGGTGTGAGGCATGGTCTTTAAAGGCTGCAGTAAGATTTCTGGAGGTAGTAGAGAAATTATGTTTGAGTTTAACTGAATTAGGAAGAAATTAGTAGACAGTATGGTGGTATTATCAATATAATTCATCGAGCAGAGGAGGGGTTGTTTATTCAAGTTGTAGGAACTACTGCATTCAGCAAGTATGTTTGATTAGTGTAGATCAGATTAAGTGGAGTTGAATGGATTTTTGGCTCTGATGTGCTGTTGGAGTGTGAGCAAGGTAAAATCTATGAGGGGATTTAGGGAAACTGGTTAGCTGGACTTGAGTTTTGAAGGTGAGAAATACAATTACTTCATACTACAGGTGAAATGTTGGTGTTTGAAGTCATTTAAGGTGTGATATCAGTGAAATTTTGGCAAGGTAGCTAGCAAATGAATAGTGAAGAATGTGTTTCTTTGTGTCACCACCCTACCTTTGTGGGAAACGGCTGATTTCTAACAACAACTGTATGTTATCTGACTTGAAGTTAGTAAAGAATATTCTTGGGGATTCACATAATGTTCACAGAATCTTTTGTACTAGCATCCCATAATTCAACCTCAGAATAATTTACTGTTTTATAAATAAACTTACTGGTACATAAAATTTTTTTCTTGCCTTACACTTCTTTGTGATCTGTGAAACTACTTCAACACCTATTTGCTTTTTATTTCTAGATAAAGTACACTGGACAAAGTCTTACAGAGAAAGTGAAACAACTGCGAGAAGATCTGGTAGAAGAGAATGCCTCCATGATCATCATTACAGCTCTAGATGAAGTTGCTTGTAAGTCACATTGATTTTTATGATACTTCAGTGTTTTCCTTCCTGTTTGTTTAGTTTATTTTATTAACACATTGCCTGTCTCCCACCATGGTAGGGTGACCCATAAAAGAAAAACTTTCACCATCATTCACTCCATCACTGTCTTGCCAGAGGTATACCTACACTACAGTTATAAAACTGCAACATTAACACCCTTCCTTCAGAGTGCAGGGACTGTTCTTCCCATCTCCAAGACTCAAGTCTAGCCTGCTGGTTTCCCAGAATCCCTTCATAAACATTACTTTGCTCACACTCCAACAGCACGTCAAGTCCTAAAAACCATTTGTCTACATTCACTCCTATCTAACACACTCATGCATACTAACTGGAAATCCAAGCCCCTCGCTTAACTTATTTAAATACTCAGGTCTCATTTTAGATTTGAAAATGGCAGCTCCCTTTTATAACATTTTTCTGGGGATAGTTGATATCTGCCTTCAAGATAAAAAAAAAGTGAAAGATAAAGGCTGCTAAAACCAGTTTATATTTAAAACAAATTATGTGATAGATTAAATACTGAGAGGCAGACACCAAGAGCACGGCTCTGCTCTTGTTGCTACAAATAGATAATTGTTTCCCAATCCTCCTATCCCAGTTGTTGTATAATGTATGGTATACACCTACCATCCAACTTACGACCAAGTTTGGTTCCGAGAAACCAGTCGTAAGTCGAAATGGTCGTAAGTCGAACTTTACTACTGAATGTCAACAAAACATTTTTGTAATGACTTTATTTTATTGTTTTATTTTGGTATTTCATGTTTTACTTTACTTTTTATGCTGTTAGTACTGTATTTTATACTGTAAGGTTTAGGATAAACACTGTGTACAACACAAATAATTGTTTATTTCCCAGAAATTTGGCATAAAAAACACGGTCGTAAGTCGAGTGGTTGTAAGTCGAGCAGGTCGTAAGTCGGATGGTAGGTGTATTTTACTGTTTAAATGTATATTTAGTATACTGGATGTAAAAGTACACATACAGTGGAACCTCTGTATACGACCTCAATTCATTCCAGAAGGCTGTTTGAGTCCCGCTCCATTTGAGTATTGAACAAGTTCTTCCCAACCACTTTTTTGTTTGGTTGGCTGTTATCACTAATCGTCATAGGCCCCATGGTGATTTATTTATACAGATAATACAAAAACACACCAAAAAATGCGAAGAAACACGAAACAAAGTTCTGGTAGGTCGTATTTGTTTGGCCGAGTGCTGAGCTTTGTTTGAGTAGGGAGCTGGTCGTATACCGAGGTTCCACTGTGCTTTACTTGTCACTGAGTACTTACTCAATTGTACCCAGTTAATTGAGGTTGCAGGGGTCAAGTCACAGCTCCTGGCCCTGCCTCTTCATTGGATGCTACTAGGTCACTCTCCCTGTTCCATGAGCTTTATCATATACCATTTCTAATGTGTGTTGATAACTGTCATGGACTTCCCTATATGTACATTCTGGAAATTGTTTTATTCTAAACCATTCCAAGTTCTGATATGTTCAGAATGATGGTGCTCGACTTTAGTGAGAAACTCGTGATTTCAAATATATACTTTACAGAGTTATATAGTACTGTATTTAAAAATTTCAAAATAAATTTCAGATACCATATATGGGTAAAGGAATGCTTAAAAAAATAAATGTTCACACTTTAAGTTTGACCATGGCTGGCATTTGCAGCAGCAATGTGGTTTCAGCACCAAAGAAAAAAAATTGTAGATAATAGAAATCTGAATAAATGCTACAAATTTTCCAGAACTAAGAGGTATAAACAGTGAAGACTAAAACACTGAAAATCCTCTTGTTAGTTCATAGTAATAAAAGAGAAACAAGATAACCACATAAACGATTTTAAAAGGATGCAAGGAAATTTTTATTTATTTTTTTTATTTTTTTATTTATTATCACACTGGCCGATTCCCACCAAGGCAGGGTGGCCCGAAAAAGAAAAACTTTCACCATCATTCACTCCATCACTGTCTTGCCAGAAGGGTGCTTTACACTACAGTTTTTAAACTGCAACATTAACACCCCTCCTTCAGAGTGCAGGCACTGTACTTCCCATCTCCAGGACTCAAGTCCGGCCTGCCGGTTTCCCTGAACCCCTTCATAAATGTTACTTTGCTCACACTCCAACAGCACGTCAAGTATTAAAAACCATTTGTCTCCATTCACTCCTATCAAACACGCTCACGCATGCCTGCTGGAAGTCTAAGCCCCTTGCACACAAAACCTCCTTTACCCCCTCTCTCCAACCTTTCCTAGGCCGACCCCTACTCCGCCTTCCTTCCACTACAGACTGATACACTCTTGAAGTCATTCTGTTTCGCTCCATTCTCTCTACATATCCGAACCACCTCAACAACCCTTCCTCAGCCCTCTGGACAACAGTTTTGGTAATCCCGCACCTCCTCCTAACTTCCAAACTACGAATTCTCTGCATTATATTCACACCACACATTGCCCTCAGACATGACATCTCCACTGCCTCCAGCCTTCTCCTCGCTGCAACATTCATCACCCATGCTTCACACCCATATAAGAGCGTTGGTAAAACTATACTCTCATACATTCCCCTCTTTGCCTCCAAGGACAAAGTTCTTTGTCTCCACAGACTCCTAAGTGCACCACTCACTCTTTTCCCCTCATCAATTGTATGATTCACCTCATCTTTCATAGACCCATCCGCTGACACGTCCACTCCCAAATATCTGAATACATTCACCTCCTCCATACTCTCTCCCTCCAATCTGATATTCAATCTTTCATCACCTAATTTTTTTTTGTTATCCTCATAACCTTACTCTTTCCTGTATTCACCTTTAATTTTCTTCTTTTGCACACCCTACCAAATTCATCCACCAATCTCTGCAACTTCTCTTCAGAATCTCCCAAGAGCACAGTGTCATCAGCAAAGAGCAGCTGTGACAACTCCCACTTTGTGTGTGATTCTTTATCTTTTAACTCCACACCTCTTGCCAAGACCCTCGCATTTACTTCTCTTACAACCCCATCTATAAATATATTAAACAACCACGGTGACATCACACATCCTTGTCTAAGGCCTACTTTTACTGGGAAAAAATTTCCCTCTTTCCTACATACTCTAACTTGAGCCTCACTATCCTCGTAAAAACTCTTCACTGCTTTCAGTAACCTACCTCCTACACCATACACTTGCAACATCTGCCACATTGCCCCCCTATCCACCCTGTCATACGCCTTTTCCAAATCCATAAATGCCACAAAGACCTCTTTAGCCTTATCTAAATACTGTTCACTTATATGTTTCACTGTAAACACCTGGTCCACACACCCCCTACCTTTCCTAAAGCCTCCTTGTTCATCTGCTATCCTATTCTCCGTCTTACTTTTAATTCTTTCAATAATAACTCTACCATACACTTTACCAGGTATACTCAGCAGACTTATCCCCCTATAATTTTTGCACTCTCTTTTATCCCCTTTGCCTTTATACAAAGGAACTATGCATGCTCTCTGCCAATCCCTAGGTACCTCACCCTCTTCCATACATTTATTAAATAATTGCACCAACCACTCCAAAACTATATCCCCACCTGCTTTTAACATTTCTATCTTTATCCCATCAATCCCGGCTGCCTTACCCCCTTTCATTTTACCTACTGCCTCACGAACTTCCCCCACACTCACTACTGGCTCTTCCTCACTCCTACAAGATGTTATTCCTCCTTGTCCTATACACGAAATCACAGCTTCCCTATCTTCATCAACATTTAACAATTCCTCAAAATATTCCCTCCATCTTCCCAATACCTCTAACTCTCCATTTAATAACTCTCCTCTCCTATTTTTAACTGACAAATCCATTTGTTCTCTAGGCTTTCTTAACTTGTTAATCTCACTCCAAAACTTTTTCTTATTTTCAACAAAATTTGTTGATAACATCTCACCCACTCTCTCATTTGCTCTCTTTTTACATTGCTTCACCACTCTCTTAACCTCTCTCTTTTTCTCCATATACTCTTCCCTCCTTGCATCACTTCTACTTTGTAAAAACTTCTCATATGCTAACTTTTTCTCCCTTACTACTCTCTTTACATCATCATTCCACCAATCGCTCCTCTTCCCTCCCGCACCCACTTTCCTGTAACCACAAACTTCTGCTGAACACTCTAACACTACATTTTTAAACCTACCCCATACCTCTTCGACCCCATTGCCTATGCTCTCATTAGCCCATCTATCCTCCAATAGCTGTTTATATCTTACCCTAACTGCCTCCTCTTTTAGTTTATAAACCTTCACCTCTCTCTTCCCTGATACTTCTATTCTCCTTGTATCCCATCTACCTTTTACTCTCAGTGTAGCTACAACTAGAAAGTGATCTGATATATCTGTGGCCCCTCTATAAACATGTACATCCTGAAGTCTACTCAACAGTCTTTTATCTACCAATACATAATCCAACAAACTACTGTCATTTCGCCCTACATCATATCTTGTATACTTATTTATCCTCTTTTTCTTAAAATATGTATTACCTATAACTAAATCCCTTTCTATACAAAGTTCAATCAAAGGGCTCCCATTATCATTTACACCTGGCACCCCAAACTTACCTACCACACCCTCTCTAAAAGTTTCTCCTACTTTAGCATTCAGATCCCCTACCACAATTACTCTCTCACTTGGTTCAAAGGCTCCTATACATTCACTTAACATCTCCCAAAATCTCTCTCTCTCTCCTCTGCATTCCTCTCTTCTCCAGGTGCATACACGCTTATTATGACCCACTTCTCGCATCCAACCTTTACTTTAATCCACATAATTCTTGAATTTACACATTCATATTCTCTTTTCTCCTTCCATAACTGATCATTCAACATTACTGCTACCCCTTCCTTTGCTCTAACTCTCTCAGATACTCCAGATTTAATCCCATTTATTTCCCCCCACTGAAACTCCCCTACCCCCTTCAGCTTTGTTTCGCTTAGGGCCAGGACATCCAACTTCTTTTCATTCATAACATCAGCAATCATCTGTTTCTTGTCATCCGCACTACATCCACGCACATTTAAGCATCCCAGTTTTATAAAGTTTTTCTTCTTCTCTTTTTTAGTAAATGTCTACAGGAGAAGGGGTTACTAGCCCATTGCTCCCGGCATTTTAGTCGCCTCATACGACACGCATGGCTTACAGAGGAAAGATTCTTTTCCACTTCTCCATGGACAATAGAAGAAATAAAGAAGAACAAGAGCTATTTAGAAAAAGGAGAAAAACCTAGATGTTTTTTTTTTTTTTTTTTTTTTTTTTTTTTTCAACAAGTCGGCCGTCTCCCACCGAGGCAGGGTGACCCAAAAAAAAGAAAGAAAATCCCCAAAAAGAAAATACTTTCATCATCATTCAACACTTTCACCACACTCGCACATTATCACTGTTTTTGCAGAGGTGCTCAGAATACAACAGTCTAGAAGCATACACATATAAAGATACACAACATATCCCTCCAAACTGCCAATATCCCAAACCCCTCCTTTAAAGTGCAGGCATTGTACTTCCCATTTCCAGGACTCAAGTCCGACTATATGAAAATAACCGGTTTCCCTGAATCCCTTCACTAAATATTACCCTGCTCACACTCCAACAGATCGTCAGGTCCCAAGTACCATTCGTCTCCATTCACTCCTATCTAACATGCTCACGCACGCTTGCTGGAAGTCCAAGCCCCTTACCCACAAAACCTCCTTTACCCCCTCTCTCCAACCCTTTCGAGGACGACCCCTACCCCGCCTTCCTTCCCCTATAGATTTATATGCTTTCCATGTCATTCTACTTTGATCCATTCTCTCTAAATGACCAAACCACCTCAACAACCCCTCTTCTGCCCTCTGACTAATACTTTTATTAACTCCACACCTTCTCCTAATTTCCACACTCCGAATTTTCTGCATAATATTTACACCACACATTGCCCTTAAACAGGACATCTCCACTGCCTCCAACCGTCTCCTCGCTGCTGCATTTACCACCCAAGCTTCACACCCATATAAGAGTGTTGGTACTACTATACTTTCATACTTTCCCTTCTTTGCCTCCATAGATAACATTTTTTGACTCCACATATACCTCAACGCACCACTCACCTTTTTTCCCTCATCAATTCTATGATTAACCTCATCCTTCATAAATCCATCCGCCGACACGTCAACTCCCAAGTATCTGAAAACATTCACTTCTTCCATACTCCTCCTCCCCAATTTGATATCCAATTTTTCTTTATCTAAATCATTTGACACCCTCATCACCTTACTCTTTTCTATGTTCACTTTCAACTTTCTACCTTTACACACATTCCCAAACTCATCCACTAACCTTTGCAATTTTTCTTTAGAACCTCCCATAAGCACAGTATCATCAGCAAAAAGTAACTGTGTCAATTCCCATTTTGAATTTGATTCCCCATAATTTAATCCCACCCCTCTCCCAAACACCCTAGCATTTACTTCCTTTACAACCCCATCTATAAATATATTAAACAACCATGGTGACATTACACATCCCTGTCTAAGACCTACTTTTACCGGGAAGTAGTCTCCCTCTCTTCTACACACCCTAACCTGAGCCTCACTATCCTCATAAAAACTCTTTACAGCATTTAATAACTTACCACCTATTCCATATACTTGCAACATCTGCCACATTGCTCCTCTATCCACTCTATCATATGCCTTTTCTAAATCCATAAATGCAATAAAAACTTCCCTATCTTTATCTAAATACTGTTCACATATATGCTTCAATGTAAACACCTGATCTACACATCCCCTACCCACTCTAAAACCTCCTTGCTCATCCGCAATCCTACATTCTGTCTTACCTCTAATTCTTTCAATTATAACCCTACCGTACACTTTTCCTGGTATACTCAGTAAGCTTATTCCTCTATAATTTTTACAGTCTCTTTTGTCCCCTTTCCCTTTATATAAAGGGACTATACATGCTCTCTGCCAATCCCTAGGTACCTTCCCCTCTTTCATACATTTATTAAACAAAAGTACCAACCACTCCAACACTATATCCCCCCCCTGCTTTTAACATTTCTGTCATGATCCCATCAGTTCCAGCTGCTTTACCCCCTTTCATTTTACGTAATGCCTCACGTACCTCCCCCACACTTACATTCTGCTCTTCTTCACTCCTAAAAGATGGTATACCTCCCTGACCAGTGCATGAAATTACTGCCTCTGTTTCTTCCTTAACATTTAAAAGTTCCTCAAAATATTCTCGCCATCTACCCAATACCTCCATCTCCCCATCTACTAACTCCCCTACTCTGTTTTTAACTGACAAATCCATATTTTCCCTAGGCTTTCTTAACTTGTTTAACTCACTCCAAAATTTTTTCTTATTTTCATTAAAATTTCTTGACAGTGCCTCTCCCACTCTATCATCTGCTCTCCTTTTGCACTCTCTCACCACTCTCTTTACCTTTCTTTTACTCTCCATATACTCTGCTCTTCTTATAACACTTCTGCTTTGTAAAAACCTCTCATAAGCTACCTTTTTCTCTTTTATCACACCCTTTACTTCATCATTCCACCAATCACTCCTCTTTCCTCCTGCCCCCACCCTCCTATAACCACAAACTTCTGCCCCACATTCTAATACTGCATTTTTAAAACTATTCCAACCCTCTTCAACCCCCCCACTACTCATCTTTGCACTAGCCCACCTTTCTGCCAATAGTCGCTTATATCTCACCCGAACTTCCTCCTCCCTTAGTTTATACACTTTCACCTCCCTCTTACTTGTTGTTGCCACCTTCCTCTTTTCCCATCTACCTCTTACTCTAACTGTAGCTACAACTAAATAATGATCCGATATATCAGTTGCCCCTCTATAAACATGTACATCCTGGAGCCTACCCATCAACCTTTTATCCACCAATACATAATCTAATAAACTACTTTCATTACGTGCTACATCATACCTTGTATATTTATTTATCCTCTTTTTCATAAAATATGTATTACTTATTACCAAATTTCTTTCTACACATAGCTCAATTAAAGGCTCCCCATTTACATTTACCCCTGGCACCCCAAATTTACCTACTACTCCTTCCATAACATTTTTACCCACTTTAGCATTGAAATCCCCAACCACCATTACTCTCACACTTGGTTCAAAACTCCCCACGCATTCACTCAACATTTCCCAAAATCTCTCTCTCTCCTCTACACTTCTCTCTTCTCCAGGTGCATACACGCTTATTATAACCCACTTTTCACATCCAATCTTTATTTTACTCCACATAATCCTTGAATTAATACATTTATAGTCCCTCTTTTCCTGCCATAGCTTATCCTTCAACATTATTGCTACTCCTTCTTTAGCTCTAACTCTATTTGAAACCCCTGACCTAATCCCATTTATTCCTCTCCACTGAAACTCTCCCACCCCCTTCAGCTTTGTTTCACTTAAAGCCAGGACATCCAGCTTCTTCTCATTCATAACATCTACAATCATCTCTTTCTTATCATCTGCACAACATCCAACATGTGCGTGTCTGTGAAGTGTGACCAAAGTGTAAGTAGGAGTAGCAAGATATCCCTGTTATCTAGCATGTTTATGAGACAGAAAAAGAAAACAGCAATCCTACCATCATGCAAAACAGTTACAGGTTTCTGTTTCACAGTCATCTGGCAGGACGGTAGTACTTCCCTGGGTGGTTGCTGTCTACCAACCTACTACCTATAAGCAAGGAAATTTATAAAGAGGATATTTTAGCTGCCCAACAAAAAAAGACCAAGAGGTCACAATTATCAACTGAGAAAGGGGTTTTGAAAATGGGCACTAAAAAATATTTTAAAACATTGTAGTATTAGATTACAGGAATATAATCCAAGATAAGGTATGGCACAAATACTAGAAACATTTAGTATATAACATTGCTGTTTCCCATCAAGGTAGTGGGGTTCGAAGAAGAAAATGCATTCACTATACTGTATAACAAAATTATGTGCTGAAGATAGGATACCACGAGCTTAGCTCAACTTGTAACTATGAAGTGGTAATCATATGACAAAAAAATTATTTTGGATCCAGCAAATAGGAAGACAAAAGAACACAAGTTTAAAATGTCTTCTGTACTGTCTGTCAATGATTACAAAGAATATATTTCATAAATATGGTAGTTGAAGAGTGGAATAAACTCTAGGAGGACATTGTAAGTACATTATTGCAAGATTTATTAATATAATAAATTAAAAAGAAGACCTTATAAGTATAGTTTTACTCTTAAAACAACCAATAGACAATTACATGTACAGTATATGACCACATAGTGTGAAGAGGCACTCATTACTCTATTTTTTTTTTTCAACAAACTGGCCATATCCCACCAAAAAGAAAACAAAAAGAAAAACAAAAGTTTCTCTTTTTAAATTTAGTAATTTATACAGGAGAAGGGGTTACTAGCCCCTTGCTCCCGGCATTTTAGTCGCCTCTTACAACATGCATAGCTTACGGAGAAAGAATTCTGTTCCACTTTCCCATGGAGATAAGAGGAAATAAATAAGAACAAGAACTATTAAGAAAACAGAAGAAAACCCAGAGGGATGTGTATATATATATGCTTGTACATGTATGTGTAGTGTGACCTAAGTGTAAGTAGAAGTAGCAAGACGTATCTGAAACCTTGCATGTTTATGAGACAAAAAGTGGACACCAGCAATCCTACCATCATGTAAAACAATTACAGGCTTTTGTTTTACACTCACTCGGCAGGACGGTAGTACCTCCCTGGGCAGTTGCTGTCTACCAACCTACTACCTAGGTCATTGCTCTATATGTAAATAAAACACAATGCACGTTATGGCATTTTATTATGAAGACCTTTCATCCACCAGGGACTATATCAATTCAGTGAATTGATAAAGTCCGTACTGGACGAAATATATTTACTATAAAATGCCATAACTATCATTCTGTATTTTATTTACATAATGCTGCTATACTCTACCATTGTAGTACTACACTCTTTGCTCAGAGATAACTTAGATTCCAATATGGTAATGGTTTTCTAGAGCATATATAGCTAAAGTAACAGAATTTCTGTGGAATATAGATAGTGGACCTACTGTAACAGTTGAGTGTCATATAAATTATTGTCCTAACAGGTTTTGCTTTTAAACCTGATAGGGGAACACAGTTTGTCTACCTAAAGTGTTTAGCCTCATACAGTAAGATACCTCCGTGTAAATGTTTGCTCTTTTTCTATTTGTCATTTCTTTTTCAGATTTGTATAACTTGAGAGGATCAGACATAGAATACAACCCAGTGTTTTTCTCTTATGCCTCTGTGACTCAGAATGAAGCCTTTATTTTTATTAATGAATCCCAACTAACATCAGCAGCTAGAGAAGCTCTGCAGACTGAGGAAATCAAAGTCATCATCAAGTCATATGATGATGTTCCCAAGTTTATTGATGATCAGGTTGGTATTCACAATATTCATAGTTTTGTAACATAGATTTTTATTTGCAATACAGTGGAACCTTGGTTTTCGTGATTAATCTGTTCCAGACAGTCTGCCAAAAACCAAAACCATATTCCCCATAAGAAATAATGTAAATCAAATTAATTCGTTCCAGACACCCAAAAGTATTAACAAAAAATAATTTTTTTTGGAGATTAAATATAGATTTACATACAGAAAAGAATGACAAATCAATATAAAGCAATAATATCACACTTACCTTTATTGAAGACTCTTGTTGGTGTATAGAAGACGGGAGGAGGGGAGAGGGAGGAGAAGTTACTATTGTTTGGAAGGGGAATCCCCTTCCATGAAGACTAGGTACTGAGTCCTTATCTGGAGTTACTTCCTTTCTTTGTTTTTTAATGGCACTAGGACCAGCTTGAAAGTCACTGGAACCCTGTCGCTCAAAAAATTGTTCCAGAGAGCTCTGTTTCTGGCATCTCTTTAAGATTTGCCTAAAATGGGACAAGGCATTGTCATTGAACATGTCGCAGATACAGCCTATAACAGCTTTGTTAGGGTGATGTCCCTCTACAAAAGTTTGCACCTCATTCCACTTTGCACAAATGTCCTTAATCACTGAAGAAGGCACCTTCTTCTCTCTCTCTCCCTCCTCCTCTGAAGCAGTTTCCTCAGCTGTGGTCTGTTGCTGTTGCAGATGAAGGTCTTGCAGCTCTTCAGTGGTTAGTTCTTCACTGTGGTCCTCCACCAATTCTTCCACATCCTGGCCACTCACATCCAACCCCATGGACTTCCTCAAAGCTACAATAGATTCCACAACAGGCATAGGGTTGTCAGGTGTGTGTGGGGAAGTACCCCGGCTGGTGTGTGGGGAAGTGCCCTGGCTGGTGTGGGGAAGTTCCCTGTCTGGTGTGTGGGGAAGTACCCTGGCTGGTGAGTGAGGAAGTACTCTGGCTAGTGTGGGGAAGTACCCTGGCTGGTGAGTGAGGAAGTACTCTGGCTAGTGTGGGGAAGTACCCTGGCTGGTGTGTGTGGGGAAATACCCTGGCTGGTGTATTCTTTCTTGAACTCTATCGTGTTTCTCACCTTGTTTATTAAAGAGCTGGCACTAGAAGCTTTCTTTGGGCCCATGGTGGCTTATTCAGCAGTCACACGCAATAAACAAGTGCAAAAAAAAATGTATTATTACGAAATGTTTCGTATTACCTCGCAGAGTAATGCTCACTCGCCAAGAAACAATGCCAGACTGACTCTTGAATGCGTCTGTGGGATAATTTGTGTGTGCGGGGCCACTGGGACACATACTGTACAACTGCCGAAATCCAAGGGAAATCAAGAAAACCAAGGCTATATTTTGATGAAAAAGGTTGCCGATAACCAAAATTCACGAAAACTGAGACTCATGAAAACCAAGGGTCCACTTATTTTAAATTTCAAATAGTTACAGGTTTAACAAGTTTTATCGTAGCATACAGTAAAGTAGCTCTACTGAATATAATCAGAGGTCACTCACAGCATTTAATTTCTCTTTATGTATTTACTCTTATTGGGCAAACAATTTTTTTCCTGATCTCGGGTTGAAGAGCGGCCTCTATTTTCTGTCATATCTTGTTTGAGGGCAATGTGTGGTGTGAATATTATGCAGAGACTTTGGAGATTGAGGATTTGATGGGGATGAGGAGGGGATGTTAAGGTGGTTTAGGTATTTAGAGAGGATGAAGCAAAATAGAAAGATTAGGAGGGTGTTTAAACCTGGCAAGGAGGGAGGGAGGGGTAGGACCCATCCCAGGCAAGCTTGGAGGAAGGGGGGGGTAAAGGAGATTTGAGTGCTAGGGGCTTCGACATCCTAAGAGGCTTGTGTAAGTGGATTAGATAGGAGCAAATGGAGGCAAGTGGTTTTTTTATTACTTGGCATGCTGTTGGAGTGTGAGCAGGTTACCACTTATGAAAGGATTCAGAAGAAACTGGTTAGCCAGACTTGAGTCCTGGAGTAGGGGGTACAGTGCCTGCACTCTGAAGGAGTGGTGGGAATGTTGAGGTTTGGACAGCCAGTTGATCTGTGATGTCAGCACACTTCTGGCAAGAGGGTAAATGTGTTTTCTCTTTATCTGGGTCAGCCTACCTCTGTGGAAGATGGCCAGAGTGGCAAAAAAAATAAAAATGTAAAATAATAGTGTTATTACCTAGTATACCGCAGAGAAAAGAGTGACTCTCATGATAAGCAGACAAAGAATCAAGCCTCTACCACTCCTAGTACTGAATGACCCAAATGTGCTTTGCCCTTCACTTAAGTATAATAATAATACACAGTCTTGTTTCTCATGAATAGTTCTTGGTGGCAAGTTATTTTTATGAGAATATTTGTAAGTTTTCAGGAATATATTGTAGCATACATTCATGTGGCTTCCTATAAATTAAGTATTCATGTCTCTTTTTTTTTTTTAAGCATAGACAGTGTTTAGAGGATTCTACATGAATCTCTTTTCAAAAAAAGAAGTTACTTTTCAGAGGAAGCAAAGCATCGAGGATAGAATTATTGTTTTTTAAAGTATGAATATTGAATCACTTAATCAGACTTTTAATTGATTTTCTTCATGACATTAGCAACTTTTCCTCATGGTATGGTAACCCAAAGGAAGTACATTAACCATCACTTATTCATTACCTGGCTTTCTCAAGGTGCATTGTCATCAAAAATCAAATAACCTTTTGAACTGCAACATCCCCACCCATCTTTCATTGACATGGGATCTCAGCTTTATAAATACACTTTATAATTAGATAAGATTTTGAGCAAAAAATATTTGGATTGCTTCCTGAAGCAATTTGAATATTCCACTTACCCTACCACCCCAATAATATAGTACACCTCACTTAACCCTTTGCAAGCCAGTGTTGGTGCTGTAGTATTACACCAAAATTCTAGTGGCTTCAAATCTAGCGGGAAAATGATGGTAGACCTACAAGTGAGAAACCATACCACAGATGGGGATAGAACCTGCTATCAGAGAGTCTCAGCACTCCAGACCGTCTCATTAGCTACATGTGAGAGAATGGGTCTGCGTGGTCAGTGTGCACAGTATAAAAAAAATCCTGCAGCACGCAGTGCATAATGATAAAAAAAAAAAAGACTGTGTTTTTAGTTTAAAATGCCAACTTTGAGGTGTATTTATGGGAAGTACAGTGCCTGCACTCTGAAGGAGGGGTGTTAATGTTGCAGTTTAAAAACTATAGTGTAAAGCACCCTTCTGGCAAGACAGTGATAGAGTGAATGATGGTGAAAGTTTTTCTTTTTCGGGCCACCCTGCCTTGGTGGGAATTGTCCAATATGTGTCCAAATGGCCTATCTAATATGCAGTCACAAATAGGTTGACATTATTTATACAATTATTACAATAATGCAATAGTCTCCATAACAGTAAATCTATTTTTTGTGTGAATAAAAATTCATAATGGAAACCAAGAGTAATATAAGAAGGGCCTGGAGATGTGACTGATGAACAGAGAAAAATGTTAATTTAGTGCCAGGAATGTCTGCATTGTTTATTCTGGACCCTATTTTGAAATTGGCATTGTTTGAAATTTGTGTGAAATTGGCCAAATTGCCAATTTCTGACCACTTTATTGAGTAGTTGAAATTGGTAAATGGGTGATTTCTTTTACTCAGTTGATAGCACAAATGGAGTTCTAGTGATATAGCTATGAGTTTGGTCTACTGGAACAATAGCCCTTGTGGTTTAGCGCTTCTTTTTGATTATAATAATAATACTGGAACAATGGAATTAGCTGAAAATTGAGCTCAAAGTGGGCAAAATCGCCACTGCGTTTATATCACCGAGACCACTAACTTCATGAGAGCATAATTCCATAAGATTATCATTTCATAAGAGAATATTTTCTTTGACACTGAGAGCAAGTTTGTGAGCAGGGGTCTTGACAGCGAAAAGGTTAATATAGTACACAAGACTGATGGTACACTGATGGTATAGAGTATACAATACATACAATATACAGTATTAAAAACAAAAATGGCTTTGTGATAGAAATGTCATTTTGTTATTTTTTTTTTTCAGCTACTGAAACAGAGTGGAAAAGTTTGGATATCCAACCATGCTTCTCAAGCAGTAACTCAAATGGTTCCTGAGGATAAAAGACTGTCAAAAGTATCACCAGTTGCACTAAGAAAAGCCATCAAGAACACTGTAGAGATTAAAGGTGAATTAGACAACTATTTATGTTTTAAGTATAATTCAGTCTTCCTGCAGGTCCGGTGTTACTTTTCATAATGAAGCTGAAGAACTTAATTTAATGTTTTTTATAAACTGTTGACATATACAGTTATTTTGAGTGAAAAATCTTGCATGAGAGTAAAATCATTGGGGCTGTTAAATTTTCTTTTTATGGTGTAAGAAATGATGTGAATATCATGGGAAACCATAGCAACAAACTTCTTATGGGTAATTATCTCCACTTCTTGGACTCGCCTTTCAGCTTTCAATTAACTGCAGGAAAATAACTTGTTCGATATTTACTTTTAAACCCCCTTTATGAAGTCATCATGTTTACCGTTTTTTTGAAGAAACGCTTGCTTACTTGCGTGTCAGTACTCACCCATATGTGGTTGCAGGGGTTGAGTCTTAGCTTCTGGCCTTGAATCTCAACTTACCATTAGCCTTGAGGGCATTATTATACCTATTCTTAAAACTGTGTATGTGGGGAATCTGCCTCTGCCACTTCTCATTGAAGTCATTCCACTTCCCGACCACCCTGAGATTGAGGAAATACCTCCTGACATTCCTGTGACTCATCTGTGTCTCCAGTATCCAGCTGAGCATATGAGCACTTGTTTCCTGTCTGCCCTATCAATTTCTCTGAGTATTTTTGTATGTTATGTCCTCCCTGGTCCTTCTGTCCTCTAGGGTCATTAGATTCATAGACACATATTGGGTCACAAAATAATTTCTTTCCAGGGACAAAATACTGTGCTACTTGCTAATCATTCATTAGTTCAAATTACCATGAGTAACACTGTTCTTGGGTTGAAGGGCTACTCCAGTTCATTATTAAGGACTTTTAACAATAAACTCACCTCACTGCTGGCCCAAATAAAAGTTTAAGTATCACTCAGTATAAGGTATACCTTTGATGAGTTCCAAGAAATTTTTTACTCCCAGAGCCTGGCCATGGGCCAGATGAGCCTGGCCATGGGCCAGGCTCATCTGGAGCTTGCTTGGTCAACATGGCTGTTGCTAGTGGTGGTCTGCTGATCCACATCCATCACAGCCTGGTTGATCTGGTAGTTGACATCTGGGTCAAAATGTGCACATCCAGTAGGAGAGAGATAAACAACATACTCATAGTTTGGTAAGAAAATGAAGGAGTAAGGTTCTTTTAGGAGCAAAAATGGAGGCAGTAGAGAAAGTATTTAACAGTGTCTGGCTGAGTGGGCCACCCAAGACAATAATGGCTGGCCACCATTCTGAGAGAGGAAAGAGGAACTGTAAGTTTAGGTGTGCCCAGTATGCAAATTGTTCAGTTCTGTATCCATTGTCCACTTAAGAATAGTGAGCCCAGGCAAGGACCAGAAAAAGATTGGATCAGGCCCAGTTATGGTATCATGAGGAAGGCCTCACTTTCACCTGTCAGATGGCATAGTTACTGCCAAACCAGTTTGTCCTGTCTATGAATCTTTATACAGTAGGGCCCCGCTTTTCGGCGTTTCACCTTACGGCGTTCTGCTAATACGGCGATCTCAAATTATGACCAAAACTTTCTATATGGCAAGCGGTCTTTCAAATACGGCACTCGCCACCTGGTTTGTTTACATTCTCCATGAGCACATCTCTCTATTATGTAATAATAACCACCCTTAAGCACAGTAAATGTCTAATTTTACGTCAATATAGGCATTTTCATTAATCCATCTATGATATTTTCTTCAAAATTATGTAAGAAACACATTGCATAGCATATAAACATTTTATGTTTATATACTATGGAGGTGTGGTAGCCGGGCGGAGGGAAAACATTACGTCACTCCCCTTAACACGTAACGCTTTTGTTTACGATTCTTGGCATGAATTATTCATTACTTCTCCCTTTGTTTATGATGGCATCTAAAGGTAGTTGTTAGAAATGATTAAACTCAGTGAACATGGTATGTCGATGGTAATAGTATGTCTCTGGGCCACATTAAATATCGTGTAGCTATGTAGGTAGGTGTAGGTATGTAGCCCCGGAGGACTACATACCTACATTATTATTATATGTAACTGATATTTATATTTATGTGTTCCTGTACCTAAGTAAACTCACACTGTGCTGGCATGCAGGTACATATGAAAATCACTAAGAGTGTCTTATTAATCTTGAAGATGCCATATTAATAATAATAATAATATGAAGGGGGTGGGAGAGTTTCAGTGGAGAGGAATAAATGGGATTAGGTCAGGGGTTTCAAATAGAGTTAGAGCTAAAGAAGGAGTAGCAATAATGTTGAAGGATAAGCTATGGCAGGAAAAGAGGGACTATAAATGTATTAATTCAAGGATTATGTGGAGTAAAATAAAGATTGGATGTGAAAAGTGGGTTATAATAAGCGTGTATGCACCTGGAGAAGAGAGAAGTGTAGAGGAGAGAGAGAGATTTTGGGAAATGTTGAGTGAATGCGTGGGGAGTTTTGAATCAAGTGTGAGAGTAATGGTGGTTGGGGATTTTAATGCTAAAGTGGGTAAAAATGTTATGGAGGGAGTAGTAGGTAAATTTGGGGTGCCAGGGGTAAATGTAAATGGGGAGCCTTTAATTGAGCTATGTGTAGAAAGAAATTTGGTAATAAGTAATACATATTTTATGAAAAAGAGGATAAATAAATATACAAGGTATGATGTAGCACGTAATGAAAGTAGTTTATTAGATTATGTATTGGTGGATAAAAGGTTGATGGGTAGGCTCCAGGATGTACATGTTTATAGAGGGGCAACTGATATATCGGATCATTATTTAGTTGTAGCTACAGTTAGAGTAAGAGGTAGATGGGAAAAGAGGAAGGTGGCAACAACAAGTAAGAGGGAAGTGAAAGTGTATAAACTAAGGGAGGAGGAAGTTCGGGTGAGATATAAGCGACTATTGGCAGAAAGGTGGGCTAGTGCAAAGATGAGTAGTGGGGGGGTTGAAGAGGGTTGGAATAGTTTTAAAAATGCAGTATTAGAATGTGGGGCAGAAGTTTGTGGTTATAGGAGGGTGGGGGCAGGAGGAAAGAGGAGTGATTGGTGGAATGATGAAGTAAAGGGTGTGATAAAAGAGAAAAAGGTAGCTTATGAGAGGTTTTTACAAAGCAGAAGTGTTATAAGAAGAGCAGAGTATATGGAGAGTAAAAGAAAGGTAAAGAGAGTGGTGAGAGAGTGCAAAAGGAGAGCAGATGATAGAGTGGGAGAGGCACTGTCAAGAAATTTTAATGAAAATAAGAAAAAATTTTGGAGTGAGTTAAACAAGTTAAGAAAGCCTAGGGAAAATATGGATTTGTCAGTTAAAAACAGAGTAGGGGAGTTAGTAGATGGGGAGATGGAGGTATTGGGTAGATGGCGAGAATATTTTGAGGAACTTTTAAATGTTAAGGAAGAAACAGAGGCAGTAATTTCATGCACTGGTCAGGGAGGTATACCATCTTTTAGGAGTGAAGAAGAGCAGAATGTAAGTGTGGGGGAGGTACGTGAGGCATTACGTAAAATGAAAGGGGGTAAAGCAGTTGGAACTGATGGGATCATGACAGAAATGTTAAAAGCAGGGGGGGATATAGTGTTGGAGTGGTTGGTACTTTTGTTTAATAAATGTATGAAAGAGGGGAAGGTACCTAGGGATTGGCAGAGAGCATGTATAGTCCCTTTATATAAAGGGAAAGGGGACAAAAGAGACTGTAAAAATTATAGAGGAATAAGCTTACTGAGTATACCAGGAAAAGTGTACGGTAGGGTTATAATTGAAAGAATTAGAGGTAAGACAGAATGTAGGATTGCGGATGAGCAAGGAGGTTTTAGAGTGGGTAGGGGATGTGTAGATCAGGTGTTTACATTGAAGCATATATGTGAACAGTATTTAGATAAAGATAGGGAAGTTTTTATTGCATTTATGGATTTAGAAAAGGCATATGATAGAGTGGATAGAGGAGCAATGTGGCAGATGTTGCAAGTATATGGAATAGGTGGTAAGTTATTAAATGCTGTAAAGAGTTTTTATGAGGATAGTGAGGCTCAGGTTAGGGTGTGTAGAAGAGAGGGAGACTACTTCCCGGTAAAAGTAGGTCTTAGACAGGGATGTGTAATGTCACCATGGTTGTTTAATATATTTATAGATGGGGTTGTAAAGGAAGTAAATGCTAGGGTGTTTGGGAGAGGGGTGGGATTAAATTATGGGGAATCAAATTCAAAATGGGAATTGACACAGTTACTTTTTGCTGATGATACTGTGCTTATGGGAGATTCTAAAGAAAAATTGCAAAGGTTAGTGGATGAGTTTGGGAATGTGTGTAAAGGTAGAAAGTTGAAAGTGAACATAGAAAAGAGTAAGGTGATGAGGGTGTCAAATGATTTAGATAAAGAAAAATTGGATATCAAATTGGGGAGGAGGAGTATGGAAGAAGTGAATGTTTTCAGATACTTGGGAGTTGACGTGTCGGCGGATGGATTTATGAAGGATGAGGTTAATCATAGAATTGATGAGGGAAAAAAGGTGAGTGGTGCGTTGAGGTATATGTGGAGTCAAAAAACGTTATCTATGGAGGCAAAGAAGGGAATGTATGAAAGTTTAGTAGTACCAACACTCTTATATGGGTGTGAAGCTTGGGTGGTAAATGCAGCAGCGAGGAGACGGTTGGAGGCAGCGGAGATGTCCTGTTTAAGGGCAATGTGTGGTGTAAATATTATGCAGAAAATTCGGAGTGTGGAAATTAGGAGAAGGTGTGGAGTTAATAAAAGTATTAGTCAGAGGGCAGAAGAGGGGTTGTTGAGGTGGTTTGGTCATTTAGAGAGAATGGATCACAGTAGAATGACATGGAAAGCATATAAATCTATAGGGGAAGGAAGGCAGGGTAGGGGTCGTCCTCGAAAGGGTTGGAGAGAGGGGGTAAAGGAGGTTTTGTGGGTAAGGGGCTTGGACTTCCAGCAAGCGTGCGTGAGCGTGTTAGATAGGAGTGAATGGAGACGAATGGTACTTGGGACCTGACGATCTGTTGGAGTGTGAGCAGGGTAATATTTAGTGAAGGGATTCAGGGAAACCGGTTATTTTCATATAGTCGGACTTGAGTCCTGGAAATGGGAAGTACAATGCCTGCACTTTAAAGGAGGGGTTTGGGATATTGGCAGTTTGGAGGGATATGTTGTGTATCTTTATATGTTTATGCTTCTAGACTGTTGTATTCTGAGCACCTCTGCAAAAACAGTGATAATGTGCGAGTGTGGTGAAAGTGTTGAATGATGATGAAAGTATTTTCTTTTTGGGGATTTTCTTTCTTTTTTGGGTCACCCTGCCTCGGTGGGAGACGGCCGACTTGTTGAAAAAAAAAAAAAAAAAAAAAAAAATAATAATACCTAGGTAGTAAGTTGCTAGACAGCAACCGCCCAGGGAGGTACTACAGTCCTGCCAAGTGAGTGTAAAATGAAAGCCTGTAATTGTTTTACATGATGGTAGGATTGCTGGTGTTTTTTTTTTTTGTTGTTTTATTTTCTGTCATAAACGTGCAAGGTTTCAGGTACGTCTTGCTACTTCTACTTACACTTAGGTCACACTGCACATACATGTACAAACATATATATATACACCCATCTGGGTTTTCTTCTATTTTCTTTCTAGTTCTTGTTTATTTCCTCTTACCTCCATGGGGAAGTGGAACAGAATTCTTCCTCCGTAAGCCATGCTTGTTGTAAGAGGCGACTAAAATGCTGGGAGCAAGGGGCTAGTAACCTCTTCTCCTGTATATATTACTGAATGTAAAAGGAGAAACTTTCGTTTTTCCTTTTGGGCCACCCCGCCTCGGTGGGATACGGCCGGTGTGTTGAAAGAAAGAAAGACTTATATTTATGTGTACCTGTACCTAAGTAAACTTACACACTGTGCTGGCATGCAGGTACATATGAAAATCACTAAGAGTGTCTTATTAATCTTGATGATGCCATATTAATAATAATAATAATAATAATAATAATAATAATACCTAGGTAGTAGGTTGGTAGACAGCAACCGCCCAGGGAGGTACTACCGTCCTGCCAAGTGAGTGTAAAACGAAAGCCTGTAATTGTTTTACATGATGGTAGGATTGCTGGTGTCCTTTTTTCTGTCTCATGAACATGCAAGATTTCAGGTACGTCTTGCTACTTCTACTTACACTTAGGTCACACTACACATACATGTACAAGCACATATATACACACCCCTCTGGGTTTTCTTCTATTTTCTTTCTAGTTCTTATTCTTGTTTATTTCCTCTTATCTCCATGGGGAAGTGGAACAGAATTCTTCCTCCGTAAGCCATGCGTGTTGTAAGAGGCAACTAAAATGCCGGGAGCAAGGGGCTAGTAACCTCTTCTCCTGTATATATTACTAAATGTAAAAGGAGAAACTTTCGTTTTTCCTTTTGGGCCACCCCGCCTCGGTGGGATACGGCCGGTGTGTTGAAAGAAAGAAAGAATAATAATAATACCTAGGTAGTAGGTTGGTAGACAGCAACCGCCCAGGGAGGTACTACCGTCCTGCCAAGTGAGTATAAAATGTAAGCCTGTAATTGTTTTACATGATGGTAGGATTGCTGGTGTCCTTTTTTCTGTCTCATGAACATGCAAGATTTCAGGTACGTCTTGCTACTTCTACTTACACTTAGGTCACACTACACATACATGTACAAGCATATATGTATATACACACCCCTCTGGGTTTTCTTCCATTTTTCTTACTAGTTCTTGTTCTTGTTTATTTCCTCTTACCTCCATGGGGAAGGGGAACAGAATTCTTCCTCCATAAGCCACGTGTGTCGTAAGAGGCGACTAAAATGCTGGAAGCAAGGGACTAGTAACCCCTTCTCCTGTATATATTACTAAATGTAAAAGGAGAAACTTTTGTTTTTCCTTTTGGGCCACCCCGCCTCGGTGGGATACGGCCGGTGTGTTGAAAGAAAGGAAGAAAGAATAATAATACCTAGGTAGTAGGTTGGTAGACAGCAATCGCCCAGGGAGGTACTACCGTCCTGCCAAGTGAGTGTAAAATGGAAACCTGTAATTGTTTTACATGATGGTAGGATTGCTGATGTCTTTTTTCTGTGTCATAAACATGCAAGATTTCAGGTATATCTTGCTACTTCTTCTTACACTTAGATCACACTACACATACATGTACAAGCATATACAGTGGGGCCCCGCCGTTTGGCAGCCGCGACTTTCGTGAAATCTGACTTTCTGCAAGTTTTTTCGGCAAAATTTAGCTTCGTGGTTCGTGATTGGACTCCGTCAGCGCACACACAAAGCCAGTCTCCCGCACTATTCACACTCAATGTGCCATTGTTTACCAGCATGTGACCATCACCCCATGGGTTCATACAACACATTTCATAATAATTCATTGCTTTTTGTGCTTGCAACTGCTAAATAAGCCACCATTGGCCCAAAGAAAGCTCCTAGTGCCAGCCCTTTGGTAAAGAAGGTGAGAAACACGATAGAATTCAAGAAAAAACTCATTGCAAAGTACTAAAGTAGAGGAGGAAGAGAGAGGAGAGAATGTGCCTTCTGCAGTGATTCTTTAATATGTATGATACTAAAGCAGCAGGTATCAATAAAGGCTATAGCTCCAGCCAGCGATAAAGTGTAGAATTAACAGTGTAGCAAATAAGTTAAGCGAGTAAGCAATAGAAAAACAACATGAGAGTAACTCTCCAATGTTGTTGGATGTGTATAGGACTGCTGAACATACACCACCCTGCTATCTTCCACCACCCTAAACCTCTGCCAACATCTCCTTCATCAAGCTAACTAATTAACCCTTTGGGGGTTTCGGCCGTACTAGTACGGCTTACGACCCAGGGTTTTTGACGTACTAGTACACCTAAATTCTAGCGCCCTCAAATCTAGTGGGAGAAAGCTGGTAGGCCTACATATGAAAGAATGGGTCTATGTGGTCAGTGTGCACAGTATAAAAAAAATCCTGCAGCACACAGTGCATAATGAGAAAAAAAAAACTTTGACCGTTTTTTTGGAATAAAACAGTGACTTTGCACTGTATTTTCGTATGGTATTTATTGTTGTATTCTAGTTTTCTTGGTCTCATTTTATAGAATGGAAGACATATTACAGAAATTGAGATGATTTTGACTGGTTTTACAATGAAAAGTACCTTGAAATTGAGCTCAAAGTAGCAGAAATGTTCGATGTTTACCAAAGTTCAAAAGCAAACAAATCATGCCAAGTGTCCAATACACGTCAACTAGTGAGTCTAATATTCTTTCACAAGTGCGCCAATATTATTTATACCATTTTTTACACTAATGCAGTAGTCTGCACAACAGTAAATCTTCTATTTTTTGTGAGAATAAAAATTCAAAGTGGAAAGCAAAAGAATGTAAGAGGGGCCTTGAGACATGACAAATGAACAGAGGAAATGTCATTTTAGTGCCAGGAATGTCTTGTTTATTATGGACCCTATTCAGAAATTGGCATCTTTTGAAATTTGTGTGAAATTGGCAAACTTGCTAAATTCTGACCACTGTACTGGATAGTTGAAATTGGTAAATGGGTGGTTTCTTGCACTCATTCGATAGAAAAAATGGAGTTCTAGAGAAATATTCATGTTTTTTGTCCACTAGTACAGTGGAATTGGCCGAAAATGGGGCTCAAAGTGGGCAAAATCGCCGATGCGTAAACATCGCCGAGACCGCTAACTTCGCAAGAACATAATTCCGTAAGTTTTCCATCAAATTTCATACTTTTGGTGTCATTATGATCGGGAAAAGATTCTCTATCTTTTCATGATAATTTTTTTTTTTTTTAAATTTGGCCGACCTTGAGAACGAGTCTCGGAGAGGGCCTGTCTACCCTCAAAGGGTTAAACTAACATCTCCTCCAAGGTAAGTGTAAATATAAAAGTGTAAGTATAAAAGTAAATATAAGTGTAAATATAAAAGGACACCAGTGGAAATATGTCACTCTTGAAATTTTTGGGTTATCCTGGGTACTTTACACATATGCTGCTATGTATGATAATCTATGTAACTGTATTTGTGTATATCTGAATAAACTTACTTATTTATAAATTAAAATGTAAATGTTTCTTATTTATAAATTAAAATGTAAATATTACTTATTTATAAATTAAATTGTAAATATTTCTTATTTATAAGTTACATACATTGTTTAAGTGTGATGGTGATGGTGGCCAAAGCCTCCACCGCCACCAACACGGCTTCTCTCAGTGGCGGCCCTTAAACCTAACAACAACACTTACACCATTTACTCCTCTCATACATTATGACATATTTTATTCATTCTAGAGTATATATCATGTTTCTATGTTATTAATATTGTTTATAATGTCATATTAGATGAATTGTGATAAATAAATAAGCCGTAGAGATAATATTAGCGTCATATTGAAGCATAATAAACTCGCCTTCCTCTTGCCTCCTACCTACCTCCTACACCAACAAGAATCAATAAAGGTTAAGTGTGATGTTAATTGTTCATTTATCCATTTTATTAATGCTTTATATTTATTTGTCATTGTTGTCTGTATGTAAATCTATATTTAATCTTTAAAAAAAAATTATTTTTTGTTAATACTTTTGGCTGTCTGAAACGGATTAATTGGGTTTCCATTATTTCTTATGGGGAAAATAGATTCGCCAATCATGAATTTTGCCAGTCGGCAGACTCTCTGGAACGGATTAATCACGAAACTCGGGGGTCCACTGTATATATATATATATACTCACCCCTCTGAGACTACTTCCCGGTAAAAGTAGGTCTTAGACAGGGATGTGTAATGTCACCATGGTTGTTTAATATATTTATAGATGGGGTTGTAAAGGAAGTAAATGCTAGGGTGTTTGGGAGAGGGGTGGGATTAAATTATGGGGAATCAAATTCAAAATGGGAATTGACACAGTTACTTTTTGCTGATGATACTGTGCTTATGGGAGATTCTAAAGAAAAATTGCAAAGGTTATTGGATGAGTTTGGGAATGTGTGTAAAGGTAGAAAGTTGAAAGTGAACATAGAAAAGAGTAAGGTGATGAGGGTGTCAAATGATTTAGATAAAGAAAAATTGGATATCAAATTGGGGAGGAGGAGTATGGAAGAAGTGAATGTTTTCAGATACTTGGGAGTTGACGTGTCGGCGAATGGATTTATGAAGGATGAGGTTAATCATAGAATTGATGAGGGAAAAAAGGTGAGTGGTGCGTTGAGGTATATGTGGAGTCAAAAAACGTTATCTATGGAGGCAAAGAAGGGAATGTATGAAAGTATAGTAGTACCAACACTCTTATATGGGTGTGAAGCTTGGGTGGTAAATGCAGCAGCGAGGAGACGGTTGGAGGCAGTGGAGATGTCCTGTTTAAGGGCAATGTGTGGTGTAAATATTATGCAGAAAATTCGGAGTGTGGAAATTAGGAGAAGGTGTGGAGTTAATAAAAGTATTAGTCAGAGGGCAGAAGAGGAGTTGTTGAGGTGGTTTGGTCATTTAGAGAGAATGGATCAAAGTAGAATGACATGGAAAGCATATAAATCTATAGGGGAAGGAAGGCGGGGTAGGGGTCGTCCTCGAAAGGGTTGGAGAGAGGGGGTAAAGGAGGTTTTGTGGGTAAGGGGCTTGGACTTCCAGCAAGCGTGCGTGAGCGTGTTACATAGGAGTGAATGGAGACGAATGGTACTTGGGACCTGACGATCTGTTGGAGTGTGAGCAGGGTAATATTTAGTGAAGGGATTCAGGGAAACCGGTTATTTTCATATAGTCGGACTTGAGTCCTGGAAATGGGAAGTACAATGCCTGCACTTTAAAGGAGGGGTTTGGGATATTGGCAGTTTGGAGGGATATGTTGTGTATCTTTATATGTTTATGCTTCTAGACTGTTGTATTCTGAGCACCTCTGCAAAAACAGTGATAATGTGCGAGTGTGGTGAAAGTGTTGAATGATGATGAAAGTATTTTCTTTTTGGGGATTTTCTTTCTTTTTTGGGTCACCCTGCCTCGGTGGGAGACGGCAGACTTGTTGAAAAAAAAAAAAAAAAACTCACCCCTCTGGGTTTTCTCCTATTTTATTACTAGTTCTTGTTCTTGTTTATTTCCTATTATCTCCATGGGGAAGTGGAACAGAAATCTTCCTCCGTAAGCCATGCGTGTTGTAAATACGACAAAAATGCTGGGAGCAAGGGGCTAGTAACCCCTTCTCCTGTATAAATTACTAAATTTAAAATGAGAAACTTTTGTTTTTCTTTTTGGACCACCCTGCCTCAATGGGATATGGCTGGTTTGTTGAAAGAAAGAATAATTATAATAATCACTCTAATAATCACTTGTATAAAACGTTAATATAGACATTTTGTTAATCCATCTAAATACACCCCACAGTAGAATAAACTAACATAAATATGAGATGTGGTAGCCAGGTGACTTGTAGGACTAGTGGTAGCCAGGCGACTTGTAGGACTTGTGATAGCCAGACAACTTGTAGAACTTGTGGTAGCCAGGCAACTTGTAGACTTGTGGTAGCCAGACAACTTGTAGGACTTGTGGTAGCCAAGCAATTTGTAGTCCAACATCAGAGACAATGTGTACACTATAATATTGCTAGGAGTAACTAGAAAATTATTCCTTTCGTATGCCTTCACTCAGGGCATCATTTCTTCTAAAAATGGTGTTACATGAGAATGGGAGTGTTTCTCTTTATTTATTCTACTGTATCAACGTGGAGACAACTTGTACACAATGTAAAGTGACGAAAACCAGACGCGTTCATCTGGTTTGTTTACATTATGTGTGGGTGGGGTGGGGAGAGCTGCCCTGGCTGGCTACATACTTCTCAAATCTGACTAACTCACCTCTCACCCTACATTAAGACTACAAATATTTTAAGGTAATTAATGAATGTACTATATATGTATTTTATCGCTCTGGGGAGCTTAAATTAAATATCGTAGTATATTACGTGTGGGTGGGGTGGGGAGGGCTGCCCTGGCTGGCTACGTACTTCACAAACCTGACTTCCTACAAATAAAACTCACCTTTCACCCTACATTAAGACTACAAATATTTGAAGGCAATTACTGAATGTACTGTACCAGTATTTTATCACTCTGGGGAGCTTTAATTAAATGTAGTATATTACGTGTGGGTGGGGAGGGCTGACCTGGCTGGCTACCATACCTCCCAAACCTGACTACCTACAAATTAAACTCGCCTCTCACCCTACATTAAGACTACAAATATTTTAAGGTAAGTAATGGGTGTACTGTGTATGTATTTTACTTTTTATTGTTTTTAATACCTAGTCCTATTGCTAGCATAATATATGTTAGTGTAAACTTGTTACCTGGCATTTACATGCATTGATAAGTGGAAAAAATGGTGTTCTGGTTTCCGGCGATGTCTGCATTCCGGCAGTAGTCTGGAACCTAACCTGCCATGTAAGTGGGGCCCTACTGTACATTGAATGCTTCTATAGGTTTGGATCCATTGCAGGTAAGTTATTATTGTAGCAGTTTTTGCTTACCTTCTTCATCCACTGTAAAAAAAATTATTTTATTTTTATCAAACTGGCCATATCCCAATTAGGCAGGGTGACCTAAAAAGAAAAATGAAAGTTTCTCTTTTTAACTTTGACAATGTAAACAGGAGAAGTGGTTACTAGCCGCTTGATCCCGGCATTGTAGTTGCCTCTTATGATATGCATGGCTTACTGAGGAAGGATTCTGTTCCACTTTCCCATGGAGATAAGAAATAAAGAAGAAATTTTTACTTTATTAACACACCGGCCAATTCCCACCAAGGCAGGGTGGCCCGAAAAAGAAAATCTTTCACCATCATTCACTCCATCACTGTCTTGCCTGAAGGGTGTTTTACACGATACAGTTTTTAAACTGCAACATTAACACCCCTCCTTCAGAGTGTAGACATTGCACTTCCCATCTCCAGGACTCAAGTCCGGCCTGCCGGTTTCCCTGAATCCCTTCATAAATGTTACTTTGCTCACACTCCAACAGCACGTCAAGTACTAAAAATCATTTGTCTCCATTCACTCCTATCAAACACGCTCATGCATGACCGCTGGAAGTCCAAGCCCCTCGCACACAAAACCTCCTTTACCCCCTCCCTCCAACCTTTCCTAGGCCGACCCCTACCCCGCCTTCCTTCCGCTACAGACTGATACACTCTTGAAGTCATTTCGATTCACTCCATTCTCTCTACATGTCCGAACCACCTCAACAACCCTTCCTCAGCCTTCTGGACAACAGTTTTGGCAATTCCGCACCTCCTCCTAACTTCCAAACTACGAATTCTCTGCATTTTATTCACACCACACATTGCCCTCAGACATGACATCTCCACTGCCTCCAGCCTTCTCGTCGCTGCAACATTCATCACCCATGCTTCACACCCATATAAGAGCGTTGGTAAAACTATACTCTCATACATTCCCTTCTTTGCCTCCAAGGACAAAGTTCTTTGTCTCCGCTGACTCCTAAGTGCACCGCTCACCCTTTTCCCCTCATCAATTCTATGATTCACCTCATCTTTCATAGACCCATCTGCTGACACGTCCACTCCCAAATATCTGAATACATTCACCTCCTCCATACTCTCTCCCTCCAATCTGATATCCAATCTTTCATCACCTAATCTTTTTGTTATCCTCATAACCTTATTCTTTCCTGTATTCACTTTTAATTTTCTTCTTTTACATACCCTACCAAATTCATCCACCAACCTCTACAGCTTCTCTTCAGAATCTCCCAAGAGCACAGCATCATCAGCAAAGAGCAACTGTGACAACTCCCACTTTATGTGTGATTCTTTATCTTTTAACTCCACGCCTCTTGCCGAGACCCTCGCATTTACTTCTCTTACAACCGCATCTATAAATATATTAAACAACCACGGTGACATCACACATCCTTGTCTAAGGCCTACTTTTACTGGGAAATAATCTCCCTCTTTCCTACATACTCTAACTTGAGCCTCACTATCCTCGTAAAAACTCTTCACTGCTTTCAGTAACCTACCTCCTATACCATACACCTGCAACATCTGCCACATTGCCCCCCTATCCACCCTGTCATACGCCTTTTCCAAATCCATAAATGCCACAAAAACCTCTTTAGCCTTATCTAAATACTGTTCACTTATATGTTTCACTGTAAACACCTGGTCCACACACCCCCTACCTTTCCTAAAGCCTCCTTGTTCATCTGCTATCCTATTCTCCATCTTACTCTTAATTCTTTCAATAATAACTCTACCATACACTTTAGCAGGTATACTCAACAGACTTATCCCCCTATAATTTTTGCACTCTCTTATGTCCCCTTTGCCTTTATACAAAGAAACTATGCATGCTCTCTGCCAATCTCTAGGTACCTTACCCTCTTCCATACATTTATTAAATAATTGCACCAACCACTCCAAAACTATATCCCCACCTGCTTTTAACATTTCTATCTTTATCCCATCAATCCCAGCTGCCTTACCCCCTTTCATTTTACCTACTGCCTCATGAACATCCCCCACACTCACAACTGATGTTATTCCTCCTTGCCCTATACACGAATTCACAGCTTCCCTATCTTCATCAACATTTAACAATTCCTCAAAACATTCCCTCCATTTTCCCAATACCTCTAACTTTCCATTTAATAACTCTCCTCTCCTATTTTTAACTGACAAATCCATTTGTTCTTTAGGCTTCTTTAACTTGTTAATCTCACTCCAAAACTTTTTCTTATTTTCAACAAAGTATGTGGTGTAAATATTATGCAGAGAATTCATAACTTGGAAAGTAGGAGAGGTGTGGAGTTCCTAAAAGTATTATCCAGAGGATTGAGGAAGGGTTGTTGAGGTGGTTTGGGCATTTTGAGAGGATGGAGCAAAATAGGTGACTTGGAGGGTATATAAATCTCTAGTGGAAGGAGGGTAGGGTAGGGGTCACCTTAGGAATGGTTGGGGAGAAAGGGGTTTAGGAGGCATGTGTGAGAGTGTTAGATGAGAGTGAGTGAAGGCAAATAGTTTTTGGGACTTGGAAGTGGGAAGTACAGTGAAGGAGGGGTGGAGGTGAGAAGTACAGTGCCCTCACTCTGAAGGAGAGGTGGGGGATAATTGCAGTTTGAAAGGGCATCTAAACTGTAGTATCAGCAGGCCTATGGCAAGAGAGGGATAAAGTGAACAATGTTGAAAATGTTTCTTCTTTTTCAGGTCACCCTGACTTGGTGGGAGATGGCTAGTGTGTTAAAAAAAAGCTTCTACTAATTATTATAAAATACCTTTTTTAATCTCTTAATAAAAATAAAGTTAAATATATAATACAGTGGTACCTCGACGTACGAACAGCTCTCAACTTGAACAGTTATGTAAGCGTATTTTTGTAAGTGTATTTTTGGAGGTCTGAAATGGATTAATCTAATTTACATTATTCCTTATGAGGACAAATTTGTTCGGTATTGGCACTCGAACAGCCTTCTGGAACAAATTAAGTTCGTATCCCAAGGTACCACTGTATATATTATTTACCCACAGATAGACTGGGAGAATAAGATTTTCCTCCATAAGTAGATTATGTTCATATGAGATACATTTTTTATTAAAGGAATGGAGTTGTGTCACATTAGAGATGGTGCAGCCTTGTGTCGGTACTTTACATGGCTAGAGAAGGAAGCTGTTAAGGGAACCCAGACTGAGATCTCTGGTGCTGACCAACTGCAGAAATACAGAAGGTAAGTGATCAAACTTTTCCTTACCTCTGTAATTAGTGTTGAGTGACTAACTGAAAATACTGTAATTTAATTGAACAAGTTCATGTAGACATATTAAAGTAATTATAAAATCTCTTTATGCTCTAAATATACAGAAACATTCTTTTATTAAACTCTGTTGTGGATATATGGTCAAACCCCAAGTTCACGGGATTCTTAATGCAAAGAATTTCATTAGCCAACTTTTTACTGATGGGTAACCTGTTAATGCATTCAATTATTTGAGTTTTTTTTTACAGTTCTCTTTTGTTTTTGAGATTGGCACATTACCCTTCAATAGAAAATTAAGTATGGGATTTCACTTAGAATTTCTTCAGTGACTTTCTTGGACTTAAATATCTTACCTTTTAATATTTCTTTCTTATTTAGGTCAATATTAACCAGATTAGATCACTACTTAACCCCTTCGTTGTCGGTCCCATAAAATTATGGCTTTGAAGCCAGTGTCGGTCCCGTAATACAACTCCAAAATTCTAGCGGCTCAAATTGTGCGGGAGAATGCTGGTAGGCCTACACATGAGAGAATGGATCTGTGTGGTCAGTGTGCACAGTATAAAAAAATCCTGCAGAAAGCAGTGCATAACAAGAAAAAACTGACCTGTTTTAGTTTAAAACAGCAATTTTGTGGTGTATTTTTGTATTGTATTTAAGGTTTTTTTCTCATTTTCTTGGTCTCATTTGATAGAATGGAAGGTTTATTACAGAAATAGAGGTGATTTTGAATGGTTTACCAACTAAAAGTAGCTTGAAATTGAGCTCAAAGTAGCGGAAACGTTAGATTTTGACAATGTTCAAGAGTAAACAAATCACATCAGTCATTCAGTACACGTCAACTGGTGGGTCTAATATGCATTCACGAATGTGCTGATATTATTTATACAATTATTACAATTATGTGGTAGTCTGAATAACAGTATATAATCTATTTTTTGTATATACCTGAAGTATACCTGGAGAGGGTTTCGGGGATCAATGCCTCCGTGGCCCAGTCTATGACCAGGCCTCATAAGAATAAAAAATTCAAAATAAAAAGCCTGTGTAATATAAGAGGGGCCTGGAGACATGGCTAATGAATAGAGAAAAATGTTATTTTAGTGCCAGGAATGTCTGCATTGTTTATTCTGACCTCTATTTTGAAATTGGTCTTTCTTGAATTTTGTGTGAAATTGGCCAAATCAGTAATTTCTCATCACTTTTTTGTGTAGTTGAAATAGGTAAATGGGTGGTTTCTCATACTCAGTCGATAAAATATAAGGAGATCTAGCAAAATAGCCGAGTTTGGAACAAAGGCATTGCCTCAAAATAGGGCTCAAAGTGGGCAAAATTGCTTATGCATAAATATTGCCAAGACCGCTAACTTTGTGAGAGTCTAATTCCTTAACTTTTCCATCAAATTTCGAACTTTTGGTTTCATTACTTTCGGAAAAAGATTCTCCATCATTTCATAAGAAAAATCATTTTTTCTTTTTTAAATTCTTCGACGCCATGAGCAAGTTTGCGAGCAGGGGTCTTGACACTCAAAGAGTAAAAGAAAGGTGAGTTCTAAGATATAAAATATGCCTGATCTGACAAAATTATGCTTTCATAATTTAGTATTACCTTTATCCTTACAAATTTGTGGCCATTAAAGGAAGGTGCCTTCATACTGGTAACAGGTTCTTGAGATAAGGTATTGGAACTACCCACCACTTCATGGATTGAATGTAATTCCTTTCTTTTCCATGCTCTTCATGTATAACTGCTATGGATTTAGCGTTCTTCTAAGAATTTAATAGTAATAAAAGCACTGATAATAATAATAATATATATAATAATCCTAGGTAGTAGGTTGGTAGACAGCAGCCACCCAGGGAGGTACTACCGTCCTGCCAAGTGAGTGTAAAATGAAAGCCTGTAATTGTTTTACACGATGGTAGGATTGCTGGTGTCTCTTTTTTCTGTCTCATGATCATGCAAGATTTCGGGTACATCTTGCTACTTCTACTTACACTTAAGTCACATTACACATACATGTACAAGCATATATATATATACACACACCTCAGGGTTTTCTTCTGTTTTCTTTCTAGTTCTTATTCTTGTTTATTTCCTCTTATCTCCATGGGGAAGTGGAACAGAATTCTTCCTCCGTAAGCCATGCGTGTTATAAGAGGTGACTAAAATGCCGGGAACAAGGGGCTAGTAACCCCTTCTCCTGTATAGATTACTAAATTTAAAAAGAGAAACTTTTTTTTTTTTTTGGGGGGGGGGGGGTTACTAGCCCCTTGCTCCCGGCATTTTAGTCGCCTCTTACAACACGCATGGCTTACGGAGGAAGAATTCTATTCCACTCCCCCATGGAGAAAAAAAAATATATATATATATAATAATAATAATATAGTATATTCTTTCAACAAACCGGCCGTATCCACCGAGGCAGGGTGACCCAAAAAGAAAAACAAAAGTTTCTCTTTTCAAATTTAGTAATTTATACAAGAGAAGGGATTACTAGCCCCGTGCTCCTGGCATTTTAGTTACCTCTTACAACACGCATGGCTTACGGAGGAAGAATTCTGTTCCACTTCCCCATGGAGATAAGAGGAAATAAACAAGAACAAGAACTAGAAAGAAAATAGAAGAAAACCCCGAGGGATGTGTATATATATGCTTGTACATGTATGTGTAGTGTGACCTAAGTGTAAGTAGAAGTAGCAAGACAATACCTGAAACCTTGCATGTTTATGAGACAGACAAAAGTCACCAGCAATCCTACCATCATGTAAAACAATTAACCCTTTCAGGGTCCAAGGCCCAAATCTGGAGTCACGCACCAGTGTCCAAGATATTTCAAAAAAAAAATTTGTTATTTTTTCTTATGAAATCGTAGAGAATCTTTTTGTGAAGGTAATAAAACAAAAAGTACGAAAATTGGTGGAAAATTGACGAAATTATGCTCTCGCGAATTTTGATGTGTCAGCGATATTTACGAATCGGCGATTTTGCCGACTTTGACTCCCATTTTAGGCCAATTACATTATTCCAATCAACCAAATTCTTAGCTATTTCACTAGTATTACTTCTATTCTATCGATTGAGCACAAGAAATCGCCAAGTCAACTGTTTCAACTACAAAATAAAGTGATCGGAAATTGTTAATTTGGCCAATTTAACACAAAGTTCAAAATATTCCAATTTCAAAATAGGGTCCAGAATGAACAATGTAGGCATTCCTGGCACTAAACTAACATTTCCTCTGTTCATTAGTTATGTTTTGAGGCTTGACAAATAAATTCCATTTTGATTTTTTATTCACATAATGAATTTTTATTCACACCAAAAAATAGAAGATTTACTGTTATGCAATACTGTAATAATTGTATAAATATCATCACCATATTTGTGAATGTATATTAGACCCACCAGCTGATGTGTATTAGACGTGTGAGATCGTTTGTTTACTCTTGAATATCGGCAAAAATTTAACATTTCCGCTACTTTGAGCTCAGTTTCAAGCCATTTCCAATTCTAAAACCAATCAAAATCATCTCTATTTCTGTAATATGTCTTCCATTCTATCAAATGAGACCAAGAAATCGCAAATACAACTATAAAAAACATACGAAAAAACACTGCAAAGTTGCTGTTTTAATCGAAAAATCATGATTTCATTTTTTTTCTCTCATTATGCACAGTGTGCTGCAGGATCTGTTTTATGTGGTGCACACATACCACATAGATGTATTCTCTCATATCTAGGCCCAAATGTACCACTCACAGTTTATCAGAGTGAGCTGAGCTCATGGCGTAGATCTACGGTTTGGACCCTGAATGTAAAGCCGTAGATCTACGGGACGGACCCTGAAAGGGTTAATGGCTTTCATTTTACACTCACTTGGCAGGACGGTAGTACCTCCCTGGGCAGTTGCTGTCTACCAGCCTACTACCTAAATATAGTATATATTTAATATATTTATAGATGGGGTTGTAAAAGAAGTAAATGCTAGGGTGTTCGGGAGAGAGGTGGGATTAAATTATGGGGAATCAAATACAAAATGGGAGTTGACACAGTTACTTTTTGCTGATGATACTGTGCTTATGGGAGATTCTAAAGAAAAGTTGCAAAGGTTAGTGGACGAGTCTGGGAGAATGTGTAAAGGTAGAAAGTTGAAAGTGAACATAGGAAAGAGTAAAGTGATGAGGGTATCAAATGATTTAGATAAAGAAAAACTGGATATCAGATTGGAGAGAAGGAATATGGAAGAAGTGAACGTTTTCAGATATTTGGGAGTTGACGTGTCAGCAGATGGATTTATGAAGGACTTGAGTCCTGGAAATGGGAAATACAATGCCTGCACTCTAAAGGAGGGGTTCGGGATATTAGCAGTTTGGAGGGATATGTTGTGTATCTTCATATGTGTATGCTTCTAAACTGTTGTGTTCTGAGCACCTCTGCAATAACAGTGATTATGTGTGAGTGAGGTGAAAGTGTTGAATGATGATGAAAGTATTTTCTTTTTGGGTATTTTCTTTCTTTTTGGGTCACCCTGCCTCGGTGGGAGACGGCCGACTTGTTAAAAAAAAAGAAAAAAAGTTAACCATAGAATTGATGAAGGGAAAAAGGTGAGTGGTGCGTTGAGGTATATATGGAGACAAAAAAACGTTATCTATGGAGGCAAAGAAGGGAATGTATGAAAGTATAGTGGTACCAACACTCTTATATGGGTGTGAAGCTTGGGTTGTAAATGCTGCAGCGAGGAGGCAGTTGGAGGCGGTAGAGATGTCCTGTCTAAGGGCAATGTGTAGTGTAAGTATTATGCAGAGAATTCGGAGAGTGGAAATTAGGAGAAGGTTTGGAGTTAATAAAAGTATTATTTAGAGGGCTGAAGAGGGGTTGTTAGGTGGTTTGGTCATTTAGAGAGAATGGATCAAAGTAGAATGATATGGAGAGCGTTTAAATCTGTAGGGGAATGAAGGCGGGGGTAGGGGTCGTCCTTGAAAAGGTTGGAGGGAGGGGGTAAAGGAGGTTTTGTGGGCGAGGTGGTTGGACTTCCAGCAAGCGTGTGTGAGCGTGTTAGGAGTGAATGGAGACGAATGGTATTTGGGACCTGACAAGCTGTTGGATTGTGAGCAGGGTAATATTTAGTGAAGGGATTCAGGGAAACCAGTTATTTTTATATATCCGAACTTGACTACTGGAAATGGGTAGTACAATGCCTGCACTTTAACCCTTTGACTGTTTCAAGCCCCTTTCTGAAACTGTGATTCTATGTCGCTCAATTTTTAAAAAAAAAAAATTATTTTTTCTTATGAATTGATAGAGAATCTTTTCCCGATGGTAATGACACCAAAAGTTCGAAATTTGGTCGAAAACTCATGGAATTATGCTCCCGCGAAGTTAGCGGTCTCGGCGACATATGCGTATCGGCGATTTTGCAGACTTTGAGCCCTATTTTCAGCCAATTCCATTGTTCCAGTTGACCAAACTAATAGCTATTTCTTTAGAACTCCATTTTATCTATCAGCTGAGTACAAGAAACCTCTCATTTACTAATTTGGACTACCCAATATGGTGGTCAGAAATTGGCAATTTGGCCAATTTCACGCAAACTAAAAAAGATGCCAATTTCAAAATAGGGTCCAGAATAAACAAGGTAGACATTCGTGGCACTAAAATAACATATGCTCTGTTCATTAGTCACATCTCTAGGCCCCTCTTATATTATTATTGCTTTCTATTTTGATTTTTTATTCATACAAAAAAATACAAAATTTACTGTTATGCAGACTACTGCATTATTGTAAAAATGGTATAAATAATATCAGTGCACTAGTGAAAGAATATTCGACTCCCCAGTTGACGTGTATTGGACGTGTGGTGTGATTTATTTACTCCTAAACATTGGTAAAAATTGAACATTTCCGCTACTTTGAGCTCAGTTTCAAGGTCGTTTTCATCGTCAAAGTAATGAAAATCATCTCTATTTCTGTAATATGCTTTCCATTTTATCACCTAAGACCATGAAAACGCGACTACAATGATAAATACTATACGAAAATACACCTCAAAGTCGGCGTTTTATTCCAAAAAAGTGATCAGAGTTTTTTTTTTCTCAATATGCAATGTGTGCTGCAGGATTTTTTTTATGTGGTGCACACTGACCACACAGACCCATTCTCTCACATGTGGGCCTACCAGCTTTCTCCCGCTTGATTTGAAGCCGCTAGAATTATTGAGTATATATACGTCAGAAACATTGGCTCGTAAGACGTATTTATACGTCGAAAACAGTCAAAGGGTTAAAGGAGGGGTTTTGGGATATTGGCAGTTTGGAGGGATATGTTGTATATCTTTATACGCATATGCTTCTAAAGTGTTGTATTCTGGGCACCTATGCAAAAACAGTGATTATGTATGAGTGAGGTGAAAGTGTTGAATGAAGATGAAAGTAGTTTCTTTTTGGGGATTTTCTTTCTTTTTGGGTCACCCTGCCTTGGTGGGAGATGGCCAACTTGTTGAAAAAAAAAATACAGCACCCAGGAAGGCAGTACCATCCTGCGAAGTGAGTGTAAAACGAAAGCCTGTAATTGTTTTTCATGATGTTAGGATTGCTGGTGTCGTTTTTCTGTCTCATAAACACGCAAGATTTCAGGTACGTCTTGTTACTTCTACTTAGGTCACACTCACACTACAAATGCATGTACAAGCATATACAGGGGACCCTCGACCAACGCTGGCATCGTCTAATGATAAAATCCCCTAACGATACGTTTCTGCGTAAAAATATTGGCTTGACCAACAGTGAAAAACTCAGGTAACAACATTCATCCTGAGCACCTCAGCTGCCCTGCCTTCAGTTAGTGTGCCATTGTTTACAAGCCAGGGCAGACGGTTCCACACAGCACCGTGTCTTCCTTTGCAGATGACACCCGAATCTGCATGACAGTGTCTTCCATTGCAGACACTGCAAGGCTCCAGGCGGACATGAACCGAATCTTTCAGTGGGCTGCAGAAAACAATATGAAGTTCAACGATGAGAAATTTCAATTACTCAGATATGGTAAACACGAGGAAATTAAATCTTCATCAGAGTACAAAACAAATTCTGGCCACAAAATAGAGCGAAACACCAACGTCAAAGACCTGGGAGTGATCATGTCGGAGGATCTCACCTTCAAGGACCATAACATTGTATCAATCACATCTGCTAGAAAAATGACAGGATGCATAATGAGAACCTTCAAAACTAGGGAGGCCAAGCCCATGATGACACTCTTCAGGTCACTTGTTCTATCTAGGCTGGAATATTGCTGCACACTAACAGCACCTTTCAAGGCAGGTGAAATTGCTGACCTAGAAAATGTACAGAGAACCTTCACGGTGCGCATAACGGAGATAAAACACCTCAATTACTGGGAGCGCTTGAGGTTCCTAAAACTGTATTCCCTGGAACGCAGGCGGGAGAGATACATGATTATATACACCTGGAAAATCCTAGAGGGACTAGTACCGAACTTGCACACGAAAATCACTCACTACGAAAGCAAAACCTACTTCATTCAGTTTGGTAACAGAGCTACAGATGTCCCTCTTAACATAATGATAAACGGATCACCTATCACAAAGCTAACAGAGGGAAAATTCTTAGGAATCCACCTTGATAATAGACTCAAATTTCATACACATATACAACAAATTTCTAAGAAAATTTCCAAGACTGTAGGCATACTATCGAAGATACGGTACTATGCTCCACAGTCAGCCCTCCTGGCCCTATATCACTCTCTTATTTACCCCTATCTCACCTATGGAATTTGTGCATGGGGCTCAACAACAAGTAACCATCTCAGACCACTAATTACCCAACAAAAGGCTGCAGTTAGAATGATAACAAATTCTCACTATAGGCAGCACACTCCACCAATATTCAATACACTAAACCTACTCACCATACAAAACATCCATACTTATTACTGCACCTATTACATACATAGAACACTTAACTCTGATATTAACCCTCCCCTCAAACATCTCCTTGCCAACCTCAACAGAACACATGACCATAACACAAGGCACAGATCACTCGTTGATGTTCCTCGTGTCCATCTCACACTATGCAAAAACTCAATGCACATAAAAGGCCCTAAAATCTGGAATTCATTACCTGTAAATATAAAAGAAACACTACCTGTTTATAAATTCAAGTCTCTTCTCAAAGATCACTTACTCACCCAAAACCAAATAAATACTGAATAACTGAACCATATAAATTGTATATCTTAAATGTTTCTCACAATTATATCACATAAATGTTAAACCTAAAACCCAATCTAACTTTATTATTTTTTAAATACACTACCTAACAGAATACTCCATTCTACTGAATGTACAACAATGCATACAACCATATGACCTGTCTTTGTAATACTCACTTGTGCTTTATAGTAATCTGTTTACATTAAAGTTTTATCACTGATTTCATCATTGCTTAGTTAATCTTAAGTTAATTTTAAGCCAGCCCGTAATGCTATGCATAGTATAAGTGGCTTTGGCATGCTGCTCTTATCTGTATTTTTTGTACCTCTCTATGTGTGCTCAAATTTTTAAATAAATAAATAAATAAATAAATAAAAAGACTTGGCAGACGATGCAACATCCCCCCAATGAAAAGCAGGGGTGTCACTAGCACGTTAAGAGACCATACAATAAGTGTCAGGGGCCCGAGACTGTTCAACTGCCTCCCAGCATACATAAGGGGGATTACCAACAGACCCCTGGCAGTCTTCAAGCTGGCACTGGACAAGCACCTAAAGTCGGTTCCTGACCAGCCGGGCTGTGGCTCGTATGTTGGTTTGTGTGCAGCCAGCAGCAACAGCCTGGTTGATAAGACTGATCCACCAGGAGGCCTGGTCACAGACCGGGCCGGGGGGGTGTTGACCCCCGGAACTCTCTCCAGGTAAACTCCAGGTCTCCAGATACATTTTGTATTATTCCATGGTTTTTAGTGCTTGTAACTGCTAAATAAGCTACCATAGGCCCAAAGCAAGCTTCTAGTGCCAACCCTGTGGTAAAAAGGGAGAGAAATACTATCGAAATACTATTGCACCACAGTCAGCTGCTGCTGTACCACGGTCAGCTGCTACTGCTGCTGCACCACCATCAGCTGCTGCTGTACCACCGTCAGCTGCTGCTGTACCACGGTCTGCTGTACTACTTGAAGATGTGGAGAGACTGTTGTTGGTGTGGCTTAACGAGAAACAGTTACCGAGAAACGATTAACCCCAGAGGGTTAGCCACCCAGGATAACCCAAAAAGTCAGTGCGTCATTGAGGACTGTCTAACTTATTTCCATTGGGGTCCTTAACCCTTTCAGGGTCCAAGGCCAAAATCTGAAGTGGTGCTCCAGTGTCCAAGAAATTTTGAAAAAAAAAAAAAATTATTTTTTCTTACAGAATTAAAGAGCATATTTTTGTGAAGGTAATAAGACAAAAAAAAAAAAATCTGATCAGTACTTACCGAGATACAGTGCCAAGAAGTTTGTCAAAAATGATGTGGCGGCGGCAACATCGACGAATTCCACATACGCGCATTACATTATTTTGTGGTTTTAGTTGTTTTTTCTTTTCTTTTCCAATTTTTTTCTATTCCTACTAACATTTGGGGCCTGAGAGACCAATACTGTATATAATGTATATATATAAACTCACTGTATTGAACACAATATCCACACTAAAGTTATTATTATATTATTGTTTACCACTGTTGTTTATTACAATAAACATGCACAAATATTGTATAATACTAATGTTCTATCATATATTTACATATTTACAATCACTGGACATGGTTTTAAAACTGCTGGAGCTTGTGGAACTCCTTGAAACAAGGCACCATGCACAGAGGCACCTTACATTCCTCACACATAAACCGAGTGTCTTTGCGTCTTTGTTGCCGTCGTTTTGTTTGTGCACAGACAATGCATCTCTTCTGAGCAAATTTCTTCTGAGTTGGAGGAAGCTGTATTATGAAATGATCACCTTCTCTCCTCAAACGCTTGGGTATATCCTGAGGAATTCGAGGACCATGTTGTATAGCAGGTGTTGTTACCTGGTACTTCATTATGAGTTGTCTGACAACAGACAAACAAAATTCACCATACGGTGGTCTGTTGCCAGTCTTTATTTGGTACATATTATATGCATTGAGCATTGAAATGTCCATGAGATGGAAGAAAAGTTTCATGTACCACTTGTAACTCTTACGAACACAGTCAACAAAACCAATCTGCATGTCACACTTGTCAACCAAGCGCATGTTTTGTGTATAATCAATCACTGACACTGGTTTTCGAATACGTTCATTAGTCACTCGATTAACTTTGCCACTGTCTTGCATTTCATTACGGTGAATGGTTGTCAACAATGTGACATCTCGTTTGTCATGCCACCGTAATGCCATGATGTCATTGGCAGTAAACACCTGCACGTCATCACCACGAGCACCTGCGTTGAGCCTGGGCATATGTTTACGATTAGAACGCACTGTGCCACACACATCTGTCTTGTTCACTCGCATGAAATCACTGAGTAATGGGCTTGTGTACCAGTTATCGGTATATAATGTATGCCCCTTACCAAGATAAGGTGCCATCATGTTTCTCACTACGTCACCTGAGATACCCAATAACATCTTGGTATCTTTCAATGTTTTACTACCCGTGTATACAACAATATCCAACACCAGGCCACTGTCACAATCACAGAGTACAAACAGTTTTATACCAAAGCGTTTCCTCTTGCTCGGTATATACTGCTTGAATGACAGTCTACCTTTGAACAAAATCAAAGACTCGTCAATTACAAGATTCTTGAATGGATAAAAGTATATCCTGAACTTTTGTTTGAGATACATGAAAACATTTCTAATCTTGTATAACCTGTCACTTCTGTCAGGCCTGGTTTTGTCAGAGAAGTGCAACATACGTAAGAGTAAGATAAACCTGTTCACTGGCATGATTTCACTGAAGACCGGGGTAGAAATTAGCCGATCTGTGGACCAGTATGCTTTTATATTATGCTTATAGACGTGAGGCATAAGCATTATTGTTGCAAAAAGCAAATACATTTCTGCAACAGTCGTCTCTTTCCACCTGTGTAGTCTTGACTGTGGTGATAAGATCGTATTTGCCATGGTGTACTCAAAATACTTATTACTTTCCCTGACAATTATTTCCATCAATGGCTGGTCAAAGAATAATTCAAAGAATTCCAGTTCATTGGCCGTGGTTCCAAGGGGACAAGTAGGTAGAATTCCATTTTGAGAATCATCAAAGTGGTGAGGCTTGGGAACAAAATTGGGATTTTGCTGCCAATCCCACATACGGTTTGCTGGTGGATACTGGACATCATAGGCTGGTTGTGCGGGTGGTTGTGGTTGTGGTGGGCTGGTGGCTGGCGCTCCGCTTTGTCCTTGAACTGACGAGTCAGCAGCGTGGGTCCCAGTGTGGCCTGGCAAGTCACGCATGGCGGTGCCACTACCATCACCACTAACACCATCCACTGATGCCTGTGGTCTATCCATGCCAAGTGTAGCCACATCATCCTCACTATCACTACCTAAAACTGGTGTTGGGCCACGGGATGTACTCCGGGATGTACTCCGTCCCCTGGGCACAGCATAGGGTACACTACCCGAGCGCATGCGGCGGCGAACATACCGACGCTTCACTGGTGAATATGATTCCTCACTATCACTACTCGATTGATCGTCGAGCGCAATAAAATCACAGTCCACGTCACTATCATCATCATTACTGAAGTCAGAGGCCTGGCCACGCCAAAATATTAGTTTTCTCTTGCGATGAGGAACAACCGACCGTGAGTCACGAGTGCCCACACCAGAGGTAGAAGGTTGAGGATCGTCAGGGTTTTCTGCACTATTATCGATATCCTGGTCATTCTTTTCGGTCACTAACTGATCAAAGCCGTAGAATTCGTCTTCATTTCCACTTCCATCAGTGTCAGAACTATCAGATAGGAAGAGGAGAGTCCCAATTTTCCGGGGAGTGAGAGCTGACTTGCGACGAGGCATGGTGAACAAGGGTAACTGAACCGGTGTTCCCACAATGCTATGCGGGCGCCTAGATTTTTTGTTTATGGCGCACACCCACCACACAGACCCGTTCTCTCACATGTAGGCCTATGAGCGTTTTCGCACTAAATTTGATGGCGCTAGAATTTTGGCATAGATCTACGGTTTGGACACTCAACGTAAAGCCGTTGATCTACGGGGCGGACCCTGAATGGGTTAATTTTGTCCCCCAGGATGCAACCCACACCATTTTACTAACACCCAGGTGGACAGGAAAAAATGCCTGGAACTATTGCTCATATTGGTGAATTTAAGGCCAGCAAAGGTTGGTTTGAGAGATTTAAGAATCGTAGTGGTATACACAGTGTGATAAGGCATGGCGAAGCTGAAAAATTCCAACCCCAACAAGTGTTCAATTGTGACGAAACAGGCCTGTTCTGGAAGAAATTGTCCAACAGAACCTACATTACTCAGGAGGAAAAGGCACTCCCAGGACAAGCCAATGAAAGACAGGCTAACTCTGTTTTGTTGTAATGCTAGTGGGGATTGCAGAGTGAAGCCTTTAATCATGTATCACTCTGAAAATCCCAGATTGTTCAAGAAAAACAGTGTCTCATCACTCATCAATACTCTTCAATAAAGATAGGTGTCATTTTAGCATTTATGTAGTTATTGTGCATGTCTCATTGTTTTCTTTGTAGGGAAATATATATTTCATGAAAAAAAAATTATATTTTTTTTAATACTTTTTTATGTCTGGAATGGATTACAGTGGACCCCCGGTTCACGATATTAATCCGTTCCTGAGAGCTCATCGTAAACCAAAATTATCGGAGAGCGAACCAATTTTCCCCATAAGAAATAATGGAAATCAAATTAATCCGTGCAAGACACCCAAAAGTATGAAAAAAGACATTTTTTACCACATGAAATATTAAGTTTAATACACACAAACTGAAGAAGACATGCACAGTTACATGACACTTACCTTTATTGAAGATCTGGTGATGATTGATGGGATGGGAGGAGGGGAGTGTGTGGATGGTCTTAGTGTTTAGAAGGGGAATCCCCTTCCATTAGGACTTGAGGTAGCAAGTCCTTTTCTGGGGTTACTTCCCTTCTTCTTTTAATGCCACTAGGACCAGCTTGAGAGTCACTGGACTTCTGTCGCACAACATATCTGTCCATAGAGGCCTGTACCTCTCGTTCCTTTATGACTTTCCTAAAGTGTTTCACAGCATTGTCAGTGTAATAGTCACCAGCATGGCTTGCAATAGCTGTGTGAGGGTGATTTTCATCACCCTTTTCACAAATGATCGCTTGAGAGATGCTATCTCCTGCTATCTGTTTTTCATTTATTCACACCAATAACAGTCTCTCAACATTTTCTAACACTTGCGGTCGCTGTTTCGTAATCACAGTTGCACCTTTTGCAAGAACAGCTTCCTTGATTGCCATTTTCCTGCACACTATAGTAGAGATGGTTGATTGGGGTTTACTATACAACCTGACCAGTTCCGACACACACACTCCACTTTCGTACTTTGCAATTATCTCTTTCTTCATTTCAACAGTCATTAGCACCCTTGGTCTCGAAGGGTTGGCACTAGGAGCTTTCTTGGGTCCCATGGTGACTTATTTTGCAGAAACAAGCACCAAAAACAGTGATAATATGGATAATATGGAATGTACCGAATGTATCCTTAGATGCGCGCACACTGGCTGGCTTGTAAACACTGGTACACATGGGGGAGTTCAGGCCACAAGTGAACACGTCTCGTACGAATCGTATCGCATACCGGGTTTTGTATCGGGAAGCGAGGCAAAATTTTTTCGATCAAATGCATTGGCAACCGAATTTATCGGATACCGGTAACATCGGGAACCGGGGGTCCACTGTAATTGGATTTCCATTATTTCATATGGGGAAAATTAATTTGTCTAACAATAAATTCGGCTAAGGACAAGCTCTGGAACAGATTAATATCGTTGGTCAAGGGCCCACTGTATATACACACCCCTCTGGGTTGTCTTCTATTTTCTTACTAGTTCTTATTTCCTCTTATCTCCATGGGGAAGTGGAACAGAATTCTTCCTCTGTAAGCCATGCATGTCGTAAGAGTACTAAAATGCTGGGAGCAAGGGGTCAGTAACCCCTTCTCCTGTATACATTACTAAAATTAAAAAGAAATTTTTTTTTTTTTTTTGGGCCACCCTGCCTTGGTGGGAAATGGCTGATTTGTTGAAAGAAGAAAGAAACATGCAAGATTTCTGGTACGTCTTGTTACTACTACTTCTACTTACATGTATGTACAAGCATATATATACACACCCCTCTGGGTTTTCTTCTATTTTCTTACTATTCTTGTTCTTGTTTATTTCCTCTTATCTCCATGGGGAAGTGGAACAGAATTCTTCCTCCGTAAGCCATGTGTGTTGTTTTTCCTTTTGGGCCACCCTGCCTTCGTGGGACGCTGTCGGTGTGTTGAAAGAAAGACTAATAATAATAATAATCTTTTATTCTGTCACTTTTTTTATTTGTTGCCTCTTGGACTGTGTTACCCAAGGTTCCCCCCCCCCCCTCTCCCATTTTGACTGGTTTACTACATTTGTAGATGCATATGTTAAAAGAGCGACTGCTAGAATGTTAAGAGTTGAAGTGTTAGAAGATAATGAATTATCTCTGAAATGGGAGTTGCTCTTAGCCTGATGACACAGTGCTTTTGGGAGATTCTGGATAGAAATTGCAAAGTTTAGTGGAAGAGTTTGGAAAGGATTGTAGGAATTTTTAAAAGTGAACATTGAACAGAGTTAGGTGATGAGAGTAGGAATAATAAATTTAGGCAACAAAAGATTTGATATCAGATTAGAGAGAGGAAGTAAATATATTTTATTTTATTATCACACTGGCCGATTCCCACCAAGGCAGGGTGGCCCGAAAATGAAAAACTTTCACCATCATTCACTCCATCACTGTCTTGCCAGAAGGGTGCTTTACACTACAGTTTTTAAACTGCAACATTAACACCCCTCCTTCAGAGTGCAGGCACTGTACTTCCCATCTCCAGGGCTCAAGTCCAGCCTGCCGGTTTCCCTGAACCCCTTCATAAATGTTACTTTGCTCACACTCCAACAGCACGTCAAGTATTAAAAACCATTTGTCTCCATTCACTCCTATCAAACACGCTCACGCATGCCTGCTGGAAGTCCAAGCCCCTCGCACACAAAACCTCCTTTACCCCCTCCCTCCAACCTTTCCTAGGCCGACTCCTACCCCGCCTTCCTTCCACTACAGACTGATACACTCTTGAAGTCATTCTGTTTCACTCCATTCTCTCTACATGTCCGAACCACCTCAACAACCCTTCCTCAGCCCTCTGGACAACAGTTTTGGTAATCCCGCACCTCCTCCTAACTTCCAAACTACGAATTCTCTGCATTATATTCACACCACACATTGCCCTCAGACATGACATCTCCACTGCCTCCAGCCTTCTCCTCGCTGCAACATTCATCACCCATGCTTCACACCCATATAAGAGCGTTGGTAAAACTATACTCTCATACTTTCCCCTCTTTGTCTCCACAGACTCCTAAGTGCACCACTCACCCTTTTCCCCTCATCAATTCTATGATTCACCTCATCTTTCATAGACCCATTCGCTGACACGTCCACTCCCAAATATCTGAATACATTCACCTCCTCCATACTCTCTCCCTCCAATCTGATATCCAATCTTTCATCACCTAATCTTTTTGTTATCCTCATAACCTTACTCTTTCCTGTATTCACTTTCAATTTTCTTCTTTTGCACACCCTACCAAATTCATCCACCAATCTCTGCAACTTCTCTTCAGAATCTCCCAAGAGCACAGTGTCATCAGCAAAGAGCAACTGTGACAACTCCCACTTTATGTGTGATTCTTTATCTTTTAACTCCACGCCTCTTGCCAAGACCCTCGCATTTACTTCTCTTACAACCCCATCTATAAATATATTAAACAACCATGGTGACATCACACATCCCTGTCTAAGGCCTACTTTTACTGGGAAATAATTTCCCTCTTTCCTATGTACTCTAACTTGAGCCTCACTATCCTCGTAAAAACTCTTCACTGCTTTCAGTAACATACCTCCTACACCATACACCTGCAACATCTGCCACATTGCTTCCCTGTCATACGCCTTTTCCAAATCCATAAATGCCGCAAAGACCTCTTTAGCCTTATCTAAATACTGTTCACTTATATGTTTCACTGTAAACACCTGGTCCACACACCCCCTACCTTTCCTAAAGCCTCCTTGTTCATCTGCTATCCTATTCTCCGTATGTAGATATTTTGGATTGGATTGGAGAGGAAAAAGTTTGTCATATAAAGTGGTATCAACACTTTGTGAGAGTAAGGCATGGTCTTTAACCCTTAAACTGTCCAAACGTAGATCTACTTTCAGATGCAGGGGGCTCCGAATGTAGATCTACGTTTCTTTTACATGCTTGGGGAAAATCAAGGTCGGAGCACTATGCACATGAATGTAGATCTACATTTGGACAGTTTAAGGGTTAAATGTTGCAAGGCTGAGGTAGTGGAGATATGTTTGAAATCTGTGTGTGATGTGCATTTTTTCCAGAGTATAAGAAACTTAGAAATTGGAAGGTGGTGTAGTGGTATATAAAGTGCAGTTCAGTGAGCAAAGGAGGAATTTTGGGGTAGTCTGGTTATTTAGAATGAATGGAGGAGAATAGACTTATTAAGAGTGTATGTAAATCTGGGGTGGACAGAAGTAGGGGTAGAGGATGTTCCAGAAAGTGTTGGAATGGGTGAAACTGGTTTTGAAGGACAGGGGCTTGGTCATCAATCAGTGAAATAAAGGCAAGTAATGTTTGGGATTTTATGTGCTGTTGGAGTTTAAGCAAGGTAACATTCATAAAGGGTTTCAGGAAAAATTATTAGCTGGACATGAGTTCTGGAGGTGGAAGGTAAAGTGCCTGCACTCTGAATGATGGGTGGGGATGTTGCACTTCTATAAATATTAATTTTAGTTTATCTTTGTTCTTGATGGATGAAAATGATCTGGAATTGCTGAAACTCTTTTGAATTTTGTGTAACTGTGTTCATGACCTTAGTGGCAACTCCTTTGCTGCACTTATGTAGTTAACAAGCTTGGGTCATTTCATCTTGTGAGCTTTTTCTTTGTAGTATTTATGACCATTTTATCATTTTATGTTATATGTTAGTGATGAGTTAATTTCCTGTGTTGGTCAAGGCAACATCTTTTCATCACATTCTATTTGCATTTTAGTCACTTTTGCTGGACATATTTTTATAACTGTGAATTGTATAAGCAGAAATATGTATATTTTCTCTTCTCTATCACAGCGAGTTGGAATACTTTGCTGGATTGAGTTTCTCAACAATTTCATCAGTGGGACCCAATGCTGCTGTGATTCACTACACACCATCTCCTGAAACTGACCGTCACATTACCACCGATGAACTCTACCTCTGTGATTCTGGTGGACAGTACAAGTGAGTCTCTTTTTTTTTTTTTTTTTTTCCTTCCCATTTTCAGGATTTTAGAGTAGATGGTGTGCTTGTGTGTAATGTACACCAGCATTTAAAATGCTGTACATGTATATAATTCCCACTGACATCCTTATGGTATGAGTCTTCAACAGCAATTGAGAAGATCAGAGTTTATCTGCAGAGAGAAACAAATACGAAGTAGAGAAATCGTAGCTCAACTGGCAGTGCAAAGAAGTTTTGATAAAAAATCAAGAATGAATAGAAAAGATATAGGAGGTCAAGAGCAGAAAAGAGAGCAACCAGCAAGAAGGCAAAAACTAAATACAACCCCTCCTCACTTAGTGACGTACTCATTTACCGATGACTCGGACTTACAACAGGCTCTCTGACCAGTATGCATACCTAAATAATGAATATTAGAGCTGATTTCCTGTATTCTCTTTATTACAATATACAGCAGGGCCCTGCTTTACGGCGTTTCACTTTACGGCGTTCCGCTAATACGGTCATTTCAAATTATGACCAAAACTCGCTATACGGCTCCCCCCACCTGACTTTCTAATACGGTCACCGCGCCCCACCTTGTTTGTTTACATTCTTCGTGAGCTCAGTAAGCACTAAGTCTCTCCATTTTGTCTGGAAACTCCAAAATTTCAAATGTTTTTAAAAGTTATTTCATATTTTATATATACTCTGATAATTATACTTATGTATACCTGTACTTAAATAAACTTACATACTGTGCTGGCGTGCAGGTACACATTAAAGTCAGTAAGAGTGTCTTATGTCTCCAGACGTCATATTAGTAATGATAATAATAATCATCGAGTCTCATTTAAATGTCGTATATTACGTTAAATACACATTTTCATTAATCCATCTATGATATTTTTTTCAAAATTATATAATAAACACGATACATAACATAAAAAGATGATAAATACACCCCACAATAGAATAAATAAACATAAATATGAGATGTGGTAGCAGACGACTTGCACAAGTGACGCCATATTAGAAATGCTAATAATAATAATAATAATCACCGAGTCTTATTAAATGTTGTATATTACGTTAATATACACATTTTCATTAATCCATCCATGATATTTTTTTCAAAATTATATAATAAACACGATACATAACATAAAAAGATGATAAATACACCCTACAATAGAATAAATAAACATAAATATGAGATGTGGTAGCCAGATAACTTGTACAAGTGATGCCAAGAATAACATTTTCTCTAATCTAACATAAGAGAAAATGTGTTACTGGGGGTAACTGTAGAAAATTATTCCTTTCGTATGTATGTAAGTTTATTCAGGTATACACAAATACAGTTACATAGATTATCATACATAACAACATATGTGTAGAGAACCTAGGATAACCCAAAAAAGTCAGAGTGACTTATTTCCATTGCCTTCACTCAGAGCATCATTTCTTCTCAAAATGATGTTACATGAGAATGGGAGTGTTCTTCTTTATTTATTCTACCATATCAATGTAGAGACAACCTGTACACAATGTAACTTGTACACAAACCAGACGTGTACACTTCGTTAACAAAACTTACCTTCGCCTGGTTTGTTTTCATAACTCTGCGCCTGTCCTCTCTCATGCACTCATTCTTTCTCTCTCTCATTTATTCGTTTTATCTCATTTACTTACTCCTGACCCTACATTAAGACTACAAATATTTTAAGGTAAGTAATGAGTGAACTGTATATACATTTTATCACTCTGGGATGCTTAAATGTAATAGAATATTATGTGTAGGTGGGTTGGCCTGGTATGGTAGCCCGGCTGACTACCATACATACCACACTTGATTTTTTACAATAAATACTACTCATCTCACCCTATATTTTAAGGTAAGTAATGAGTGAACTGTATATACATTTTATCGCTCTGGGATGCTTAAATATCATAGAATTGTATGTGTGGGTGGGGTGGCCTGGTATGGTAGCCTGGCTGACTACCATACATACCACACTTGATTTCTTACAATAAATACTACTTGTCTCACCCTAGATTAAGAATATAAATATTTTAAGGTAAGTAATGAGTGCACTATGTGTGTATTGTACTTTTTTATTGTTTTTTGATGCCTGGTTCTATTGCTAACTTAATGTATGTTAGTGTAAACTTGTTATCTAGTGTTTGTATGCATTTGTAAGTGGAAAAAAAGGGTGTTCCACTTTACGGCGGTAGCCTGGAACCTAACCAGCCGTATAAGTGGGGCCTTCCTGTACAGTACACTACTATATAAACATTTTAAAATATACTAAAAATTTTATAAATAGTGCAAAGGTGACATTAAAACAATGTCAAGAATGGTTGACACAAACCCACTGCCATTGTACTATTCTCCTTTCTTAGCGACAAATTAGTTTACTAACGTGGTCCTAGGAGCAGAACTCTGTCATTAAGTGAGGAGAGGCTGTATATTAAGATCAGGAGCAGTGTAGAATACCTAATATAAAATGATACATTATAATTATTTTCATGACCAAATGCTAAACCTCTAAGGGTCATACAGCACTGCAGGGTAGGATGTGCTAAAGGTGTAATATATATGCCTGATAAGAGATCAGTAAGGGTGAAGAGTATAGTTGTAGTAGTTTTCTTTTTTTTTTCAACAAGTCGGCCGTCTCCCACCGAGGCAGGGTGACCCAAAAAAGAAAGAAAATCCCCAAAAAGAAAATACTTTCATCATCATTCAACACTTTCACCACACTCGCACATTATCACTGTTTTTGCAGAGGTGCTCAGAATACAACAGTTTAGAAGCATACACATATAAAGATACACAACATACCCCTCCTTTAAAGTGCAGGCATTGTACTTCCCATTTCCAGGACTCAAGTCCGACTATATGAAAATAACCGGTTTCCCTGAATCCCTTCACTAAATATTACCCTGCTCACACTCCAACAGATCGTCAGGTCCCAAGTACCATTCATCTCCATTCACTCCTATCTAACACGCTCACGCACGCTTGCTGGAAGTCCAAGCCCCTTGCCCACAAAACCTCCTTTACCCCCTCTTTCCAACCCTTTCGAGGACGACCCCTACCCCGCCTTCCTTCCCCTATAGATTTATATGCTTTCCATGTCATTCTACTTTGATCCATTCTCTCTAAATGACCAAACCACCTCAACAACCCCTCTTCTGCCCTCTGGCTAATACTTTTATTAACTCCACACCTTTTCCTAATTTCCACACTCCGAATTTTCTGCATAATATTTACACCACACATTGCCCTTAAACAGGACATCTCCACTGCGTCCATCCGTCTCCTCGCTGCTGCATTTACCACCCAAGCTTCACACCCATATAAGAGTGTTGGTACTACTATACTTTCATACATTCCCTTCTTTGCCTCCATAGAGAACGTTTTTTGACTCCACATATACCTCAACGCACCACTCACCTTTTTTCCCTCATCAATTCTATGATTAACCTCATCCTTCATAAATCCATCCGCCGACACGTCAACTCCCAAGTACAGTGGACCCCCGGTTAACGATTTTAATCCGTGCAAGAGGGGTAATTGTTATGCGAAATAATCGTTATGTGAATGAATTTTCCCCATAAGAAATAATGGAAATAAAATTAATCCGTGCAAGACACCCAAAAGTATGAAAATTTTTTTTTTTATACCACATGAAATGTTAATTTTAATACACACAAACTGAAAAAGGCATGCACACTTACATGACACTTACTTTTATTGAAGATCTGGTGATGATTGATGGGATGGGAGGAGGGGAGAGCATTATTTTCTTACTGTTTAGAAGGGGAATCCCCTTCCATTAGGACTTGAGGTAGCAAGTCCTTTTCTGGGGTTACTTCCCTTCTTCTTTTAATGCCACTAGGGCCAGCTTCAGAGTCACTGGACTTCTTTCGCACAAGATATCTGTCCATAGTGGCCTGTACCTCTCGTTCCTTTATGACTTGCCTAAAGTGTTTCACAACATTGTCAGTGTAATAATCACCAGCACGGCTTGCAATAGCTGTGTGAGGGTGATTTTCATCCATGAAGGTTTGCACTTCAAGCCACTTTGCACAGATTTCCTTAATCTTTGTAGTAGGCAACTTCTTCAATTTCTCTCTCCCCTCCTCTGAACCAGTTTCCCCAGGTCTGGCCTCTTGCTCTTGAAGTTGATCTATCAGCTCATCAGTGGTTAGTTCTTCATTGTCCTCCTCCACCAACTCTTCCACATCCTCCCCACTAACCTCCAACCCCAAGGACTTTCCCAATGCCACAATGGATTCCTCAACTGGCATAATCATCTCAGGGTTAGCCTCAAACCCTTCAAAATCCCTTTTGTCTACACATTCTGGCCACAGTTTCTTCCAAGCAGAGTTCAAGGTCCTCTTGGTCACTTCCTCCCAAGCCTTACCTATAAGGTTTACACAATTGAGGATATTAAAGTGATCTCTCCAAAACTCTCTTAGAGTCAGTTGAGTTTCTGAGGTCATTACAAAGCACCTTTCAAACAGAGCTTTTGTGTACAGTTTCTTGAAGTTGGAAATAACCTGCTGGTCCATGGGCTGCAGGAGAGGAGTGGTATTAGGAGGCAAAAACTTCACCTTAATGAAGCTCATGTCCCCATAAAGTCGCTCTGCCACGTCTGTAGGATGACCAGGGGCATTGTCTAACACCAGGAGGCACTTAAGTTCTAATTTCTTTTCAGTTAGGTAATCTTTCACATTGGGGGCAAATGCATGGTGTAACCAGTTATAGAAAAATTCCCTAGTGACCCATGCCTTACTGTTTGCCCTCCACAGCACACACAAATTATCCTTGAGGACATTCTTTTGCCTGAACGCTCTGGGAGTTTCAGAGTGATACACTAATAAAGGCTTCACTTTGCAATCACCAGTAGCATTGGCACACATGAGAAGAGTAAGCCTGTCTTTCATATTCTTATGTCCTGGGAGTGCCTTTTCCTCCTGAGTAATGTAGGTCCTGCTTGGCATTTTCTTCCAGAACAGGCCTGTTTCATCACAATTAAACACTTGTTCAGGTTTCAGTCCTTCAGTTTCTATGTACTCCTTGAATTCCTGCACATATGTTTCAGCCGCTTTGTGGTCCGAACTGGCAGCCTCACCATGCCTTATCACACTATGGATGCCACTACGCTTCTTAAATCTCTCAAACCAACCTTTGCTGGCCTTAAATTCACTCACATCATCACTAGTTGCAGGCATTTTTTTAATTAAATCCTCATGCAACTTCCTAGCCTTTTCACATATGATCGCTTGAGAGACGCTATCTCCTGCTATCTGTTTTTCATTTATCCACACCAATAAGAGTCTCTCAACATCTTCCATCACTTGCGATCTTTGTTTCGAAAACACAGTTAAACCTTTGGCAAGAACAGCTTCCTTGATTGTCTTTCTGGTGCCCACAATAGTAGCGATGGTTGATTGGGGTTTCTTGTACAGCTTGACTAGGTCGGCTATACGCACTCCACTTTCATACTTATCAATGATCTCTTTCTTCATTTCTATAGTAATTCTCACCCTTATTGGTGTAGGGTTGGCACTAGAAGCTTTCTTGGGGCCCATGGTCACTTATTTTCCAGAAACAGCACCGAAAACACTGTAATAATACGAAATATTCCGAGTGTATGCTTGGATGTTACCGCGGAGGCTGGCTGGTAAACAATGGCACGGGCGGCACATGTGAGGCAGGCTGAGGGCGCACATTGGACGCGTCTCGGACGAAAATCGGTGAGCGGGTTTTTAATCGGTATGCGCGGCAAAAATTTTGCGATTAAAGTAAGCGGTATGCGAAATAATCGCTATGTGATGCCATCGTTATGTGGGGGTCCACTGTATCTGAAAACATTCACTTCTTCCATACTCCTCCTCCCCAATTTGATATCCAATTTTTCTTTATCTAAATCATTTGACACCCTCATCACCTTACTCTTTTCTATGTTAACTTTCAACTTTCTACCTTTACACACATTCCCAAACTCATCCACTAACCTTTACAATTTTTCTTTAGAATCTCCCATAAGCACAGTATCATCAGCAAAAAGTAACTGTGTCAATTCCCATTTTGAATTTGATTCCCCAAAATTTAATCCCACCCCTCTCCCGAACACCCTAGCATTTACTTCCTTTACAACCCCATCTATAAATATATTAAACAACCATGGTGACATTACACATCCCTGTCTAAGACCTACTTTTACCAGGAAGTATTCTCCCTCTCTTCTACACACCCTAACCTGAGCCTCACTATCCTCATAAAAACTCTTTACAGCATTTAATAACTTACCACCTATTCCATATACTTGCAACATCTGCCACATTGCTCCCCTATCCACTCTATCATATGCCTTTTCTATTTCCATAAATGCAATAAAAACTTCCCTACCTTTATCTAAATACTTTTCACATATATGCTTCAATGTAAACACTTGATCTACACATCCCCTACCCACTCTGAAACCTCCTTGCTCATCCGCAATCCTACATTCTGTCTTACCTCTAATTCTTTCAATTATAACCCTACCGTACACTTTTCCTGGTATACTCAGTAAACTTATTCCTCTATAATTTTTACAGTCTCTTTTGTCCCCTTTCCCTTTATATAAAGGGACTATACATGCTCTCCGCCAATCCCTAGGTACCTTCCCCTCTTTCATACATTTATTAAACAAAAGTACCAACCACTCCAACACTATATCCCCCCTTGCTTTTAACATTTCTGTCATGATCCCATCAGTTCCAGCTGCTTTACCCCCTTTCATTTTACGTAACGCCTCACGTACCTCCCCCACACTTACATTCTGCTCTTCTTCACTCCTAAAAGATGGTATACCTCCCTGACCTGTGCATGAAATTACTGCCTCTTTCTTCCTTAACATTTAAAAGTTCCTCAAAATATTCTCGCCATCTACCTAATACCTCCCTCTCCCCATCTACTAACTCCCCTACTCTGTTTTTAACTGACAAATCCATACTTTCCCTAGGCTTTCTTTACTTGTTTAACTCACTCCAAAATTTTTTCTTATTTTCATTAAAATTTCTTGACAGTGCCTCTCCCACTCTTTCATCTGCTCTCCTTTTGCACTCTCTCACCACTCTCTTCACCTTTCTTTTACTCTCCATATACTCTGCTCTTCTTATAACACTTCTGCTTTGTAAAAACCTCTCATAAGCTATCTTTTTCTCTTTTATCACACCCTTTACTTCATCATTCCACCAATCACTCCTCTTTCCTCCTGCCCCCACCCTCCTATAACCACAAACTTCTGCCCCACATTCTAATACTGCATTTTTAAAACTATTCCAACCCTCTTCAACCCCCCCACTACTCATCTTTGCACTAGCCCACCTTTCTGCCAATAGTCGCTTATATCTCACCCGAACTTCCTCCTCCCTTAGTTTATACACTTTCACCTCCCTCTTACTTGTTGTTGCCACCTTCCTCTTTTCCCATCTACCTCTTACTCTAACTGTAGCTACAACTAAATAATGATCCAATATATCAGTTGCCCCTCTATAAACATGTACATCCTGGAGCCTACCCATCAACCTTTTATCCACCAATACATAATCTAATAAACTACTTTCATTACGTGCTACATCATACCTTGTATATTTATTTATCCTCTTTTTCATAAAATATGTATAACTTATTACCAAATCTCTTTCTACACATAGCTCAATTAAAGGCTCCCCATTTACATTTACCCCTGGCACCCCAAATTTACCTACTACTCCCTCCATAACATTTTTACCCACTTTAGCATTGAAATCCCCAACCACCATTACTCTCACACTGATTCAAAACTCCCCATGCATTCACTCAACATTTCCCAAAATCTCTGTCTCTCCTCTACACTTCTCTCTTCTCCAGGTGCATACACGCTTATTATAACCCACTTTTCACATCCAATCTTTATTTTACTCCACATAATCCTTGAATTAATACATTTATAGTCCCTCTTTTCCTGCCATAGCTTATCCTTCAACATTATTGCTACTCCTTCTTTAGCTCTAACTCTATTTGAAACCCCTGACCTAATCCCAGTTATTCCTCTCCACGGAAACTCTCCCACCCCCTTCAGCTTTGTTTCACTTAAAGCCAGGACATCCAGCTTCTTCTCATTCATAACATCCACAGTCATCTCTTTCTTATCATTTGCACAACATCCATGCACATTCAGACTTCCCTCTTTGACAATTTTCTTCTTATTCTTTTTAGTAATCTTTACAGGAAAAGGGGTTACTAGCCCATTGTTCCCGGCATTTTAGTTGACTTTTACAACACGCATGGCTTACGGAGGAAAGATTCTTATTCCACTTCCCCATGGATATAAAAGGAAAAGTAATAAGACCAAGAACTATTAAGATAAAATCAAAGAAAACTCAGACGAGTGTGTATAAATAAATGTGTACATGTATGTGTAGTGTGACCTAAGTGTAAGTAGAAGTAGCAAGACATACCTGTAATCTTGCATATTTATGAGACAGACAAAAGACATCAGCAATCCTACCATCATGTAAAACAATCACAGGCTTTCGTTTTACACTCACTTGACAGGACGGTAGTACCTCCCTGGGTGGTTGCTGTCTACCAACCTATGTACTATTATCATGTCTAGTTTTAAGTAGTTACTATATATTAGTATTAGTCTGTCTGAAATGCCCCGGCATGATAGTGGATTTCTTTGTACTTAAAACAAAATTGTAATTACACATTGTAACCTTTACAAAGAAATAAACCTTTATCCTTTATCTTTAGAGGTAGAGTTAAAAAGGGCATTGAGGAGTGTTAAAGGAAGTGAATATAATCAAAGTGTAATAAAACTGTTTCTGACAAAATTTCAAAGAGGGAGTCTGTGTCCAAGGTGGGGCTGTCAGCAAGGAGGAAAGATAAAGTAAGGGTGTTAGAGCAGTGATGGCATCTTAGGTAAATTCTGTGTGCCCGCTGGTAGACAGGACAGTCAAATAGAATATGGCAAACTGACATTGGAACTTGACAATTCTCACAGTGTGGCACTTGGTGCCTCTTCATGAGATACCCATGAGTGAGACTTGTGCTCGATGTGAAGACGGGCGAGTGTAGTCTTCCAACTATAACATCAACAATAAGACCAGAAGCTTAAACATGGCTTGATAGAATATAATTTGTTATGAATCAATTCAGACCCACATTGTTGCCAATGGTGGCTAGAGATTATAGCAAAATAATCTGAGATGGGATATTCCTGTATGAAACTGGAAGGTCATGTACCACTGACCTCACAGCAGAGTCTGCTTGCTCATTGCCCTGAACATCCACATGACCAGGGACCCAGCAGAATATTATTTCTTTGTTTTTACTAGAAATGCAGTGCAACTAAAGTTGTATACAAAAACCTAGGGAATGAGGTGAATTAAATTGTTTGATAGCCTGCAACTCACTATAGGAATCTGAAACTACCACAAATGTTGAGGTAGGCATGGATGCAATAAATATAATTGCAGTGAGAATTGCATACAGTTCATTTGTGAAAATGCTAGCCAAGTCTAATAAACGACATTGAACAACACTATCTGGGAACACTACTGTAAACCCGACACCGTCAAAGAACTAGAACCAGTGTAAACTGTAGTGGCATGAGGATGAGATTGAAAGTGGTTAAGAAAAAAAGGAGAAGCATCTCTAGATATTTGAGCTTTCACACACAGCAGTGGGGAAGAACAGGCTTGAATTGTGGGCACCTCCCAAGGGGTAAGAGAAAAGTTATATACCAGATGAACATATAAAGGGGGCAATTGAAGAGAGGCCAAGAGATTGAATATGGAGAGAAAAGGGACAGAGTTAAAAGGAGCAGTGATCAAACAATGGACCTCTACTAACCTTCATTACCATCCTGTATGTAGGAGGATCGTGGAGGTCATGAGAGCAGACAAAATATTGGAGACAGTGGGCATTATGCCAGTCATACAAAGATGGAACATTCACCTCTGCATATAGGCTCTCGACAGGAGACGAAAAGCACTTAGACACAAACATAATCCCTGATGATTAATAACATCAAGTTTAGAAAGAGTTCCAGGAGTAATTGCAGTGTATATCTGGTTGCCATAATTTAGTTTCTATAAAATTAAAGCAGAATGAGGCCAGAGAGTCGTCGATCTTTTCCCCCAAGAAAGATGAGAGAGGGTTTTAAGAAGGTTCAGCCAGCTGTGGCAAGTTGCTTTCAAGGAGGTAATCTGGAGCTTCCAGGTCAGCTGCCAATCAAACAGAAAACCAAGAAATCTGACTGTATCATGTTCAGAGATGTGGGAACTATACAGGTATACTGGAGTATTAGAGACACCAAAACATCTATAAAAGTAATCTGGTGTGTTTTAGTATCAGAAAATTCTAACCCATTAGTAGCAGCCCAGTGGGAAACACAGTTGACAGCATGCTGGGGAGTGGTTTCTACTAGGTGGTAGTCAGCACCTGCACAAATTATAGCAAAGTTATCACATAGTGATGACCAAATATTAGATATGAGAACAGAGGCCAGAGCATTAATAGCTAGTAGAAAAAGAGTGGTGCAAAGGACATCTTTAGGGGACACCTTCAGCCTGGATATAGTCAAGGGAAAGCACATTATTAACCCGGACACTGAACTGTTTTTCGGACAAGAAGTTTTTAAGAGGAAAAGTGGCAGATTTTCCCGGAGGCATAAGGAATGAGCTTGGGCCAAGATGTTATATCTCCAAGTAGTGTCATAAGCTTTTTCAAGATCGAAAAAGACTGCAATGAACCAAAGGCATTACAAACATGGGTATCTAAGCGGAGTAAGGAGTCAATAGTGGAGTGGCCCATATGAAAGCCAAATTGGCAGGTGGAAAGACTACTGTGTCTCTAAATACCATACTATGTCTATTTACTAGATAATCCTTCAGCTTGCAAACTACACTAGTAAGAGCAATGGGTCAATAGTGGGAGGCATCATGGCCTGAAGTATCCAGTTTAAATGGGAAAGAACCCCTTGCAACCAAAAGAGATTAAAAAGATGTAAGAGAACTATGAGAGCTGACGGATGTAAATGCTGAAGCATATGAATATGAATGCCATCAGGCCCAGCTGCTGACGATTGGCAAGCGAAGGTGTTGACTTAAGTTTAAGAGGCATAAAAAGAACATCTTCTCTTTTAGAAGAAAAGTCTAAAGGTGGTAACTTCAACAGGATTTTGCAATACTGACACCAGCAACCCTAAGAATGGGAGCAGTATCTGGAGAGTAATTGCCACTCAATTTCCATACTTTTTTTCCAAACTGCACTCATAGAGGAAGCATTGATATATACAGTGGTCCCTCGCTTTTCGTAGTTCTCGGCAATCGTAAATTTCGCCAATCAGGGGTATTTTCGTATAAACATGGACTCGCCTTTCATAGGTTGACTCGCGAATAGTAGTTCGTCCAGGACGCTTACGCACGGTGTGAGCTGTGGAGGCCTCCCTACCCAGCCAGTCTGGCATTGTTTACCAGTGAGTGAAGGTCCCCTCAAGTGCTCCTACGAAATATTTCATAATATTCCACTCATTTTAGTGCTTGCAAGTACTAAATAAGCTACCATGGCTCCAAAGAAAGCTCCTAGTGCCAAGCCTGTGGTAAAGAAGGTGAGAAATATGTACAGTGACAAAGTCTTGTACCATTTTAGGGAAGTATTAAAGAGACGCCAGAAACAGAGCTCTCTCCACAGTTACTTTGCGAGACAGGACTAGAGTGACTCTCAAGGTGGTCCTAGTGGCATTAAGAAACAGAGAAGAGAAGCAACCCCAGAGAAGCAATTGGTACCTGAGGTGTTGCTGGAAGGGGATTCCCCTTCCAAACTGTAAACAATCCAATCTCTCTCCTCCTCCAGTCTCCCATACACTAAGAAGAATCTCCAATAAAGGTAAGTGTTATGCTGTTAATGTTTCATCATTTCCCATTGTATTGTTTATGTACTACATGTATATTTCATGTAAAAGTTTTTTTGTTTTAATACTTCTGAGTGTCAGAAACGGATTAATTGTATTTACATTATTTCTTATGGGGAAAATTGATTCGCAAATCGTAAATTTCGTTTATAGTAGCTCCTCCAGGAACGGATTAATTACGAAAAACGAGGGACCACTGTACAATGATATATACAATAGAGCATCAGAAATCTGGACTGCTTAGTCCCAAGCCATGCTTGAATTTCTGATAATATTTTTATTTGTCTTTATTTGTTTTTTATCGCAGGGATGGAACAACAGATGTGACTCGCACGGTGCATTTTGGCACCCCTTCTAAGTTTATGCAGGAATGTTTCACTAGAGTTCTTAAGGGAGTGATAAGCATGGCAACTTGTATCTTCCCCACAAAGATCAAGGTGAAGCATATTAATACTTCAGTAATGTAAATATGAGATTTGTTATAAAGTTTATTATATAATAGTATACCGTGCAGTATTAAAATATTTAGGGTGTATATTGTGTTCATGGAATTGGCAAGGTGGCTCATAGCTCAGTGGTAGCACCTTCAGCTCACAACCATAGTATCTGTGTTCAGTCCTGAAGCAGGCAGAGATGTTGGGCAGGTTTCTTTATACCTGTTGCCTATGTTCACCTAACACTAAATACATACCTAGGTATTAGCCTGCTGTAAACTACATTTGTGGGTTGCATCCTAGTGGGTAGTAGTATACACTTTATACTGGGTTGGGCTTTGAAATTATTTGGGGTAGAATAACAGTTTTTACCCAGTAAATTCAGTGGTATAGAAAAAATGCATATATAGTGTGATGTTACCTTTTGAAAATCCACGATTTGACTGTGGGCAGGACATCCCTAGCATGGACAGCAAGCCTGTTGCAGTATTTACAGTTTATATATTTGACCCCTTCAGCTATATTACCTATAAATACATTGACTTCCTAATTTTTTTGCAATAAAAGCTATAAGAACCTTGACTTATACTTCAATACAGTATATACAATATGTGTTTATTTTTTTATACTGTATCAGCAATACATATACAGTGGACCCCCGCATAACGATTACCTCCGAATGCGACCAATTATGTAAATACGTTTGTACGTGTATGTTTGGGGGTCTGAAATGGACTAATCTACTTCACAATATTCCTTATGGGAATAAATTCGGTCAGTACTGGCACCTGAACATACTTATGGAGTGAAAAAATATCGTTAACCGGGGGTCCACTGTATTGTCTTTGTACAATATGTACTGTATGACAGCATTTTTTTGTTTTGAACACACTGGCTATTTCCCACTGAATTAGGGTGACCCAAAAAAGAAGAAACACTTACATCAACACTCACACCATCAGTCTTGCCAGAGGTGCTCTGATATTACAGCTCAGATTCCCTTCCAAACACAAATATCTCCACCCCTCCTTCAGAGTGCAGGCACTGTACTTCCACCTCCAGCTAACTAGACTATATCCACACTAATGTATTTAAAGTTTCCATGTTTCAATTTAGTTTGCAGGAAGTCAGTACATTTTCATGTTTTGACTTATAATTTGTTACTTTTGTTTCATCTTGATAGTGCCTATTTACTACTAGCTCTTTCATCAATATAAATTAACACATAAAATTAGATGTTAATGTATTGCACATTTTTCATAAACCATACCACGGGCGGGATTTGAACCCGCGGTCAGAGAGTCTCAAAACTCTGACCGCGGGTTCAAATCCCGCCCGTGGCATGGTTTGTTTGCAATCGTGTCATTACGATTTCGTGAGTCACATTTTTCATTTTTAACAGGGAAACTGCTTAGACACACTTGCTCGAAAATCACTATGGGATGTTGGCCTTGATTATGGGCATGGTACTGGGCATGGAATAGGGATGTACCTTAATGTTCATGAAGGCCCAATGGGGGTGTCATGGCGTTCTTATCCAGATGATCCAGGTCTTCAAGAAGGCATGTTTCTCTCAGATGGTAAGTCTTGCTAGATTTACAGTTTTTTTTTTTTAACAAGTCGGCCGTCTCCCACTGAGGCAGGGTGACCCAAAAAGAAAGAAAATTCCCAAAAAGAAAATACTTTCATCATTCAACACTTTCACCTCACTCACACACAATCACTGTTTTTGCAGAGGTGCTCAGAATACAACAGTTTAGAAGCATATACGTATAAAGATACATAACATATCCCTCCAAACTGCCAATATCCCAAACCCCTCCTTTAACCTTTTCAGGGTTTCGGACGTACTGGTACGGCTTACGAACCAGGGTTTTTGATGTACTAGTGCGCCTAAATTCTAGCGCCCTCAAATCTAGTGAGAGAAAGCTGGTAGGCCTACATATGAAAGAATGGGTCTATGTGGTCAGTGTGTGCAGTATAAAAAAAAATCCTGCAGCACACAGTGCATAATGATAAAAAAAAAAATTTGTGTTTTTGGATTAAAACAGCGACTTTGCACTGTATTTTCGTATGGTATTTATTGTTGTATTCTAGTTTTCCTGGTCTCATTTTATAGAATGGAAGACATATTACAGAAATTGAGATGATTTTGACTGGATTTACAATGAAAAGTACCTTGAAATTGAGCTCAAAGTAGCAGAAATGTTCGATTTTTAGCAAAGTTCAAAAGTAAACAAATCATGCTAAACATCCAATACATGTCAACTAATGAGTCTAATATTCTTTCACAAGTGCGCCGATATTATTTATACCATTTCTACACTAATGCAGTAGTCTGCATAACAGTAAATCTTCTATTTTATGAGAGAATAAAAATTCAAAGTGGAAAGCAAAAGAATGTAAGAGGGCGTGGGGACGTGACTAATGAACAGAGGAAATGTTGTTTTAGTGCCAGGAATGTCTTTCTTGTTTATTCTGGACCTTATTTGGAAATTGGCATCTTTTGAAATTTGTGTGAAATTGGCAAAATTGCTAAATTCTGACCACTATATTGGATAGTTGAAATTAGTAAATGGGTGGTTTCTTGTACTCATTCAATAGAAAAAATGGAGTTCTAGCAAAATAAGTTATGATTTTTGTTGACTAGTACACTGGAATTGGCCGAAAATAGGGTTCAAAGTGGGGAAAAATCGCTGATGCGTAAGCATCATCGAGACTGCTAACTTCGCGAGAGCATAATTCCGTAAGTTTTCCATCAAATTTCATACTTTTGGCGTCATTATGATCGGGAAAAGATTCTCTGTTTTCATAAGAAATTTTTTTTTTTTTTTTTTTTCAAAATTTGGGCAAGTCTGGGAGAGGGGCTGTGGACCCTGAGAGGGTTAAAGTGCAGGCATTGTACGGTACTTCCCATTTCCAGGACTCAAGTCCGGCTATATAAAAATAACCGGTTTCCCTGAATCCCTTCACTAAATATTACCCTGCTCACATTCCAAAAGCTCGTCAGGTCCCAAATAGTACCATTCATATCCATTCACTCCTATCTAACACGCTCACGTATGCTTGCTGGAAGTCCAAGCCCCTCACCCACAAAACCTCCTTTACCCCCTCCAACCTTTTTGAGGACGACCCCTACCCTGCCTTCCTTTCCCTACAGATTTATAAGAACATAAGAATGGAGGAACACTGCAGAAGGCCTACTGGCCCTTATCAGAACAACCTCTCCCTAAAGCTACCCAAGGTCCTCCATGTCATTCTACTTTGATCCATTCTCTCTAAATGACCAAACCACCTCAACAACCCCTCTTCAGCCCTCTGACTAATACTTTTATTAACTCCACACCTTCTAATTTCCACACTCCAAATTTTCTGCATAATATTTATGCCACACATTGCCCTTAGACAGGACATCTTCACTGCCTCTAACCGCCTCCTCGCTGTAGCATTTACAACCCAAGCTTCACACCCATATAAGAGTGTTGGTACTACTATACTTTCATACATTCCCTTCTTTGCCTCCGTAGATAACGTTTTTTGTCTCCACATATACCTCAACGCACCACTCGCCTTTTTTCCTTCATCAATTCTGTGATTAACCTCATCCTTCATAAATCCATCCGCTGACACGTCAACTCCCAAATATCTGAAAACATTCACTTCTTCCATACTCCTCCTCCACAATTTGATATCCATTTTTTATTTATCTAAATCATTTGATACCCTCATCACCTTACTCTTTTCTATGCTCACTTTCAGCTTTCTACCTTTACACACACTCTCAAACTGGTCCACTAACCTTTGCAGTTTTTCTTTAGAATCTCCCATCAGCAAAAAGTAACTGTGTCAATTCCCATTTTGTGTTTGATTCCCCATAATTTAATCCCACCCCTCTCCTGAACACCCAACCCCATCTGTAAATATATTAAACAACCATGGTGACATTACACATCCCTGTCTAAGACCTACTTTTACCAGGAAGTAGTCTTCCTCTCTTCTACACACCCTAATCTGAGCTTCACTATCCTCATAAAAATTCTTTACAGCATTTAGTAACTTACCACCTATTCCATATACTTGCAACATCTGCCACATTGCTCCCCTATCCACTCTATCATATGCCTTTTCTAAATCCATAAATGCAATAAAAACTTCCCTACCTTTATCTAAATACTGTTCACATATATGCTTCATTGTAAACACTTGATCTACACATCCCCTACCCACTCTGAAACAACCTTGCTTATCCGCAATCCTACATTCTGTCTTACCTCTCATTCTTTCAATTATAACCCTACCGTACACTTTTCCTGGTTTACTCAGTAAACTTATTCCTCTATAATTTTTACAATCTCTTTTGTCCCCCTTCCCTTTATATAAAGGGACTATACATGCTCTCTGCCAATCCCTAGGTACCTTCCCCTCTTTCATACATTTATTAAACAAAATTACCAACCACTCCAACACAATAATATTATTATTATTATTGTTACACCTACCATCCGACTTACGACCGTGCAGCTGGGCTGGGCCGGCTGATGCACACCACTGTACAATATTTGACAATACTCGCGGGGGCAATGTGTCATGCAGGCAGCATCAGTTTGAGTAACCCTGCCCTATCAGCAGCATCATACTGTATTAACTGTACTAACTGGACAGTAAATTTCACCATGGCCCCTAAGATGAAGTCTGAATCTTGCACTGGAGATTGTGGCAAGAAAGGCTCTTACTCTCGAACTCTCTATTTGTTTTCACTGTTGCACATAAACCTGTCTGTATCTGTCTACCTGTGTGTCTGTCTTTGTCTGCTTGTCTGTCTCAGAGCCACTCATTAAGAGTGTACTTGGTCTTGAAGTTGCCATATTAACCCCTTCAGGGTCCAAGGCCCAAATCTGAAGTGGTGCCCCAGTGTCCAAGAATTTTCAAAAAAAAAAAATTTTATTTTTTCTTATGAAATGGTAGAGAATCTTTTTGTGAAGGTAATAAAACAAAAAGTACGAAATTTGATGGAAAATTGACGAAATTATGCTCTCGCGAATTTTGATGTGTCAGCGATATTTACGAATCGGCGATTTTGCCGACTTTGACTCCCATTTTAGGCCAATTACATTATTCCAGTCAACCAAATTCTTAGCTATTTCACTAGTATTACTTCTATTCTATCAATTGAGCACAAGAAATCGCCAAGTCAACTGTTTCAACTACAAATTAAAGTGATCGGAAATTGTTAATTTGGCCAATTTAACACAAAGTTCAAAATATTCCAATTTCAAAATAGGGCCAAGAATAAACAATGTAGGTATTCCTGGAACTAAATTAACATTTCCTCTGTTCATTAGTTACGTTTTGAGGCTTTACAAATAAATTCCATTTTGATTTTTTATTCACATAATGAATTTTTATTCACACCAAAAAATAGAAGATTTACTGTTATGTAATACTGTAATAATTGTATAAATATCATCACTATATTTGTGAATGCGTATTAGACATGTGAGGTTGTTTGTTTACTCTTGAATATCGGCAAAAATTTAACATTTCTGCTACTTTGAGCTCAGTTTCAAGCCATTTCCAGTGCTAAAACCAATCAAAATTATCTCTATTTCTGTAATATGTCTTCCATTCTATCAAATGAGACCAAGAAATCGCAAATAGAACTATAAAAAACACTGCAAAGTCGCTGTTTCAATAAAAAAAATCATGATTTCAGTTTTTTTCTCTCATTATACACAGCGTGCTGCAGGAACTGTTTTATGTGGTGCACACATACCACATAGATGTATTCTCTCATATCTAGGCCCAAATGTACCACTCACAGTTTATCAGAGTGAGCTGAGCTCATGACGTAGATCTACGGTTTGGACCCTGAACGTAAAGCCGTAGATCTACGGGACGGACCCTCAAAGGGTTAATAATGATGATAACAATAATAATCACTGAGGCGCATTAAATGTGTATAAAACGTTAATATAGACATTTTGCTTAATCCATCTATGATTTTTTTTCAAAATTATATAATAAACATGCTACATAACAAATATGAGATGTTTTTCTGGTCGGCTTGACAGTGAACAGGAACCATTCGTGTCCGGGCTGGTAACAACAACAACAACGTTTGTTTACATAACTCGTGAACATTCTACATTCCTCATTCTCTCTCTCATTTATTCATTTAATCTTGTTTACTCACCTCTCACTCTACATTAAAACTACAGATATTTTAAGGTAAGTAATGAGTGGACACGATTATTATATTATAGCTTAATTATTATTAATTTAGGGCACTGGAGCACAGATCCACTGTATAGCACTTTGTTTGGATTTTTTTTGGTTATCCTAGGTAATTTATAATATGTATGATGACTTACGTGTACCAGTGAGAGAGCCACATTCAGTCAGCCAACTACCCACCCTGAAAATTCCTGGGTTTGACATAGTGAACAGTGAGTGAAAATTGTATTGTTGATAATTTACCTATATAGTATCTCCTTGTGACTCTTGAACCAAATCATGTCAATAATATTTATGCATAAATTTCTTATATAGAATTATTTGACCAATATGTTTTTTTTTTTTTTAGAACCTGGATATTATGAAGACGGGAAGTTTGGTATTCGCATTGAAAATATTGTAAGGATTATTGAGGCTCAAACTCCTCATAACCACAGGGACAGAGGCTTCCTTACCTTCAAGACTGTGACACTAGTACCCATCCAGACCAAGCTCATTGACCCATCAATGATGACAGAAAATGAGGTAAGGCTCTATTGAATTACATCAAAATTCATTCATGAAACGAAAGAATAATTATCAAAAAATTATTCAAATCAACTAATTTATTTGGGAAAGTAACAAGGAAGGTGTAATAAAGATAAGAGGCAAGAGCTGTCAACTAGTCTTGAAGGAAATACCAGTCATGTAGAAGCCTGTATTATACTTAATGATTTTTTTTTTCATTGAAGCTCATACCTGGAGAAGCTCTTCATCAAGTAAACACTCCAATTTTTCATTCAACCTTGAAGTGTCGTAAATGGTGAATAAAATTAGTATTATCCCTCTTCCTACTTTTTTTTTTTTTTTAAACTCACCGACTGTCTTCCACCAAAGTAGGGTGACCTGAAAAAGAAACACTTTCACCATCATTCACTTTATCACTGTCTTGCCAGAGGTGCATGGATACTACAGTTCAGATGCCCTTCCAAAACTGCAAATATCCCCACCCCCTCCTTTAGAGTACTTACCACCTCCAGAACTCAGGTCTGGCTAACCAGTTTCCCTGAATCCCTTCACAAAATGTTACCTTGCTCACACTTCAACCAAAACCTAGGAACATACCACACATGAACAAAGTACTCTTGCACAAATAAAAGAACCATCTTGTATCAAGGCTGAGGGACTGATTGCCTCAGAGTTATCTTTTCACTTCTGTCTCTTACTCATTAACTTGTATACCGTCTCCAGTATTATCACCTCTGTATCTGACTGATGAAGCCTGCTGTAAAGATAGCTAGTGTTGTACATGTCTTACTGATTGTCATACTGTCAAACTGATTAATCCTTTCTTTTTTAGTTTCACTTTCTCTTATCTCTCTGAGTCCACTAGACATGGCAGCCATCAAATGAATACAGGAGAAATCATCAGCCGTTTTCCACTAAGGAAGGGAGAGAGATATAAAGAATGAAATGCATTTAACATCACTCAATCAGTAGTTTATATATAATATTGTTACATTATTAATGTCAAACATCTAATGTAATAAGGCTGACTGGGAAGAGATACTCCTATTAAGTCTTAGACCTCTTTATAGCATTTCCTACATTATAAAATTAGCAACAATTCTTATCCATACAGTTTTTGCTCTTTGTCATAAGTACCCAATAAATGATTTCTTTTTGTACACTACATCAACCATCTCCCACCAATGTAGAATGGCACAAAGAAGGAAACATAAGCATCATTCATTCAATAGCTGCATTACCTGTAAAGAGCTTCTAAAAAAAAATGGGCTTATGTGACTATGCCAAAGAACAGTAATTCTTTCAACGCACTGGCCATATCCCACTAAGGCAGGGTGGCCCAATAGGAAAAACGAAAGTTTTTCCTTTTACATTTAGTAATATATACAGAAGGGGTTACTAGCCCCTTGCTCCTGGCATTTTAGTCGCCTCATATGACATGCATGGCTTATGGAGGAAGAATTCTGTTCCACTTCCCCATGGATGTAATTATTATAATCAAATAAAGTGCTAAACTGACAAGGGTCATGCAGAAAGAATAATTGTGATTATCTTCCTGATATAGTTGTTGTTTTCAGTAAATTGATTAACAATGTAATTATATCTTTGCAGATACAGTGGCTTAACAGTTACCATGCTGAATGTCGAGAAAAAGTGGGAGAGTACTTGCTTCAGCAGGGACACAAGGATGCTTATGACTGGCTTGTTCGGGAAACTGAACCAATTGGTTAGGTGCTAGGTATGACTTTTTACTAGGGTACAGAGCTTTTTAAATGAATTTACAAAATAATTAGTTTTCGTGAATAGATTCAGACTTATTTAATGCATTAAATATTTATACCAGTTATTACACAAGCCCGGAGACTGGGCAAAATTTTTGGTCCATAATGGGTTTCTCTCAATAGTCAAGAATAAACAAAAGTACCATCCAGTTTTTCTCTTCAGTATGTAGTTCATGGTTTGTCATAAATAACATTATACTGTAACTTATTTACCAATAGTACACGCTTTGGAGATAAAATTTAGGCGATGTTTTAATCCATGATGAACTCTATATAACCTTAAGTTTCCTCCCCAGTGTGTGTTATTTGTAAATTGTTCCAGGCAAAGTATTGTGAATAAACTGACTTCTTTACCTTTTCTTTGTTATGCATATTACAATATACAGTGGACTCATGATATAAATGTCTTTTTTTAATGTTCTTCGGTTAACTTTTGTGTTCATTGATCCTTTGTGATCATGAGTCAAAACCTATACATTTGAAGGAAATTTTTTTGATATTTCATATAATGTATAGATTTTATTCTCTTGTTGTTTCACTTAGCCAGATGTAGGCAGCCTTTAAGCACACAGTTTCTTTAAATACCAAAGGGCTACTGTATATAAAACAAAATCTTGTGTACGTACATAAAATGTGCATATATAATGAAAGATATTGGGTGACTTTTCTAATGGTTTTAATCTCACTGCTGTATCATTCTATAAATTTTCACATTATCCTATGCCCTACAGTATCACTTTTTTTTTTTAGTCTCTAACTTTTTCACTTCTTATATGTGAAGAAAAATGCTGAACTTTTGCACCTAGAATTTCAGCTGAAATTCATTCCATAAGGCTGTTTGAGAGCTGTTACCGAATGAATTTGTTCCCATAAGGAATAATGTAAATTAGATTAGTCTGTTTCAGACCCCCAAAAATACACTTACATAATTGTTCGAGTTGGGAGCTGTTCGAAATTTGAAGTACCACTGTATTTTTTTTTTTTTAACATATTGGCCGTCTCCCACCAAGGCAGGGCGACTCAAAAAGAAACACTTCCACCATCATTTACACAAAATCACTCTTTGCAGAGGTGCCCAAATATGACAGTTTAGGTGTCACTCCAAACAGCCAATCTCCTAAACCCCTCCTTGAAAATGCAGGCATTGTACTTCCCACCTCCAGGACGCAAGTCCGGCTAACCAGTTTCCCTGAATCCCTTCACAAAATATTACCCTGCTCACACTCCAACAACCATTCGTCTCCATTCACTATCTAACATGCTCACACATGCCTGCTGCATATCCAGGCCCCTTGCACACAAAACCTTTTTTACTCCCTCCATCCTTTCCTAGGACAACCCCTACCCCTCCTCCCCTCCACTACAGATTTATACACCCTTCAACTCAACCTATTTTGTTCCATCCTCTCTAAATGACCAAACGACCTCAATAACCCTTCTCCAGCTCTCTGAATAAAACTTTTAGTAACTTCACACCTCCTCCTAATTTCCACACATTGTCCTTAGACACATCTCCACTGCCTCTTTCTCACTGCAGCATTCACACATAAAAGTGTTTGTACCACTATACTCTCATACATTCCCTTTTTGTGTTTGGAACTCTGAATTTTTTTTTCTTTAGGTACCTTTGTTATAATGGGACATGTGTTCTTGAACACTAATATTTCATATCCAATTTAATTTTGGTTTTAGTCAATGAAATTAAAAAAGAAATACATACACTACTCAATATGGTGAATTGAAGTAATAGATGTTGGAAAATCTTTTATGCTTGCCTGATATTTTGTCTCTAGATTAAAAATAAAATAATGTGCAGTAAACATTCTCATTTCAAAATATACAATATTTAGAACTCAATAAGACTGGTATCCATTTTATTGCTATTGGAACATATTTAATTAACCCTTTGACTGTCGCATCCCCAATTCTGAAACTGTCTCCCTGTATCACAAAATATTTTAAAAAAAAAAAAAAAAAAAAAATTTTTTACCAAAATGTTATGATTAATTTGCCGAGTGTTTTAACCCTAAAAAAAAATTTTTGCAATCAGCACTTACCAAGATATAGAGGCGTAAAGTTACCAGAAAATGAGCCACGTATGGCAACAGCGGTGAATGCCGCTCACCCAGTAAACTTATATTTACACCCATTCGAAGGTTTCTTGTATTTTCCAATATTTTTTTTTTTTCAAGTAACTTATGTGGCCTGTGAGACCAAAGGTGCAATGTACATATATACACTCATATGCAACACAACTGCACGAATGTTATCATTATATTCTTTACAAAACTTGTTTACACCAATCAACAATACAAAAAATTGTTTATTACTATTCTATAATATATACATATACAGTGGAACTCTACTTGCGAGTTTAATCCATTCCATGACCTTGCTCGCAACTGGATTTACTCGTTTGCAGAATCAGTTTTCCTCATTTAAATTAATTGAAATGCAATTAATCCGTTCCAGTGGAATTCTGTACTTCAATAATTTTGCTAATACCAACTCTATGGCTTATTTATCTATCTCACTTCATCTAATATGACATAAACAATATAAATAACATAGAAACCTGATATATACTCTAAAATGAATAAAATATGTCATTCATGTAGTGGTATGGGCGGTGTTGGCGGTGGACGAGAGTTTGTCTGGAGACCGGGCAAAATTCTTCATGAATAATTTCGCTAATATCATCTATACTGCTTATTTATCTATCACAGTTCATCTAGTATGACATAACAAACAATACGAATAACATAGAAACATGATATATACTCTAGAATGAATAAAGTATGTCATTTCACGTAGTGGTATGGGCGGTGTCGGCGGTGGACGAGAGTTTGTCTGGACACCGGGCAAAATTCTTCATGAATAATTTCGGTATTATCATCTATACGGCTTATTTATGTATCACAATTCATCTAATATGACATAACAGACAATATAAATAAATAGAAACACGATATATACTCTAGAATGAATAAAATACGTATGTCATTATGTAACAGGTGGAGGCAGCCACAACAGCTCCCTTTTTGTTGTGGTAAACACTGACATCTAGTGACGGCCTTTTGAAACTGTCTATTATTATAATTATTATATGTAGTACATTATTATTATTATTATTATATAAATTATTTGTAATTTTTATTCACACAAAAAAATATAAGATTTACTGTTATTCCTTATTGCAATAATTGTATAAATATGTCAACCCATTCACGACTGCATATTGGAATGGACAGTGACGTCATTTGTTGACACTGAAACAGCCAAGTAATGGACATTTCTCCTAGGTTGAGCTCAGTTTCAAGGCACTTTTCGTCATGAAAGCAATCAAAATCATATCTATTTCTGTAATATATCTTCCATTCTATGAAATGAGACCAAAAAAAACGAGAATACAACCATAAAAACCATACGAAAATACCACTAAGGGGTGGCTAATTGCTGAGAAGTGAGCTCCATTATTTATGCTTAGATTTCTTTCATTATTATTATTATAATAAATAATTTGTAATTTTTATTCACACAAAAAATATAAGATTTGTTTACACTGAAACAGCCAAGCAATGGACTATTTCTCCTAGGTTGAGCTCAATTTCAAGGTACTTTTTGTCGTGAAAGCAATCAAAATCATATCCATTTCTGTAATTTATCTTCCATTCTATCAAATAAGACCAAAAAAACGAGAATACAACCATAAAAACCATTCAAAATTACTACTAAGGGGTGGGTAATTGCTGAGAAGTGAACTCCATTATTTATGCTTAGATTTCTTTCATTTTTGGTGTACATTAAGAAGCATCTTTCCATCATACATTGCCCAAGTTTCAATAAGATAGTCCAACAAACAAATGAGATACAATTCCCGAGATCAAGAGCAAGAGCCCCTCACCAGTGTCAAGGAACCTGCCTTGAGGTCTGCTCGCGTATGGAAGCAAAAAATCGACCCATCGACTGCTCATATTTGGAAAAAACTCGCACGTGGACACGCTCGCAAGTAGAGGTTCCAATGTACATGGATAGTCACCAGACACTTTCTTGCAACTGCTGTTAGCATCTGGAATCTTGGTGTTTTGTGTGTGTGGACTTCTAAATGTGCTTAGTCAGTGTGTGACTGCTGTTAGAATGACAAATTATACCATCACTCACTACCCTTACTGCCTGTCAACACCCATGGGGTACCATGCCTTCTTCCCCACTATCCTTCCTTCCTTCCCCTCATCTCTTCCTTCCTTCCTTTCCTGGGACACAATCTGTTTGGCTACAGTTTCTCGAGGGTCATGACAAATTAATTTTGGGTGTGATTTATAGGCCCCCAAACCTTGATAGGGAGTGCAGTAAGCTGTTATGGGACGAAATTCATAAGGCATCTAGATATGAAAATGTTGTGTTAATGGGAGATTTTAACTTTAGACAAATAGATTGGAGCAATACGACAGGAAATCTCGAGTCTAGTGACTTTCTTCATACGGTTCAGGATTGCTTTTTAGAACAGTTTGTGACAGAACCAACTAGAGGAAACAATCTGCTTGACTTGGTTCTTGCCAACAAAGAATCGCTAATTAATAATCTTGAGGTTAGTTTCAGTATATCATGGAATTACCCAGATAACTGAATGAATGACATATTTTATTCATTCTAGAGTATATATCATGTTTCTATGTTATTCATTTTGTTTATGTCATATTAGATTAACTGTGATAGATAAATAACCCGTATAGATGATATTAGCGAAATTGTTCATGAAGTATTTTGCCCGGTCTCCAGACAAACTCTCGTCCACCGCCGACACCGCCCATACCACTACATGAATGACATTTTATTAATTTTAAAGTATATATCAGGTTTCTATGTTACTTATATTGTTTATTATGTCATATTAGATGAAGTGAGATAGATAAATAAGCCGTAGAGTTGATATTAGCGAAATTATTGAAGTACAGAATTCCACTGGAACGGATTAATTGCATTTCATTTAATTTAAATGAGGAAAATTGACACTGCAAATGAGCAAATCCAGTTGCGAGCAAGGTCATGGAACAGATTAAATTTGCAAGTAGAGGTTCCACTGTATTTTTAATTAAATCGCCATGCAACTGCCTTGCCTTTTCACATGATCGCTTGAGAGATGCTATCTCCTGATATCTGTTTTTCGTTTATCCATACCAATAACAGTCTCTCAACATCTTCGACTACTTGCGATCTGTGTTTCGAAAACATACTTGCACCTTTCGCAACAACAGCTTCCTTGACTGCCTTTCTGTTGGCCAAGATAGTAGCGATGGTTGACTTGGATTTGTTATACAACCTGGCCAGCTCGGAGATACGCACTCCAGTTTCATACTTTGTGATGAATTCCTTCATTTCAATTGTAATTCTCACCCTTTTTACTATAGGGTTGGCTCTAGAAGCTTTCTTGAGGCCCATGGTGGCTTATTTTGCAGCTACAAGCACTAAAAACACTGGAATAATACAAAATGTACCGAATGTATGTGTGGATGCGACCGCACTGGCTTGTAAACACTGGCACACTAACTGTAGGCAGGGCAGCTAAGGCGAGCTGAGGCCAGACAGGACACGTTTGGGACGAATCATGTTGGTCGAGTTTTTCATTGTTGGTCGGGCCAAAATTTTTAAGCTCAAATGCTTCGTTAGTCAGATTTATCATTGGATAATGCCTTCGTTGGTCGGAGGTCCACTGTATACATAGTGTAAATTACCTAGGACAACTCAAAAACTCCAAAGTGCTATACTCTGCTTGTAGATTTTTTTTTTTTTTCCAACAAGTCGGCTGTCTCCCACCGAGGCAGAGTGACCCAAAAAGAAAGAAAATCCCCAAAAAGAGAATACTTTCATCATCATTCAACACTTTCACCTCACTCACACATAATCACTGTTTTTGCAGAGGTACCCAGAATACAACAGTTTAGAATTACAGTGGACCCTCGAATTTAGTAGTGCCTTCTCTGTATGCAAAACAATTTTTATTATCTATAAAATATATGTTTTGTTAATATTTCCCATTGGAAATAATGTAAATCCAATTAAACCGTTCCAGACACCCAAAAATATTAACAAACAAAACATTTTATAGATACTAAAAATATTTTTGCATACAGAAAAGGCACTACTAAATTCGAGAGTCCACTGTATATACGTACGTATAAAAATATAGCCGGACTTGAGTCCTGGAAATGGGAAGTACAGTGCCTGCACTCTAAAGGAGGGGTTTTGGGATATTAGCAGTTTGGAGGGATATGATGTGTATCTTTATACATATATGCTTCTAAACTGTTGTGTCCTGAGCACCTCTGCAAAAACAGTGATTATGTGTGAGTGAGGTGAAAGTGTTGAATGATGATGAAAGTATTTTCTTTTTGGGGATTTTCTTTCTTTTTGGGTCACCCTGCCTCGGTGGGAGACGGCCGACTTGTTGGAAAAAAAACAAACATACACAATATATCCCTCCAAACTGCCAATATCCCAAACCCCTCCTTTAGAGTGCAGGCATTGTACATCCCATTTCCAGGACTCAAGTCTGGTTATATAAAATAACCGGTTTCCCTGAATCCCTTCACTAAATATTACCCTGCTCGCACTCCAATAGCTCGTCAGGTCCCAAATACCATTTGTCTCCATTCACATGTATGTTTAGTGTGACCTAAGTGTAAGTAGAAGTAGCAAGATGTACCTGTAATCTTGCATATTTATGAGTCAGAGAAAAGACACCAGCAATCCTACCTCATGTAAAACAATTACAGGCTTTCGTTTTACACTCACTTGGCTGGACGGTAGTACCTCCCTGGGTTGTTGCTGTCTCCCAACCTACTAATGCATAATAAACATGACTGGCAAGTACAGTAGACCATCATTTAGCAGGAGTTTGTCAGCATAGTTGCTGATCCCCTTATGTGTGTTGTATAGCATATCATAGTACCATCCATGTGTTTATATAGAAGATCCCTTTTAGGCCTGTGACTGTTTGTGTGACGTCACGGGATGCTTATGTGTACGCTCATACCTCTGCCTCCTTCTCAGTCGGTGCATAGACATCCAGGCTAGAACACGGCAAGGCTGGGCTCCATCTCCCATTACCACAGTCTGACAATATATCGTTACCATCCAACAAGCGCGTCTACCTTCAACCCTCGATATCTCCTTTTAAGAACCCCTACGACAAATGGTGGCAGCGATTTGAGTATCGCACCATTGAAGAATTGCGGCACAATTTTATGTAACACGTCATATAATTAACACAGTTCAGTTTGTGAGAAGGAAAAAAAATTCCTTTTGCTCAAGTCGCTGCCTTGTTGTGTAGCAGCTGGGGAGCCCTCCTGCCATCCCTTACCACTCCCCAATACCACCCCTCCATCCCAGCGTTCATAATTCATGTGTGTCCAGTCCAGTCTTTCTCTGCTACAAGGCAGTTGTGTTTGTGAATTGTGTTATGATATTTTAATTACTATATCTTGTATCTGCCAAGCAATCATGACACTTAGTAGCCATACCAGTGTTGCTGAAAGTGGCACGAAGAGGTATAAGCGCTCAAGTCTTAGAATTAACAAAGAAAAAAAGATATTAGACAAGAGATAACCTGTAGAAGTACACAGAAAAAAGGGGTAAACGAGTTTGTGACACTGACTTACTGAATGACTTCAGTGACTGAGTGACTTGACTGACTGACAAAGTTAGACACTCCAGTACAACCATCAACTTCAGTACCAGAACTTCTACCATCCACCTCAGCCTAATAGGGCCACAGCATAACTCTCCACTCTCTTCACAATCATCCACAAACACCATCACCCATAATTTAAGGCAAGAAATACTGTTATTTCTGTTACATTTGTAGTCTTAAGCAGTAAAAACAACATAATCCACCACAACAGTGAACTAAAACTACATATTCACTTTTATTTTTGTAGGATGTGGAGGCCTAAAAAAAAGTTGTTTGGCTTTTTGGGGGCTCTTTTTCCCATAAGTTCCTCAGTTCATCTAACACGGCATTTTCAGGAACGTAACTACAGTGCTAAATGACGGTCTACTGTAATACACATTTTCACTTATTCAGGAATCAGATGTGATCGTGTGTAATACCAGTTGGTTCATGAGACAAGAGAGACAAGCAGACAGACACACACATGCAGACAGAGAGCTAGACAGACAGACATGTTTACGTGTAACAGTGAAAACAAATAAAGCAAAGGCAGTATACGCATATCAAATGTCATAATTGATGCCTGTCAGCAGTTGAGTGACACACAGCTTACATCATGCTTCAAGAGTATCTTTTGTCTGTCTCATAAATATGCAAGATTACAGGCATGTCTTGCTACTTCTACTTACACTTAGGTCACACTACACATACATGTACACGTTTATTTATACACACTTATCTGAGTTTTCTTTGATTTTATCTTAATAGTTCTTGGTCTTATTACTTTTCCTTTTATATCCATGGGGAAGTGGAATAAGAATCTTTCCTCCGTAAGCCATGCGTGTTGTAAAAGTCAACTAAAATGCCGGGAACAATGGGTTAGTAACCCCTTTACCTGTAAAGATTACTAAAAAGAATCAGAAGAAAATTGTCAAAGTGGGAAGTCTGAATGTGCGTGGATGTTGTGCAAATGATAAGAAAGAGATGATTGTGGATGTTATGAATGAGAAGAAACTGGATGTCCTGGCTTTAAGTGAAACAAAGCTGAAGGGGGTGGGAGAGTTTCAATGGAGAGGAATAAATGGGATTAGGTCAGAGGTTTCAAATAGAGTTAGAGCTAAAGAAGGAGTAGCAATAATGTGTACAAATGGTATATAATACCGACAAAATGAGATTAAGACATGTGCACATGTGTCTTAATCTCAGTAGCAATAATGTTGAAGGATAAGCTATGGCAGGAAAAGAGGGACTACAAATGTATAAATTCAAGGATTATGTGGAGTAAAATAAAGATTGGATGTGAAAAGTGGGTTATAGTAAGCGTGTATGTACCTGGAGAAGAGAGAAGTGTAGAGGAGAGAGAGAGATTCTGGGAAATGTTGAGTGAATGCATGGGGAGTTTTGAATCAAGTGTGAGAGTAATGGTGGTTGGGGATTTCAATGCTAAAGTGGGTAAAAATGTTATAGAGGGAGTAGTAGGTAAATTTGGGATGCCAAGGGTAAATGTAAATAGGGAGCCTTTAATTGAGCTATGTGTAGAAAGAAATTTGGTAATAAGTAATACATATTTTATGAAAAAGAGGATAAATAAATATACAAGGTATGATGTAGCACGTAATGAAAGTAGTTTGTTAGATTATGTATTGGTGGATAAAAGGTTGATGGGTAGGCTCCAGGATGTACATGTTTATAGAGGGGCAACTGATATATCGGATCATTATTTAGTTGTAGCTACAGTTAGAGTAAGAGGTAGATGGGAAAAGAGGAAGGTGGCAACAACAAGTAAGAGGGAGGTGAAAGTGTATAAACTAAGGGAGGAGGAAGTTCGGGCGAGATATAAGCGACTATTGGCAGAAAGGTGGGCTAGTGCAAAAATGAATAGTGGGGGGGTTGAAGAGGGTTGGATGAGTTTTAAAAATGCAGTATTAGAATGTGGGGCAGAAGTTTGTGGTTATAGGAGGGTAGGGGCAGGAGGAAAGAGGAGTGATTGGTGGAATGATGAAGTAAAGGGTGTGATAAAAGAGAAAAAGGTAGTTTATGAGAGGTTTTTACAAAGCAGAAATGTTATAAGAAGAGCAGAGTATATGGAGAGTAAAAGAAAGGCAAAGAGAGTGGTGAGAGAGTGCAAAAGGAGAGCAGATGAAAGAGAGGGAGAGGCACTGTCAAGAAATTTTAATGAAAATAAGTAAAATTTTTGGAGTGAGTTAAACAAGTTAAGAAAGCCTAGGGAAAGTATGGATTTGTCAGTTAAAAAACAGAGTAGGGGAGTTAGTAGATGGGGAGAGGGAGGTATTAGGTAGATGGCGAGAATATTTTGAGGAACTTTTAAATATTGAGGAAGAAAGGGAGGCGGTAATTTCATGCACTGGCCAGGGAGGTATACCATCTTTTAGGAGTGAAGAAGAGCAGAATGTAAGTGTGGGGGAGGTACGTGAGGCATTACGTAAAATGAAAGGGGGTAAAGCAGCTGGAACTGATGGGATCATGACAGAAATGTTAAAAGCAGGGGGGGATATAGTGTTGGAGTGGTTGGTACTTTTGTTTAATAAATGTATGAAAGAGGGGAAGGTACCTAGGGATTGGCGGAGAGCATGTATAGTCCCTTTATATAAAGGGAAAGGGGACAAAAGAGATTGTAAAAATTATAGAGGAATAAGTTTACTGAGTATACCAGGAAAAGTATACGGAAGAGTTATAATTGAAAGAATTAGAGGTAAGACAGAATGTAGGATTGCGGATGAGCAGGGAGGCTTCAGAGTGGGTAGGGGATGTGTAGATCAAGTGTTTACAATGAAGCATATATGTGAACAGTACTTAGATAAAGGTAGGGAAGTTTTTATTGCATTTATGGATTTAGAAAAGGCATATGATAGAGTGGATAGAGGAGCAATGTGGCAGATGTTGCAAGTATATGGAATGGTGGTAAGTTACTAAATGCTGTAAAGAGCTTTTATGAGGCTCAGGTTAGGGTGTGTAGAAAAGAGGGAGAATACTTCCCGGTAAAAGTAGGTCTTAGACAGGGATGTGTAATGTCACCATGGTTGTTTAATATATTTATAGATGGGGTTGTAAAAGAAGTAAATGCTAGGGTGTTTGGGAGAGGGGTGGGATTAAATTATGGGGAATCAAATTCAAAATGGGAATTGACACAGTTACTTTTTGCTGATGATACTGTGCTTATGGGAGATTCTAAAGAAAAATTGCAAAGGTTAGTGGATGAGTTTGAGAATGTGTGTAAAGGTAGAAAGTTGAAAGTGAACATAGAAAAGAGTAAGGTGATGAGGGTATCAAATGATTTAGATAAAGAAAAATTGGATATCAAATTGGGGAGGAGGAGTATGGAAGAAGTGAATGTTTTCAGATACTTGGGAGTTGACGTGTCGGCGGATGGATTTATGAAGGAAGAGGTTAATCATAGAATTGATGAGGGAAAAAAGGTGAGTGGTGCGTTGAGGTATATGTGGAGTCAAAAAACGTTATCTATGGAGGCAAAGAAGGGAATGTATGAAAGTATAGTAGTACCAACACTCTTATATGGATGTGAAGCTTGGGTGGTAAATGCAGCAGCGAGGAGACGGTTGGAGGCAGTGGAGATGTCCTGTCTAAGGGCAATGTGTGGTGTAAATATTATGCAGAAAATTCGGAGTGTGGAAATTAGGAGAAGGTGTGGAGTTAAAAAAAGCATTAGTCAGAGGGCAGAAGAGGGGTTGTTGTGGTGGTTTGGTCATTTAGAGAGAATGGATCAAAGTAGAATGACATGGAAAGCATATAAATCTATAGGGGAAGGAAGGAGGGGTAGGGGTCATCCTCGAAAGGGTTGGAAAGAGGCGGTAAAGGAGGTTTGTGGGCAAGGCGCTTGGACTTCCAGCAAGCGTGCATGAGCGTGTTAGATAGGAGTGAATGGAGGCGATTGATACTTGGGACCTGACGATCTGTTGGAGTGTGAGCAGGGTAATATCTAGTGAAGGGATTCAGGGAAACCGGTTATGTTCATATAGTCGGACTTGAGTCCTGGAAATGGGAAGTACAATGCCTACACTTTAAAGGAGGGGTTTGGGATATTGGCAGTTTGGAGGGGTATGTTGTGTATCTTTATACGTATATGCTTCTAAACTGTTGTATTCTGAGCACCTCTGCAAAAGCAGTGATAATGTGTGAGTGTGGTGAAAGTGTTGAATGATGAAAGTATTTTCTTTTTGGGGATTTTCTTTCTTTTTTGGGTCACCCTGCCTCGGTGGGAGACGGCCGAATTGTTGAAAAAAAAAAAATAAATACTTCTGTGTATCAAAAACATTGATGGGACCTATAAATACTATTTTTTTTTTTTTCAACAAGTCAGCCGTCTCCCACCGAGGCAGGGTGAGCCAAAAAGAAAGAAAATCCCCAAAAAGAAAATACTTTCATCATCATTCAACACTTTCACCTCACACATAATCACTGGTTTTGCAGAGGTGCTCAGAATACAACAGTTTAGAAGTATATACGTATAAAAATACACAATACAGTGGACCCCCGCATAACGATTACCTCCGAATGCGACCAATTATGTAAGTGTATTTATGTAAGTGCGTTTGTACGTGTATGTTTGGGGGTCTGAAATGGACTAATCTACTTCACAATATTTCTTATGGGAACAAATTCGGTCAGTACTGGCACCAGAACATACTTCTGGAGTGAAAAAATATCGTTAACCGGGGGTCCACTGTATATCCCTCCAAGCTGCCAATATCTCAAACCTCTCCTTTACAGTGGAGACATTGTACTCCCCATTTCCAGGACTCAAGTTCAGTTATATAAAATAGCTAGTTTCCCTAAATCCCTTCATTAAATGTTACCCTGCTCACACTGCAAAAGCTCGCCAGGTCCCAAATACCATTTGTCTCCATTCACTCCTATCTAACACGCTCAAGCACGCTTGCTGGAAGTCCAAAACCCCTCGCCCACAACACCTCCTTTACCCCCTCCCTCCAACCCTTTCGAGGACGACCCCTACCTCGCCTTCCTTCCCCTATAGATTTATATGCTTTCCATGTCATTCTACTTTGATCCATTCTCTCTAAATGACCAAACCACCTCAACAACCCCTCTTCTGCCCTCTGACTAATACTTTTATAAACTCCACACCTTTTCCTAATTTCCACACTCCGAATTTTCTGCATAATATTTATACCACACATTTCCCTTAAACAGGACATCTCCACTGCCTCCAACCGTCTCCTTGCTGCTGCATTTACCACCCAAGCTTCACACCCATATAAGAGTGTTGGTACTACTATACTTTCATACATTCCCTTCTTTGCCTCCATAGATAACATTTTTTGACTCCACATATACAGCAATGCACCACTCGCCTTTTTTCCCTCATCAATTCTATGATTAACCTCATCCTTCATAAATCCATCCGCTGACACGTCAACTCCCAAGTATCTGAAAACATTCACTTCTTCCATACTCCTCCTCCCCAATTTGATATCCAATTTTTCTTTATCTAAATCATTTGATACCCCTCATCACCTTACTCTTTTCTATGTTCACTTTCAACTTTCTACCTTTACACACATTCCCAAACTCATCCACTAACCTTGGCAATTTTTCTTTAGAATCTCCCATAAGCACAGTATCAGCAAAAAGTAACTGTTAATTCCCATTTTGAATTTGATTCCCCATAATTTAATCCCACCCCTCTCCCAAACACCCTAGCATTTACTTCTTTTACAACCATGGTGACATTACACATCCCTGTCTAAGACCTACTTTTACCGGGAAGTAGTCTCCCTCCCTTCTACACACCCTAACCTGAGCCTCACTATCCTCATAAAAACTCTTTACAGCATTTAGTAACTTACCACCATTCCATATACTTGCAACATCTGCCACATTGCTCCCCTATCCACTATCATATGCCTTTTCTAAATCCATAAATGCAATAAAAACTTCCCTACCTTTATCTAAATACTGTTCACATATATGCTTCAATGTAAACACTTGATCTACACATCCCCTACCCACTCTGAAACCTCCTTGCTCATCCGCAATCCTACATTCTGTCTTACCTCTAATTCTTTCAATTATAACCCTAGCGTACACTTTTCCTGGTATACTCAATAAACTTATTCCTCTATATAGAATTTTTACAATCTCTTTTGTCCCCTTTCCCTTTATATAAAGGGACTATATATGCTCTCTGCCAATCCCTAGGTACCTTCCCCTCTTTCATACATTTATTAAACAAAAGTACCAACCACTCTAACACTGTATCCCCCCCTGTTTTTAACATTTCTGTCATGATCCCATCAGTTCCAGCTGCGTTACCCCCTTTCATTCTACGTAATGCCTCGCGTACCTCCCTCACACTTACATTCTGCTCTTCTTCACTCCTAAAAGATGGTATACCTCCCTGACCACCTCCCTTTCTTCAACATTTAAAAGTTCCTCAAAATATTCTCGCCATCTACCCAAAACCTCCATCTCTCCATCTACTAACACCCCTACTCAGTTTTTAACTGACAAATCCATTCATTCCCTAGGCTTTCTTAACTTGTTTAACTCACTCCAAATTTTTTTCTTATTTTCATTAAAATTTCTTGACAGTACCTCTCCCACTATCATCCGCTCTCCTTTTGCACTCTCACCACTCGCTTCACCTTTCTTTTACTCTCCATATACTCTGCTCTTCTTATAACACTTGCACTTTGAAAATACCTCTCATAAGCTACCTTTTTCTTTTATCACACCCTTTACTTCATCATTCCACCAATCACTCCTCTTTCCTCCTGCACCCACCCTCATATAACCACAAACTTCTGCCCCACATTCTAGTACTGCATTTTTAAAACTATTTCAACCCTCTTCAACCCTCCTACTACTCATACCTGCACCAGCACACCTTTCTGCCAAATGTTGCTTATATTCCACCCGAACTTCCTCCTCCCTTAGTTTATACACTTTCACCTCCCTCTTATCCCATCTACCTCTTACTCTAACTGTAGCTACAACTAGATAATGATCCGATATATCAGTTGCCCCTCTATAAACGTGTACATCCTGGAGCCTACCCATCAACCTTTTATCCACCAATACATAATCTCACAAACTACTTTCATTACGTGCTACATCATACCTTGTATATTTATCCTCTTTTTCATAAAATATGTATTACTTATTACCAAATCTCTTTCTACACATAGCTCAATTAAAGGCTCCCCATTTACATTTACCCCTGGCACCCGAAATTTACCTACTACTCCCTCCACAACATTTTTACCCACTTTAGCATTAAAATCCCCAACCACAAGTACTCTCAGACTTGGTTCAAAACTCCCCACACATTCACTCAATATTTCCAAAAATCTCTCTCTCTCCTCTATACTTCTCTCTTCCCCAGGTGCATATACATGTACACTTACTATAACACACTTCTCACATCCAACCTTTATTTTACTCCACATAATCCTTGAATTAATACATTTATAGTCCCTCTTTTCTTGCCATAGTTTATCCTTCAACATTATTGCTTCTACTCCTTTAGCTCTATTAGAAACCCCTGACCTAATCCCATTTATACCTCTCCACTGAAACTCGCCCACCCCCTTCAGCTTTGTTTCACTTAAAGCCAGGACATCCAGCTTCTTCTCTCTTCTTCCCACTTGAACAATTTTCTTATTCCTTTTAGTAATTATTACAGGAAAAGGGGTTACGTACTAGCCCATTTTTCCTGGCATTTTAGTTGACTTTTACAACACACATGGCTTACGGAGGAAAGATTCTTATTCCACTTCCCCATGGATATAAAAGGAAAAGTAATTAGAACAAGAAATAAGATAAAATCAAAGAAAACTCAGATGAGTGTGTATAAATAAACATGTAGTGTGATCTAAGTGTAAATAGAAGTATCAAGACGTAACTGTAATCTTGTAATAAAGTTGGTAGAATTACCAACAATATGTAAAGTATAAGGACACAAGTTGCACTTGTGTCCTTTTACTTTACAAACTGTAATCTTGCATATTTATAAGACAGACAAAAGACACCAGCAATCCTACCATCATGTATGTATATATTTCTAGACAATAGTATGTGACTAAGGTAGGTGAAAATGTTTACCTGTCACTGTGTTTGTGACTATTTCAGTAGCTAATAATAGTGTCAGAACAAAGATTAACTATGAGATCACAAGAACTACTACAAATTGTAATTATCAGAACATAAAAAAAAAGGTATAGCAAAGCTTCTGCAAGTGGCATCAGACGAGTGACAAGTGCCGACTTTGTGGCCTTATATCTCCATAAGTTCTGACTAGTATTTTTTTTTTTTTACATTACTTTATGTAAAAAAAATGTCTTCATATACTTCTTTTTTTTTCTTTTTTTTTTTCAAAATGTTTGGAGTGTTGGACGAGTGAACATAGATCTATGTTTGGACAGTTAAGGGGTTAAAAGAGGGCATATTACAAAAGTAATCTCAAAAATACACTTGCCTCTTCTTTTTACAATAAACATTACATTTTACAGAAATGACTACTCATTCAAGGGGCATTCCTTTATCCAAATTATTTTTTATGATGGTCATTTCCCAGTAAAGTAGGATGACCTAGAAGTAAAAGTATTCAATTACTGTACTTGCCTATATGTGGTTGTAGGGGTTGAATCTTATCTCCTGGTCCTGCCTCTCAACCTGCTGCTTGCTAGATTCACTTTCTCCTAGCCTCATGGACACAGTCATACTTTTAAAACAATGTATGGAGCCTTTCCCCACCACTGACTTACGTTGTATAGTGCCCAGAATGACTGGAGATTCCTGAAGGTCCCACTCAAATCTACCAGGCAAGCATTAGCTGACAAGTGTTGATTTTTCTTTTTTTAACACGGCCGTTTCCCACCGAGGCAGGGTTAATTTAAAATGCAATATACCCACTCACTCTTCAGAGTGAATGTATTTTATATACTTCCTTCTAGAACTCAAGTTCAACTAACTGGTGGTTTTCCTGAATGCCTTCATGAATATTACCTTAGAGCTAACAGCACATCAAATCCTGACATACTCACACATGCCTGCTGGATGCTTAAGCCACAACTACTCAAAGCCTCCACTTCCTAAAAGTCATTACCAAGGAGGAAGTTATATTCATGGAGAGGTGCTATACCCATAAGTCTGGGACATACTGTATAGCTCCTAGGAAATAGGATGAAACCAGGCTTGATCTAAGCAATGGAAGGGTATTTAAAATTCCTCGACTGAAGAGCCCTTGAACTGAGTAAAAGAATATTAATATGGTAAATGACAGATGGAATAAATTCAGCAAAAGGATTTTCATAAAATATATTTTATTTAAAAAACAACAATTCGAACGCCTAATATCGGCAGAGACAATCATGTGCTAATCAGATAAGTGAAATACTAGACATCCTGATGTTTAAACTGTTAATTTTTATACAAAAAATTTCATGACATTTGTCGGGGATACAGCTAACTTATAAGCTTTGGAAACACTTTTTTTTTTTTTGAGGGGATGGGGAGGGGGGGTGCAGGAAAAAATTATAGCCATTATACCTTCTTTTACCAAATATTTCATAATTCTGAAGGAATGCACATGCATAGAAATATTAGCTTGAAGTAAACGAAAAATTACCAAGTATCACTGTGATCTGTCACACCACATCGCCATGGGAGCTTCTTCCTTTCAAGAGAACACAAAACTTATCGTATATATAATGCAATTACGGTGCACTCTATATAAAAATGCTTAAATGAATCTATAAATTTTAAAAAGTATGGGGAGGGGCTGCATATGTAGCAATTATGCAGCAATCTTAGGTTACAATTTGTGTTATTTGTTCACATCATGTCTACCATCAACATTAGTAAATAAATCTTTAGTCAAAAATTAAGATAGCTATGACAGTTAAATTTTATTATTACAACCAAGGAACAAATGTATCCTAACCACAACCTTTAAAATATGTTAATTTTACTAATAATTCTTACCAAATAAAAAATATATAACACTTTTATATCACCATATGTTAACCTTAATCAATGCTTAAATAACCCTGATAGGCAGGCCATGACCTCTAGTAATATTTAAATATTTTCCATAATTCTCTTACAACAGTATGAAGTGAATCTATCTACATTTAAAATAAAATGAGCATAAAGCTAATTAATACTAACAATTTTGGAACCTAGTCACATTTTTCCAGAAAATCATTTTACATCCAAAGCAAACAAACAATTTTGGTTAATTCATAATTTTAGCCTTTTCGGTCACCAAAAATGCGAAGGAGTTCAAGGAATAAATTCAGAATATCCAAATAGAGATTAATTGTTGCAAGAATGTATTCCTCAGGAGAAAGCTTCTGCATCATCATCTGTCAAAATGATAAAACAGTTTTAGTACAATATTATATTGTGTATTAACTTTATATATATACATGCATATATATATATATATTTTTTTTTTTTCAACAAGTCGGCCGTCTCCCACCGACGCAGGGTGACCCAAAAAAGAAAGAAAATCCCCAAAAAGAAAATACTTTCATCATCATTCAACACTTTCACCACACTCGCACATTATCACTGTTTTTGCAGAGGTGCTCAGAATACAACAGTTTAGAAGCATACACATATAGATACACAACATATCCCTCCAAACTGCCAGTATCCCAAACCCCTCCTTTAAAGTGCAGGCATTGTACTTCCCATTTCCAGGACTCAAGTCCGACTATATGAAAATAACCGGTTTCCCTGAATCCCTTCACTAAATATTACCCTGCTCACACTCCAACAGATCGTCAGGTCCCAAGTACCATTCGTCTCCATTCACTCCTATCTAACACGCTCACGCACGCTTGCTGGAAGTCCAAGCCCCTTGCCCACAAAACCTCCTTTACCCCCTCTCTCCAACCCTTTCGAGGACGACCCCTACCCCGCCTTCCTTTCCCTATAGATTTATATGCTTTCCATGTCATTCTACTTTGATCCATTCTCTCTAAATGACCAAACCACCTCAACAACCCCTCTTCTGCCCTCTGGCTAATACTTTTATTAACTCCACACCTTTTCCTAATTTCCACACTCCTAATTTTCTGCATAATATTTACACCACACATTGCCCTTAAACAGGACATCTCCACTGCCTCCAACCATCTCCTCGCTGCTGCATTTACCACCCAAGCTTCACACCCATATAAGAGTGTTGGTACTACTATACTTTCATACATTCCCTTCTTTGCCTCCATAGATAATGTTTTTTGACTCCACATATACCTCAACACACCACTCACCTTTTTTCTCTCATCAATTCTATGATTAACCTCATCCCTCATAAATCCATCCGCCGACACGTCAACTCCCAAGTATCTGAAAACATTCACTTCTTCCATACTCCTCCTCCCCAATTTGATATCCAATTTTTCTTTATCTAAATCATTTGACACTCGCATCACCTTACTCTTTTCTATGTTCACTTTCAACTTTCTACCTTTACACACATTCCCAAACTCATCCACTAACCTTTGCAATTTTTCTTTAGAATCTCCCATAAGCACAGTATCATCAGCAAAAAGTAACTGTGTCAATTCCCATTTTGAATTTGATTCCCCAAAATTTAATCCCACCCCTCTCCCGAACACCCTAGCATTTATACACACACCCACCCACCTACCATCCAACTTATGACCTGCTCGACTTACGACCATGTTTTTTATGCCAAATTTCTGGGAAATAAACTACTATTTGTGTTGTACACAGTGTTTATCCTAAACCTTGCAGTATAAAATACAGTACTAACAGCATAAAAAGTAAAGTAAAACATGAAATACCAAAATAAAACAATAAAATAGTCATTACAAAAATGTGATGTTGATATTCAGTAGTAAAGTTCAACTCACGTCCATTTCGACTTACGACTGGTTTCTCGGAACGGAACTTGGTCGTAAGTCGGATGGTAGGGGTGTGTGTGTGTGTGTGTGTGTGTGTGTGTATATGTGTGTGTGTATATGTGTGTGTGTGTGTGTGTGTGTGTGTACACTCACCTATTTGTGGTTGCAGGGGTCGAGTCTAAGCTCCTGGCCCTGCCTCTTCACCGGTTGCTACTGGGCCCTCTCTCTCCCCGCTCCATGAGCTTTATCAAACCTCGTCTTAAAACTGTGTATGGTTCCTGCCTCCACTACGTCATTTTCTAGGCTATTCCACTGCCTTACAACTCTATGACTGAAGAAATACTTCCTAATATCTCTGACTCATTTGTGTCTTCAACTTCCAATTGTGGCCTCTTGTTTCTGTGTCCCCTCCCTGGAACATCCTGTCTTCGTCCACCTTGTCTATTCCACGCAGTATTTTATATGTCGTTATCATGTCTCCCCTGACCCTCCTGTCCTCCAGTGTCGTCAGGCCGATTTCCCTTAATCTTTCTTCATAGGACATTCCCCTTAGCTCTGGAACTAACCTTGTGGCAAACCTTTGTACTTTCTCCAGTTTCTTGACGTGCTTTATCAAGTGCGGGTTCCAAACAGGTGCTACATACTCCAGTATGGGCCTGACATACACGGTGTACAGTTGTCTTGAACGATTCCTTACTAAGGTATCAGAATGCTGTTCTCAGGTTTGCCAGGCGCCCATATGCTGCAGCAGTTATCTAATTGATGTGTGCTTCCAGAGACATGCTCGGTGTTATACTCACCCCAAGATCTTTCTCCTTGAGTGAGGTTTGCAGTCTTTGGCCACCTAGCCTATACTCTGTCTGTGGTCTTCTGTGCCCTTCCCCTATCTTCATGACTTTGCATTTGGCAGGATTAAATTCGAGAAGCCATTTGCTGGACCAGGTGTCCAGTCTGTCCAGGTCTCTTTGAAGTCCTGCCTGGTCCTCATCAGATTTAATTCTCCTCATTAACTTCACATCATCTGCACACAGGGACACTTCCGAGTCTAACCCTTCCATCATGTCGTTCAGATATACCAAAAATAGCACTGGTCCTAGGACCGACCCCTGTGGGACCCCGCTCGTCACAGGTGCCCACTGTGATACATCATTACGTACCATGACTCGTTGCCTCCCTGTCAGGTATTCTCTGATCCATTGCAGTGCCCTTCCTGTTATATGCGCCTGATGCTCTAGCTTCTGCACTAATCTCTTGTGAGGAACTGTGTCAAAGGCCTTCTTGCAGTCCAAGAAGATGCAATCAACCCACCCCTCTCTCTCTCTCTCTCTCTCTCTCTCTCTCTGTATATATATATATATATATATATATATATATATATATATATATATATATATATATATATATATATATATATATATATATATATATATATGTATATATATATATATTTTTTTTTTTTTCTTTTTTTTTCAACAAGTCGGCCGTCTCCCACCGAGGCAGGGTGACCCAAAAAAGAAAGAAAATCCCCAAAAAGAAAATACTTTCATCATCATTCAACACTTTCACCACACTCGCACATTATCACTGTTTTTGCAGAGGTGCTCAGAATACAACAGTTTAGAAGCATATACGTATAAAGATACACAACATATCCCTCCAAACTGCCAATATCCCAAACCCCTCCTTTAAAGTGCAGGCATTGTACTTCCCATTTCCAGGACTCAAGTCCGACTATAAGAAAATAACCGGTTTCCCTGAATCCCTTCACTAAATATTACCCTGCTCACACTCCAACAGATCGTCAGGTCCCAAGTATCATTCGTCTCCATTCACTCCAATCTAACACGCTCATGCATGCTTGCTGGAAGTCCAAGCCCCTCGCCCACAAAACCTCCTTTACTCCCTCTTTCCAACCCTTTCGAGGACGACCCCTACCCCTCTTTCCTTCCCCTATAGATTTATATGCTTTCCATGTCATTCTACTTTGATCCATTCACTCTAAATGACCAAACCACCTCAACAACCCCTCTTCTGCCCTCTGACTAATGCTTTTATTAACTCCACACCTTCTCCTAATTTCCACACTCCGAATTTTCTGCATAATATTTACACCACACATTGCCCTTAGACAGGACATCTCCACTGCCTCCAACCGTCTCCTCGCTGCTGCATTTACCACCCAAGCTTCACATCCATATAAGAGTGTTGGTACTACTATACTTTCATACATTCCCTTCTTTGCCTCCATAGATAACGTTTTTTGACTTCACATATACCTCAACGCACCACTCACCTTTTTTCCCTCATCAATTCTATGATTAACCTCATCCTTCATAAATCCATCCGCCGACACGTCAACTCCCAAGTATCTGAAAACATTCACTTCTTCCATACTCCTCCTCCCCAATTTGATATCCAATTTTTCTTTATCTAAATCATTTGATACCCTCATCACCTTACTCTTTTCTATGTTCACTTTCAACTTTCTACCTTTACACACATTCTCAAACTCATCCACTAACCTTTGCAATTTTTCTTTAGAATCTCCCATAAGCACAGTAACTGTGTCAATTCCCATTTTGAATTTGATTCCCCATAATTTAATCCCACCCCTCTCCCAAACACCCTAGCATTTACTTCTTTTACATCCCCATCTATAAATATATTAAACAACCATGGTGACATTACACATCCCTGTCTAAGACCTACTTTTACCGGGAAATATTCTCCCTCTCTTCTACACACCCTAACCTGAGCCTCACTATCCTCATAAAAGCTCTTTACAGCATTTAGTAACTTACCACCTATTCCATAAACTTGCAACATCTGCCACATTGCTCCTCTATCCACTCTATCATATGCCTTTTCTAAATCCATAAATGCAATAAAAACTTCCCTACCTTTATCTAAATACTGTTCACATATATGCTTCAATGTAAACACTTGATCTACACATCCCCTACCCACTCTGAAGCCTCCTTGCTCATCCGCAATTCTACATTCTGTCTTACCTCTAATTCTTTCAATTATAACTCTACCGTATACTTTTCCTGGTATACTCAGTAAACTTATTCCTCTATAATTTTTACAATCTCTTTTGTACCCTTTCCCTTTATATAAAGGGACTATACATGCTCTCTGCCAATCCCTAGGTACCTTCCCCTCTTTCATACATTTATTAAACAAAAGTACCAACCACTCCAACACTATATCCCCCCATGCTTTTAACATTTCTGTCATGATCCCATCAGTTCCAGCTGCTTTACCCCCTTTCATTCTACGTAATGCCTCACGTACCTCCCCTACACTTACATTCTGCTCTTCTTCACTCCTAAAAGATGGTATACCTCCCTGGCCAGTGCATGAAAAAACCACCTCCCTTTACACAAATAACCCGCACATAAAAGAGAGAAGCTTATGACGACGTTTCGGTCCGACTTGGACCATTGACAAAGTCACACTAACAGAGGTGGAGCAGGACGGCTATATATAGGCAGGAAGAGGTGGAGGTAGTAGTAGTAGTAGTAGTACAAGAATTGTATATAATACCGACAGGATGAAATAACACATGCACAACACCCGGGCATCCCCACCGTAGACGTTTCGCCATCCAGCCAGCCACTGGATGGCGAAACGTCCACAACAAAGACAACCAGACGCCGCACATGCGTCTTAATTTCAACAGTATTTGTAGTAGAAGAAGAAGAGGTAGTAGTAGTGGTAGTGGTAGAAGTGGGAAATAAGGAAGACGAGCCAGTCAAATACTACCACTACTACTACCTCTTCTTCTTCTACTACAAATACTGTTGAAATTAAGACGCATGTGCAGCGTCTGGTTGTCTTTGTTGTGGACGTTTCGCCATCCAGTGGCTGGCTGGATGGCGAAACGTCTACGGTGGGGATGCCCGGGTGTTGTGCATGTGTCATTTCATCCTGTCGGTATTATATACAATTCTTGTACTACTACTACTACTACCTCCACCTCTTCCTGCCTATATATAGCCGTCCTGCTCCACCTCTGTTAGTGTGACTTTGTCAATGGTCCAAGTCGGACCGAAACGTCGTCGTAAGCTTCTCTCTTTTATGTGCGGGTTATTTGTGTATCGTTCCAGTCATGGTATTGTGCCTTTTTGTTATTTATTCACCTCCCTTTCTTCAATATTTAAAAGTTCCTCAAAATATTCTCGCCATCTACCTAATACCTCCCTCTCCCCATCTACTAACTCCCCTACTCTGTTTTTAACTGACAAATCCATATGTTCCCTAGGCTTTCTTAACTTGTTTAACTCACTCCAAAATTTTTTCTTATTTTCATTAAAATTTCTTGACAGTGCCTCTCCCACTCTATCATCTGTTCTCCTTTTGCACTCTCTCACCACTCTCTTCACCTTTCTTTTACTCTCCATATACTCTGCTCTTCTTATAACACTTCTGCTTTGTAAAAACCTCTCATAAGCTACCTTTTTCTCTTTTATCACACCCTTTACTTCATCATTCCACCAATCACTCCTCTTTCCTCCTGTCCCCACCCTCCTATAACCACAAACTTCTGCCCCACATTCTAATAGTGCATTTTTAAAACTCATCCAACCCTCTTCAACCCCCCACTACTCATCTTTGCACTAGCCCACCTTTCTGCCAATAGTCGTTATATCTCACCCGAGCTTCCTCCTCCCTTAATTTATACACTTTCACTTCCCTCCTACTTCTTGTTGCCACCTTCCTCTTGTCCCATCTACCTCTTACTCTAACTGTAGCTACAACTAAATAATGATCCGATATATCAGTTGCCCCTCTATAAACATGTACATCCTGGAGCCTACCCATTAACCTTTTATCCACCAATACATAATTACAAACTACGTTCATTACGTGCTACATCGTACCTTGTATATTTATTTATCCTCTTTTTTATAAAATATGTACTACTTATTACCAAATCTCTTTCTACACATTGCTCAATTAAAGGCTCCCCATTTACATTTACCCCTGGCACCCCAAATTTACCTACTACTCCCTCCACAACATTTTTACCCACTGTTAGGTAAGACACATATGCAACAGTTAGGTATCTTTATTTTGAAACGTTTCGCCTACACAGTAGGCTTCTTCAGTCGAGTACAGAAAAGTTGATAGAAGCAGAAGATACTTGAAGACGATGTAATCAGTCCATCACCCTTAAAGTTTTGAGGTGGTCAGTCCCTCAGTCTGGAGAAGAGTATTGTTCCGTTGTCTGAAACAACGGAACAATACTCTTCTCCAGACTGAGGGACTGACCACCTCAAAACTTTAAGGGTGATGGACTGATTACATCGTCTTCAAGTATCTTCTGCTTCTATCAACTTTTCTGTACTCGACTGAAGAAGCCTACTGTGTAGGCGAAACGTTTCAAAATAAAGATACCTAACTGTTGCATATGTGTCTTACCTAACAATCTGTCGGTATTTCATACCATTTTAATGTTCATTTTTACCCACTTTAGCATTGAAATCCTCAACCACAAGTACTCTCACACTTGATTCAAAACTCCCCACGCATTCACTCAACATTTCCCAAAATCTCTCTCCTCTACACTTCTCTCTTCTCCAGGTGCATATACACTTACTATAACCCACTTTTCACATCCAACCTTTATTTTACTCCACATAATCCTTGAATTAATACATTTATAGTCCCTCTTTTCCTGCCATAGCTTATCCTTCAACATTGTTGCTACTCCTTTAGCTCTAACTATTTGAAACCCCTGACCTCATCCCATTTATTCCTCTCCACTGAAATCCTCCCACCCCCTTTAGCTTTGTTTTACTTAAAGCCAGGACATCCAGCTTTTTCTCATTCATAACATCCACAATCATCTCTTTCTTATCATTTGCACAACATCCATGCACAGACTTCCCACTATGACAATTTTCTTCTTATTCTTTTTAGTAATCTTTACAGGAAAAGGGGTTACTAGCCCATTGTTCCTGGCATTTTAGTTGACTTTTACAACACGCATGGCTTATGGAGGAAAGATTCTTATTCCACTTCCCCATGGATATAAAAGGAAAAGTAATAAGACCAAGAACTATTAAGATAAAATCAAAGAAAACTCAGACGAGTGTGTATAAATAAACGTGTACATGTATGTGTAGTGTAACCTAAGTATAATTAGAGGTAGCAAGACATACCTGTAATCTTGCATATTTATGAGACAGACAAAAGACACCAGCAATCCTACCATCATGTAAAACAATTACAGGCTTTTGTTTTACATTCACTTGGCAGGACGGTAGTACCTCCCTGGTGGTTGCTGTCTATCAACCTACTACCTATATACAAGTACAAGCATATATATATACACCCCTCTGGGTTTTCTTCTATTTTCTTTCTAGTTTTTGTTCTTGTTTGTTTCCTCTTTTCTTCATGGGGAGGTGGAACAGAATTCTTCCTCTGTAAGCCATGCGTGTTGTGGGAGGCAACTAGAATGCCAGGATCGGGGGATGCTAGTGGTCCCTTCTCCTGTATATATTACTAAATTCGAAAAGAGAAACTTTCGTTTTTCTTTCTGGGCCACCCTGCCTTGGTGGGATACATCCGGTTTGTTGAAAAAAAAAAAAAAATAATTGCTCATTTTAAGTTAATCTTAATCAAGTCTGCCTGAAATTCACTGCATAACTACAGGCTTTTCCCATGTACAACAGATAAATATATAATGTAAAACTTGTGGAATGGCAATAAACTTTGATGTGCTGCAAAAAAAAAAAAAAAAAAAAAAAAAAAAAATTATATGCCATAGATTTTCTCAATCTACTCACTGCTGGCTTGGTAGCCTTCTGTTGGCCTTACTAAGCAAGAATAAGTCTTGTGCATAAACCAGTAAACTTTAAAGAGAATATTCAGTGTTCATGCATATAAGCATCCACAAAAGTTCAGCATCATACATTACAATTACACATGGCTGTGCCTTTCAGTGATGAATATATGTATTTCTACAATAGTGATAAAGTGTGTGTTTAGATAACGTTGGATAGTGGAGGTATGTATCTTGACTGGCTGCCCAATCACATCAGCATATTCAAGATTCTTCACACCTTGCTAGGTAAGAAAGTAGTGTTTTATTTCACTGTCTAGTAAAATGAGGCAAGATGTAGTGGCAGGTTTCCTGACAGCTGGTGCCCTCATTTACTTATTTTATCAACACAGCAGTAATATTTCAGGTAGGAAGTGAAGGCATGCATTCATTTCCTCACTTCCCTGTTGAGCCTGGCTTCACTATGGCCAAAGCATGTATTGAAATGGACTTTTCCACTAAACACATTATATGCTCCTTATTCATAGATCACATGACAAAAGTTGGACAGACAATTCAGATACAGTGAAACCTCGGAATACAACCTTAATTCATTCCAGAAAGCTGTTAAGAGTGTTGCTCCATTTGAGTATCGAACAAGTTCTTCCCAACCAATTTTCTGTTTGGTTGGCTGTTATCACTAATCATCGTAGGCCCCATGGTGACATATTTATACAAATACAAAAAAAAAATACCAAAAAATGTGAAGAAACACAAAATAGTTTACAGCAAAGTTTTGGCAGGTCGTATTTGTTTAGTCAAGTGCTGAGCTTTGTTCGAGTAGGGAGCTGGTCATATACTGAGGTTCCACTGTATATAATAAACTGGATAAAGAAATCTGCAATATCATAATACTGTTGGGAGTCAATGCCAGCATCAGCAGCTAATGTCACTCCCGTTTCCCCTTACCATTTTATTACTTTATTACTGTATGCTGTATTTTCCTTGGTGATTTCTTTTTCAAATATGCAATTATAATTGGAATAAGTGTGCCAAGTTCTTGTTTTAGTACAACTGTAAGAAAATTTGGCTTTTATTATTATTATTATTATGATACAGTGGGCCCCCGGATTAAGTCCTCATCGGAATAAGTAATATTCGAAATAAGTAATGTTTTTTCGTCAAAATATTGGCTCGGTGAACGTCACTGAACTCTGTATAAGTCATTCGTCCAGAAAGTGTCCGCACAGCCTGAGCAGCCCCGACACTCCATGTACAGCCAGTGTGCTATTGTTTACCAGCCAGTGAGGATGATCCCACACGTTCGTACGATACATTTTGTATTCCATTCTTTTTAGTGCTTTTAACTGCTAAATAAGCCACCTTGGGCCCAAAGAAAGCTTCTAGTGCCAGTCAGCCCTTTGGTAAAGGGCTTAGAGAGGGGAGAATGTGCCTTTTTCAGTGATTCTGCAATGTGTATGATACTAAAGCAGGAGAAGTTGATAAAGGCTATAGCGCCAGCCAGCAATAAAGTGTAGCATTAACAGTGTAGCAAGTAAGTTAAGCGATTAATCGACAGAAAAAGGACAGCACGAAACTGACTCCTCCATTGTTGTAGGTATATAGAGCTACTGACACCGCCGCCTCTGCTGCCGCCTTCACCACCACCATGTAAGGCTTATCTTTCAGTGGCCCTTATACACCCAACAACACACCACCACTCGTGACATTCTTAATGCCATATTTTGTTCATTCTAGGTACATATCATGTTTCTATGTTATTAATAGTTTATTATGTCATATTAGAGGACTTGTCCTAGATAAATAAGCCATAGAGCTGATTTTTTTTTTTTTTTTTCAACAAGTCGGCCGTCTCCCACCGAGGCAGGGTGACCCAAAAAAAAGAGAAAGAAAATCCCCAAAAAGAAAATACTTTCATCATCATTCAACACTTTCACCACACTCGCACATTATCACTGTTTTTGCAGAGGTGCTCAGAATACAACAGTCTAGAAGCATACACATATAAAGATACACAACATATCCCTCCAAACTGCCAATATCCCAAACCCCTCCTTTAAAGTGCAGGCATTGTACTTCCCATTTCCAGGACTCAAGTCCGACTATATGAAAATAACCGGTTTCCTTGAATCCCTTCACTAAATATTACCCTGCTCACACTCCAACAGATCGTCAGGTCCCAAGTACCATTCGTCTCCATTCACTCCTATCTAACACGCTCACGCACGCTTGCTGGAAGTCCAAGCCCCTTGCCCACAAAACCTCCTTTACCCCCTCTCTCCAACCCTTTCGAGGACAACCCCTACCCCGCCTTCCTTCCCCTATAGATTTATATGCTTTCCATGTCATTCTACTTTGATCCATTCTCTCTAAATGACCAAACCACCTCAACAACCCCTCTTCTGCCCTCTGACTAATACTTCTATTAACTCCACACCTTCGCCTAATTTCCACACTCCGAATTTTCTGCATAATATTTACACCACACATTGCCCTTAAACAGGACATCTCCACTGCCTCCAACCGTCTCCTCGCTGCTGCATTTACCACCCAAGCTTCACACCCATATAAGAGTGTTGGTACTACTATACTTTCATACATTCCCTTCTTTGCCTCCATAGATAACGTTTTTTGACTCCATATATACCTCAACGCACCACTCACCTTTTTTCCCTCATCAATTCTATGATTAACCTCATCCTTCATAAATCCATCCGCCGACACGTCAACTCCCAAGTATTTGAAAACATTCACTTCTTCCATACTCCTCCTCCCCAATTTGATATCCAATTTTTCTTTATCTAAATCATTTGACACCCTCATCACCTTACTCTTTTCTATGTTCACTTTCAACTTTCTACCTTTACACACATTCCCAAACTCATCCACTAACCTTTGCAATTTTTCTTTAGAATCTCCCATAAGCACAGTATCATCAGCAAAAAGTAACCGTGTCAATTCCCATTTTGAATTTGATTCCCCAAAATTTAATCCCACCCCTCTCCCGGACACCCTAGCATTTACTTCCTTTACAACCCCATCTATAAATATATTAAACAACCATGGTGACATTACACATCCCTGTCTAAGACCTACTTTTACCGGGAAGTAGTCTCCCTCTCTTCTACACACCCTAACCTGAGCCTCACTATCCTCATAAAAACTCTTTACAGCATTTAATAACTTACCACCTATTCCATATACTTGCAACATCTGCCACATTGCTCCCCTATCCACTCTATCATATGCCTTTTCTAAATCCATAAATGCAATAAAAACTTCCCTACCTTTATCTAAATACTGTTCACATATATGCTTCAATGTAAACACTTGATCTACACATCCCCTACCCACTCTGAAACCTCCTTGCTCATCCGCAATCCTACATTCTGTCTTACCTCTAATTCTTTCAATTATAACCCTACCGTACACTTTTCCTGGTATACTCAGTAAGCTTATTCCTCTATAATTTTTACAGTCTCTTTTGTCCCCTTTCCCTTTATATAAAGGGACTATACATGCTCTCTGCCAATCCCTAGGTACCTTCCCCTCTTTCATACATTTATTAAACAAAAGTACCAACCACTCCAACACTATATCCCCCCCTGCTTTTAACATTTCTGTCATGATCCCATCAGTTCCAGCTGCTTTACCCCCTTTCATTTTACGTAATGCCTCACGTACCTCCCCCACACTTACATTCTGCTCTTCTTCACTCCTAAAGTATGGTATACCTCCCTGACCAATGCATGAAATTACTGCCTCTGTTTCTTCCTTAACATTTAAAAGTTCCTCAAAATATTCTCGCCATCTACCCAATACCTCCATCTCCCCATCTACTAACTCCCCTACTCTGTTTTTAACTGACAAATCCATATTTTCCCTAGGCTTTCTTAACTTGTTTAACTCACTCCAAAATTTTTTCTTATTTTCATTAAAATTTCTTGACAGTGCCTCTCCCACTCTATCATCTGCTCTCCTTTTGCACTCTCTCACCACTCTCTTTACCTTTCTTTTACTCTCCATATACTCTGCTCTTCTTATAACACTTCTGCTTTGTAAAAACCTCTCATAAGCTACCTTTTTCTCTTTTATCACACCCTTTACTTCATCATTCCACCAATCACTCCTCTTTCCTCCTGCCCCCACCCTCCTATAACCACAAACTTCTGCCCCACAATCTAATACTGTATTTTTAAAACTATTCCAACCCTCTTCAACCCCCCCACTACTCATCTTTGCACTAGCCCACCTTTCTGCCAATAGTTGCTTATATCTCACCCGAACTTCCTCCTCCCTTAGTTTATACACGTTCACCTCCCTCTTACTTGTTGATTCCACCTTCCTCTTTTCCCATCTACCTCTTACTCTAACTGTAGCTACAACTAAATAATGATCCGATATATCAGTTGCCCCTCTATAAACATGTACATCCTGGAGCCTGCCCATCAACCTTTTATCCACCAATACATAATCTAATAAACTACTTTCATTACGTGCTACATCATACCTTGTATATTTATTTATCCTCTTTTTCATAAAATATGTATTACTTATTACCAAATTTCTTTCTACACATAGCTCAATTAAAGGCTCCCCATTTACATTTACCCCTGGCACCCCAAATTTACCTACTACTCCCTCCATAACATTTTTACCCACTTTAGCATTGAAATCCCCAACCACCATTACTCTCACACTTGATTCAAAACTCCCCACGCATTCACTCAACATTTCCCAAAATCTCTCTCTCTCCTCTACACTTCTCTCTTCTCCAGGTGCATACACGCTTATTATAACCCACTTTTCACATCCAATCTTTATTTTACTCCACATAATCCTTGAATTAATACATTTATAGTCCCTCTTTTCCTGCCATAGCTTATCCTTCAACATTATTGCTACTCCTTCTTTAGCTCTAACTCTATTTGAAAACCCTGACCTAATCCCATTTATTCCTCTCCACTGAAACTCTCCCACCCCCTTCAGCTTTGTTTCACTTAAAGCCAGGACATCCAGCTTCTTCTCATTCATAACATCCACAATCATCTCTTTCTTATCATCTGCACAACATCCACGCACATTCAGACTTCCCACTTTGACAATTTTCTTCTTATTATTCTTTTTAGTAATCTTTACAGGAAAAGGGGTTACTAGCCCATTGTTCCCGGCATTTTAGTTGACTTTTACAACACGCATGGCTTATGGAGGAAAGATTCTTATTCCACTTCCCCATGGATATAAAAGGAAAATTAATAAGACCAAGAACTATTAAGATAAAATCAAAGAAAACTCAGATGAGTGTGTATAAATAAATGTGTACATGTATGTGTAGTGTGACCTAAGTGTAAGTAGAAGTAGCAAGACATGCCTGTAATCATGCATATTTATGAGACAGACAAAAGACATCAGCAATCCTACGATCATGTAAAACAATCACAGGCTTTCGTTTTACACTCACTTGGCAGGACGGTAGTACCTCCCTGGGTGGTTGCTGTCTACCAACCTACTACCTATAGAGCTGATATTAGTATCATATTGAAGGACTATCTTGTCCTGTCTCCCAACACAATTCCTAACATACATCAGAAACAGACCTCTCTGACCACCTTTTTGTGCGACAGGGGTCTAGTGACTCAAGCTGGTCCAAGTGGCATTAAGAAACAAAGAAGGGAAGTAACCCAGGATAAGGACTTGGTACCTGAAGTCTTTATGGAAAGGGATTCCCTTCCAAACAATTGTAAACTCCTCCATCCTCTCCCCTCTTCCATACATCACCATGTCTTCATTAAAGGTAAGTGTGAAGTTGTTATTGTTTTATTCTTCATGTATCATTGTTTTCTGTGTAGGTAGATGTATATTTCATGTAAAAAAAATTTTTTTAATACTTTTGGGTGTCTGAAATGGATTAATTGGATTTCCATTATTTCTCATGGGGAAAATTAATTTGGAATAAGTCAGATTCGGGATAAGTCACTCTCTGGAATGGATTAATTACGTAATCTGGGGGTCCACTGTATTTCCCACCACATATTTTTTTAATATTCTTTCTCAACCTGGAACATACATTCTTCACATCACATAATGTGATTTTAGGTTAAACATCCATTTTCAGGAATGCAATTACCCTGTTGTATGAATGAGCTAAATGTACTTAGATACTAATAATGCATCAAAATAATTTACATAACACATATTCACAATGGAGGGAGAGATTATGGAAGAAGTGAATATGTTCAGATATTTGGGAGTAGATTTGTTAGCAGATGAGTTTATGAAAGATATGGTAAACCATAGAATTGATTCAGGAAAAAAGGTGGGTGGTGCACTGAGGTATATGTAGAAACAAAAAACATTATCCAGGGAGGCAAAAAAGGGACTGTATGTGAGTATAGTGGTACCAACATTTGTGTGTGTAAAGCATGGGTTGTAAATGCTGCAGCGAGGAGGCTGGAGGCAGTTGAGATTTCATGTTTAAGGGCAATGTGTGGTGTAAATACAGTGGACCCCCGCCTTACGATATTAATCCATTCCTGAGAGCTCATTGTAAGCCGAAATTATCGTTAGCCGAATTAATTTTCCCCAAAAGAAATAATGGAAATCAAATTAATCTGTTCCTGACACCCCAGAGTATGAAAAAAAAAAAAAAATTTTACCACGGAAATATTAATTTTAATACACACAAACTGAAGAAGACATGCACAATTACTACTCTACTAAGAACAGAATACATGACACTTACCTTTATTGAAGATCTGGTGATGACTGATGGGATGGGAGGAGGGGAGTGTGTGGAAGTTATTGTTTAGAAGGGGAATCCCCTTTCATTAGGACTTGAGGTAGCAAGCCCTTTTCCGGGGTTACTTCCCTTCTTTTAATGCCACTAGGACCAGCTTGAGTCACTGGACCTCTTTCGCACAACAAATCTGTCCATAGAGCTCTGTACCTCCCGTTCCTTTAAGACTTTCCTAAAATGGGCCATAACATTGTCATTGTACAGGTTGCCAACACGGCTTGCAGTAGCTGTGCGAGGGTGATTTTCATCCGTAAAGGTTTGCAGTTCAACCCACTTTACACACATTTCCTTAATCTCTTTTTTTTTCAATTCCATACTAATTCTCACCCTTTTTACCACAGGGATGGCACTAGAAACTTTCTTGGGGTCCATGGTGATGTATTTTGCAGTTATTTTTTTTATTTATTATCACACTGGCCGATTCCCACAAACGCAGGGTGGCCCGAAAAAGAAAAACTTTCACCATCATTCACTCCATCACTGTCTTGCCAGAAGGGTACTTTACACTACAGTTTTTAAACTGCAACATTAACACCCCTCCTTCAGAGTGCAGGCACTGTACTTCCCATCTCCAGAACTCAAGTCCGGCCTGCCGGTTTCCCTGAATCCCTTCATAAATGTTACTTTGCTCACACTCCAACAGCACGTCAAGTATTAAAAACCATTTGTCTCCATTCACTCCTATCAAACACGCTCACGCATGCCTGCTGGAAGTCCAAGCCCCTCGCACACAAAACCTCCTTTACCCCCTCCCTCCAACCCTTCCTAGGCCGACCCCTACCCCGCCTTCCTTCCACTACAGACTGATACACTCTTGAAGTCATTCTGTTTCGCTCCATTCTCTCTACATGTCCGAACCACCTCAACAACCCTTCCTCAGCCCTCTGGACAACAGTTTTGGTAATCCCGCACCTCCTCCTAACTTCCAAACTACGAATTCTCTGCATTATATTCACACCACACATTGCCCTCAGACATGACATCTCCACTGCCTCCAGCCTTCTCCTCGCTGCAACATTCATCACCCACGCTTCACACCCATATAAGAGCGTTGGTAAAACTATACTCTCATACATTCCCCTCTTTGCCTCCAAGGACAAAGTTCTTTGTCTCCACAGACTCCTAAGTGCACCACTCACTCTTTTTCCCTCATCAATTCTATGATTCACCTCATCTTTCATAGACCCATCCGCTGACACGTCCACTCCCAAATATCTGAATACGTTCACCTCCTCCATACTCTCTCCCTCCAATCTGATATTCAATCTTTCATCACCTAATCTTTTTGTTATCCTCATAACCTTACTCTTTCCTGTATTCACCTTTAATTTTCTTCTTTTGCACACCCTACCAAATTCATCCACCAATCTCTGCAACTTCTCTTCAGAATCTCCCAAGAGCACAGTGTCATCAGCAAAGAGCAGCTGTGACAACTCCCACTTTGTGTGTGATTCTTTATCTTTTAACTCCACGCCTCTTGCCAAGACCCTCGCATTTACTTCTCTTACAACCCCATCTATAAATATATTAAACAACCACGGTGACATCACACATCCTTGTCTAAGGCCTACTTTTACTGGGAAAAAATTTCCCTCTTTCCTACATACTCTAACTTGAGCCTCACTATCCTCGTAAAAACTCTTCACTGCTTTCAGTAACCTACCTCCTACACCATACACTTGCAACATCTGCCACATTGCCCCCCTATCCACCCTGTCATACGCCTTTTCCAAATCCATAAATGCCACAAAGACCTCTTTAGCCTTATCTAAATACTGTTCACTTATATGTTTCACTGTAAACACCTGGTCCACACACCCCCTACCTTTCCTAAAGCCTCCTTGTTCATCTGCTATCCTATTCTCCGTCTTACTCTTAATTCTTTCAATTATAACTCTACCATACACTTTACCAGGTACACTTAACAGACTTATCCCCCTATAATTTTTGCACTCTCTTTTATCCCCTTTGCCTTTATACAAAGGAACTATGCATGCTCTCTGCCAATCCCTAGGTACCTTACCCTCTTCCATACATTTATTAAATAATTGCACCAACCACTCCAAAACTATATCCCCACCTGCTTTTAACATTTCTATCTTTATCCCATCAATCCCGGCTGCCTTACCCCCTTTCATTTTACCTACTGCCTCACGAACTTCCCCCACACTCACAACTGGCTCTTCCTCACTCCTACAAGATGTTATTCCTCCTTGCCCTATACACGAAATCACAGCTTCCCTATCTTCATCAACATTTAACAATTCCTCAAAATATTCCTTCCATCTTCCCAATACCTCTAACTCTCCATTTAATAACTCTCCTCTCCTATTTTTAACTGACAAATCAATTTGTTCTCTAGGCTTTCTTAACTTGTTAATCTCACTCCAAAACTTTTTCTTATTTTCAACAAAATTTGTTGATAACATCTCACCCACTCTCTCATTTGCTCTCTTTTTACATTGCTTCACCACTCTCTTAACCTCTCTCTTTTTCTCCATATACTCTTCCCTCCTTGCATCACTTCTACTTTGTAAAAACTTCTCATATGCTAACTTTTTCTCCCTTACTACTCTCTTTACATCATCATTCCACCAATCGCTCCTCTTCCCTCCTGCACCCACTTTCCTGTAACCACAAACTTCTGCTGAACACTCTAACACTACATTTTTAAACCTACCCCATACCTCTTCGACCCCATTGCCTATGCTCTCATTAGCCCATCTATCCTCCAATAGCTGTTTATATCTTACCCTAACTGCCTCCTCTTTTAGTTTATAAACCTTCACCTCTCTCTTCCCTGATGCTTCTATTCTCCTTGTATCCCATCTACCTTTTACTCTCAGTGTAGCTACAACTAGAAAGTGATCTGATATATCTGTGGCCCCTCTATAAACATGTACATCCTGAAGTCTACTCAACAGTCTTTTATCTACCAATACATAATCCAACAAACTACTGTCATTTCGCCCTACATCATATCGTGTATACTTATTTATCCTCTTTTTCTTAAAATATGTATTACCTATAACTAAACCCCTTTCTATACAAAGTTCAATCAAAGGGCTCCCATTATCATTTACACCTGGCACCCCAAACTTACCTACCACACCCTCTCTAAAAGTTTCTCCTACTTTAGCATTCAAGTCCCCTACCACAATTACTCTCTCACTTGGTTCAAAGGCTCCTATACATTCACTTAACATCTCCCAAAATCTCTCTCTCTCCTCTGCATTCCTCTCTTCTCCAGGTGCATACACACTTATTATGACCCACTTCTCGCATCCAACCTTTACTTTAATCCACATAATTCTTGAATTTACACATTCATATTCTCTTTTCTCCTTCCATAACTGATCATTTAACATTACTGCTACCCCTTCCTTTGCTCTAACTCTCTCAGATACTCCAGATTTAATCCCATTTATTTCCCCCCACTGAAACTCTCCTACCCCCTTCAGCTTTGTTTCGCTTAGGGCCAGGACATCCAACTTCTTTTCATTCATAACATCAGCAATCATCTGTTTCTTGTCATCCGCACTACATCCACGCACATTTAAGCAACCCCGTTTTATAAAGTTTTTCTTCTTCTCTTTTTTAGTAATTGTATACAGGAGAAGGGGTTACTAGCCCATTGCTCCCGGCATTTTAGTCGCCTCATACGACACGCATGGCTTACGGAGGAAAGATTCTTTTCCACTTCCCCATGGACAATAGAAGAAATAAAAAAGAACAAGAGCTATTTAGAAAAAGGAGAAAAACCTAGATGTATGTATATATATATATGCATGTGCGTGTCTGTGAAGTGTGACCAAAGTGTAAGTAGGAGTAGCAAGATATCCCTGTTATCTTAGCGTGTTTATGAGACAGAAAAAGAAACCAGCAATCCTACCATCATGCAAAACAGTTACAGGTTTTTGTTTCACAGTCATCTGGCAGGACGGTAGTACTTCCCTGGGTGGTTGCTGTCTACCAACCTACTACAGTTACAAGCACTAAAAATACTGGGATAATGTGAAATGTAGGAGCAAGGGGCTAGTAACCCCTTCTCCTGTATATATTACTAAATGTGAAAGGAGAAACTTTTGTTTTTCCTTTTGGGCCACCCCGCCTCGGTGGGATACGGCTGGTGTGTTGAAAGAAGAAAGAAGAATGTGAAATGTACAGAATGTATGCGTAGATGCGACCGCACTGGCTGGCTTGTAAACAATGGCGCTGAAGCCACACGTGGGACGCGTCCCAGACGAATCACACAAGGCGAGTTTTTTATCGTGAGGCGAGGCAAAATTTTTTTGTTCAAATGCTTCGTATGGTGGATTTAACATAACGCGATGAGTTCGTAAGACGGGGGTCCACTGTATCATGCAAAATATTCGTAGTATGGAAATTAGGTGGTGTGGAGTTACTAAAAGGCTGAGGAGGGATTTTTGAGGTGGTTTGGCCATTTAGAGAGGATGGAGCAAAATAGGATGACTTGGAGGGTTTATAAATCTGTAGTGGAGGGGAGGAGGGATAGAGGTCATCCTAAGAAAGGATGGAGGGATGGGGTATAAGAGGTTTTGTGTGCAAGGGGCTTGGACATACCGCAGGCATGTGTGAGCGTGTCAGATAGGAGGGAATGGAGACTAATGGCCTTCGGGATTTGACGAGCTGTTGGAGTGTGAGCAGGGTAATATTGTGTGAAGGGATTCAGGGGAAACTGGTTAGCCAGACTTGAGTACTTGAAGTGGAGGGGGGGGGGGGATATTTGGAGTGACATCTGAACTGTTATATCTGCACACCTCTGCAAAGACAGTGATTATGTGTAAATGATGATGGAAGTGTCAAGTGATGGTGAAAGTGTTTTTCTTATTTTGGCCCACCCTGCTTCAGTGGGAGATGGCTGATGTGTTAAAAAAAAATATTCACAAAGGTAAATTCTCGATATACTGTACCTGTGTGTCATATACTATGAAGAGACAGAAGATTAGAGCAGATCCACCTGCTATTGCCAATTCCAAGCCACTGCTTCCCAAGAATATATTCATTAGGCCCAAGCCAATCATCACCATCAGTCCAATGAGTAGTCTGAAAACAAACATTTTGAAATTATGGTTCAATAACTAAAGATGTAGCTGAGGAGCCATTTTGTGGGCTCAAGCAATGTTTCTGTTAGTGAAAGATGCGACTGACTACCTTGACGTTAGCTTGTGCAAAAAGTCTAGTAGCATATTCAGAAACAGTGTTCTCTCTAAGAAGGTTTAGCATCTTAGCAACACTTCTGATTTCTAACATGAATGATTTCAGGAAGTGTAGTTTGGAAAATATTTCAACAAAGTTATGACATTCATCTTCTAATAAGTTTTTTTTTTTTTTCTCAACAAGTCGGCCATCTCCCACCGAGGCAGGGTGACCCAAAAAACAAAGAAAATCCCCAAAAAGAAAATACTTTCATCATCATTCAACACTTTCACCACACTCACACATTATCACTGCTTTTGCAGAGGTGCTCAGAATACAACAGTCTAGAAGCATACACATATAAAGATACACAACATACCCCTCCAAACTGCCAATATCCCAAACCCCTCCTTTAAAGTGCAGGCATTGTACTTCCCATTTCCAGGACTCAAGTCCGACTATATGAAAATACATAACCGGTTTCCCTGAATCCCTTCACTAAATATTACCCTGCTCACACTCCAACAGATCGTCAGGTCCCAAGTACCATTTGTCTCCATTCACTCCTATCTAACGCTCACGCACGCTTGCTGGAAGTCCAAGCCCCTTGCCCACAAAACCTCCTTTACCCCCTCTCTCTAACCCTTTCGAGGACGACCCCTACCCCGCCTTCCTTCCCCTATAGATTTATATGCTTTCCATGTCATTCTACTTTGATCCATTCTCTCTAAATGACCAAACCACCTCAACAACCCCTCTTCTGCCCTCTGACTAATACTTTTATTAACTCCACACCTTTTCCTAATTTCCACACTCCGAATTTTCTGCATAATATTTACACCACACATTGCCCTTATCACTGCATATTCTGTATGCTGAACACAAAACAAAAAACTTTGAACATCTCTCTCTCAGTTCTTGTATTGTGGTGGGACTAGAAAGGGATGGGGTCATTCTTGTTATGTAAATTTAGGGAAGTCTGAGCTAGTGTGTGATGGATGGCTTGCTGATTAAGAACAGACCTTAAATGATTTGCATGATTCAGCTATTTGCACTTTATTAAGTATGGTAGTTTTTCCTTAAAATTATGGATTATATTTAAGGCCATCAAAGATGGAAAAATGTAAGTTATTATTTTTTTTATTTTGAAGAATGTCATCATTTTGATGAATGTCATCATTTAACACAAATATAAACCAAATAGAAGGTTCTGTGGCATTAAGGTTAAGGAGTGCTTGGGTGGTGATGAATATGTCATTTACATGCCTCATCCAGAAGACATTAGCAGGGATGATGCTTTGAAACCTTTCAAGCTTCAAACACTCCATGTACAGTATATAGGCAAACACTGCCCTAACTGGCAAGCCCAAGACAGCACTGGATTAACCCTTTGAGGGTTTTTGACGTACTAGTACGGCTTACAACCCAGGGTTTTTGACGTACTAGTACGCCTAAATTCTAGCGCCCTCAAGTCTAGTGGGAGAAAGCTGGTAGGCCTTCATATGAAAGAATGGGTCTATGTGGTCAGTGTGCAGTCTAAAAAAAATCCTGCAGCACACAGTGCATAATGAGAAAAAAAAAACTTTGACCATTTTTTTGGAATAAAACAGCGACTTTGCACTGTATTTTCGTATGGTATTTATTGTTGTATTCTAGTTTTCTTGGTCTCATTTTATAGAATGGAAGACATATTACAGAAATTGAGATGATTTTGACTGGTTTTACAATGAAAGGTACCTTGAAATTGAGCTCAAAGTAGCAGAAATGTTCGATTTTTACCAAATTTCAAAATTAAACAAATCGTGCCAAGCGTGCAATACACGTCAACTGGTGAGTCTAATATTCTTTCACAAGTGCACCAATAATATTTATACCATTTTTTACACTAATGCAGTAGTCTGCATAACAGTAAATCTTATATTTTTTGTGAGAATAAAAATTCAAAGTGGAAAGGAAAAGAATATAAGAGGGGCCTTGAGACATGACTAATGACCAGAGGAAATGTCATTTTAGTGCCAGGAATGTCTTTCTTGTTTATTCTGGACCCTATTCGGAAATTGGCATCTTTTGAAATTTGTGTGAAATTGGCAAAATTGCTAAATTCTGACCACTGTACTGGATAGTTGAATTTCATAAATGGGTGGTTTCTTGCACCCATTCGATAGAAAAAATGGAGTTCTAGCGAAATATTCATGTTTTTTGTCGGCTAGTACAGTGGAATTGGCCGAAAATGGGGCTCAAAGTGGGCAAAATCGCCGATGCGTAAACATCGCCGAGACCGCTAACTTTGCGAGAGCATAATTTCGTAAGTTTTCCATCAAATTTCAAACTTTTAGTGTCCTTATGGTCGGGAAAAGATTCTCTATCTTTTCATAAGAGAAAATAATTTTTTTTTTTAAATTTGGCCGACCCTGAGAACGAGTTATGGAGAGGGCCTGTCGACCCTCAAAGGGTTAATAGATGAGCCCATTTAAAACTGTTGCTCTTGAAAAATTGGTAAAGGAAAATAAATTTTACCTTGCTCACATCTAGTAAATCAATAAAATCCTAACAGAATATGCAGCCCTTATTTCTAACAAGACAAATATCACATTAATGAAATCTCCAAAAATTTTCAAGTAAGACTGCAGAGGCATTGCATTTCTAGAGCAGGAAAATAAAATCATAGTTTTTCCCACCTCCACTGAGCCTGAAAACTCTTCTAGACTTCTCCACAAGACTAATTACAATGTCTCCATCACAGCTCTCACAATAAGAGATGTTACTCGAGTACACGAGTGGTTACTTCACGTGTAAGCTCGAGCTTTACCCTATTTCCTGCAATGGTTGTCACAATGTTTTTGTTGGAGACAGCTAAGGACTTGGACATGCAATGGAGAACATAAGTGTGTATAAATAACAAAAAAAGCACAATACCGTGACTGGAACGATACACAAATAACCCGCACATAAAAGAGAGAAGCTTACGACAACGTTTCGGTCTGACTTGGACCATTGACAAAGTCACACTAACAGAGGTGGAGCAGGACGGCTATATATAGGCAGGAAGAGGTGGTGGTAGTAGTAGTAGTAGTAGTAGTAGTAGTACAAGAGTTGTATATGATACCGACAAGATGAAATTAAGACACATGCACAACACCCGGGCATCCCCATCATAGACGTTTCGCCATCCAGCCAGCCACTGGATGGCGAAACGTCCACAACAAAGACAACCAGACGCCGCACATATGTCTTAATTTCACCAGTAGTTGTAGTAGTAGTAGAAGGAGGAGAGGTAGTAGTAGTGGTAGTGGTAGAAGTGGGAAAAGGACGAGCCAGTCAAATACAAAGGAAGGGGAGCACTGCAAGAGAGCTAGATGCCCACAGAGGGAGAGCAAGCGCACAGAGGTGCGTGAAAGGGAAGTGGTGAAATAAATGAAGAAGGAACAGAAACACGAGACATGAGAGAGAAAGACAACCCAGAGGAGCAAAGGAAAGAGGAAGAAGAAACAGAAAAGGAAAAAGAAAAAAAAATGAGGATTCAGGTTAAGTCACGGGTGTTCTGAAGTTTGGAGCATTTTACAATGTAATGGGAGAGGAAGGCATCTACAGAGACGAAGCCAGGGCTAAGGTTCATACAAGGAAAGTTGTGTATTAGAGAGGATTCAACTAGACGGCGACTGTTCGAGTTGGAAGTAGGGAAGACAGTTCTAGCAGAAGACCAGTCAATAGGATGGCTATGATCTCTGACGTGACAGAAAAGAGCATTGTTAGTGTCGGCAAGCCTAACACTATTTTTGTGCTCCCTAAGTCTGTCAGAAAGAGATCGACCAGTTTCTCCGAAGTATTGAAGAGGACAGGAGGAGCAAGAAATAGAGTAGACACCAGGAACATCTGTAGAGGGAGGAGAGGTATGAACGAGATTAGTGCGAAGAGTGTTAGTCTGGCGGAAGGTAAGCTTGATGTCTAAGGGACGGAGAGAATTGTTGAGATTAGAAAGACCGGAAATGTAGGGAAGGCAGAGGATAGAAGAGTTCTCATGAATAGAGTGTTTGGGAGAGAAGAAATTGCATTTAGCACGAGAGAGGGCAGAGTCTATGAAATGGGAAGGGTAGCCAAGACGGGAGAACGAATTATGAAGAGTGGAAATTTCTGCTGGAAGGAACTGAGGATCACAGATGTGGAGGGCACGGAGAAAGAGGGAGATAAGAACACTTTTCTTGACAGGGGAAGCATGATAGGAAAAGTAGTGAATGTACATGCCACTGTGCATAGGTTTACGGTAAACGGAAAAGGAAAAACCTGTATCTGAGCGGTGGACATGGACATCAAGGAAAGGAAGCAAGGAAATAGATTCCCATTCAGCTTTGAACTTAATGGAAGGGGCAAGATTATTAAGAGCTTCAAGAAAAGGTTGGAAGAGACTGGAGTCATGAGGCCACAGAGCAAAGATGTCATCCACATAGCGGAGCCAGAGTGAAGGTTGCACATCGAGGGTAGGAAGAGGAACAGTCTCCAAGTATTCCATGTAAAGATTAGCAAGGACAGGAGAGAGAGGAGAGCCCATAGCGACACCGAAGGTTTGAGAATAATATTTCCCTTGGAAGGAAAAGGAGTTAGAGTCCACACAGAGGCAGATCAGATCAAGAAAGACATCAGTGGGGATAGGGAGATGAAGAAACCCTTCATGGGCCTTCTCTCTAAGGAAATCAAGGACATCATCAAGGGGGACATTGGTGAAGAGGGACTCAACGTCAAGACTAAGCATCTTACAGGTTGGGAGAGAGCGAACCCGTTCAATGAAGTCTTGAGAGTGACAGAGGTGGGCAGGAGAAAAAGTACCAAGAAAGGGAGTGAGGGTTTTGGCCAGCCAAGAAGCAAGAGAATAAGAGACAGAACCTCTAGAGGATATGATAGGACGAAGAGGAATATCAGGTTTATGAGTTTTGGGAAGGCCATAGAAATAGGGAAGAGAGGGACAGATGACACGAAACCGTTGAACAAGGTCAAAGTCAGGAGGACAGAGTCCTTAGTTTTTTGTTGAAAGTTCTCTTGATGCGATCAAGAGGGTTGGAAACGAGAGGAGTGTAGGTGCGTGAGTCAGAGAGCAAGACATCAGCTTTACGGACGTAATCCTCGCGATCAAGGAAAACTACCGAATTACCTTTGTCAGAAGATAGTATGACAATGTTAGTGTTGGATTTAAGAGAAGAAAGGGCAAGTTGGTAACGGAAGGTGGTGATTCTTAGAAAACAGACTAACAAGAGCAGGAAGGAGAGCTCCACGAAAAGTGGACAAGTCAGGAAGATTACGGAAGCGAGATTGACGAAAGGAATCAAAAGAGCTAATCAGGGAAATACCAGCACGAGGAGTAGGCGAAGTGGCAAAGGAAAGGCCAAAACCAAGAAGTTCAAGCTCATACTGAGAGAGTGAGACAGAAGACAGATTAGTAACACAGTCACACACCTCTGTGCACTTGCTCTCCCTCTGTGGGCATCTAGCTCTCTTGCAGTGCTCCCCTTCCTTTGTATTTGACTGGCTCGTCCTTTTCCCACTTCTACCACTACTACTACCTCTCCTCCTTCTACTACTACTACTACTACAACTACTGGTGAAATTAAGACATATGTGCGGCGTCTGGTTGTCTTTGTTGTGGACGTTTCGCCATCCAGTGGCTGGCTGGATGGCGAAACGTCTATGATGGGGATGCCCGGGTGTTGTGCATGTGTCTTAATTTCATCTTGTCGGTATCATATACAACTCTTGTACTACTACTACTACTACTACTACTACCACCACCTCTTCCTGCCTATATATAGCCGTCCTGCTCCACCTCTGTTAGTGTGACTGTCAATGGTCCAAGTCGGACCGAAACGCCGTTGTAAGCTTCTCTCTTTTATGTGCGGGTTATTTGTATATAAGTGTGTATGAATGACTAACACTTTGAAAGCATGGGGTCATTGTAAAATGTACCTTCACCTCAAGAAATGGGACAAGGTCAAACTATTTATTTCAGAAGAATAAAAAGACATGGCAGTGCTTAGAATCAGTCCTAATTAACACTAAACACCACTGCATAGAACATGGGTATCTTGACTCCTAGAACCTCTTGCCCACCACCTGCTCAGCTGACTGCACAACACAATGTAAAGGATCACTTCAACGTCTCCAATCATCTGCATGGCTGCCCTTGCTATATAATTAAAGCTTTTCCCAAGTATGTATTGCATCACTTAACTACACAAGTGATTACCAGGTGTCCAACAAGCTGCTTTGCCTAACCAGCAAAAGTAAACCACAGCACAAAGAACAGTGGCACAAAGAACACTTATTCATTGCAAATTTATTACTAACAGCCACAATACTAATAGCGGGTTATTTATGCAAGTACAGTGGACCCCCGCATAACGATTACCTCCGAATGTGACCAATTATGTAAGTGTATTTATGTAAGTGCGTTTGTACGTGTATGTTTGGAGGTCTGAAATGGACTAATCTACTTCACAATATTTTTTATGGGAACAAATTCGGTCAGTACTGGCACCTGAACATACTTCTGGAGAGAAGAAATATCGTTAACCGGGGTCCACTGTATATTTAACTCAGTATAACCCAGTACTGTATAATTTTAATTTTTTTAAGCTTACAAACAGAGGTACAAAAAATACAGGTAAGAGCAGCATGCCAAAGCCACTTATATGCATAGCATTACGGGCTGGCTTAAAATTAACTTAAGATTAACTAAGCAATGATGAAATCAGTGATAAAACATTATTGTAAACAGATAACTATAAAGCACAAATGAGTATTACAAAGACAGGTCATATGGTTGCTTGCATTGCTGTACATTCAGTCGAATGGAGTATTCTGTTAGGTAGTGTATTTAAAAAAATAATAAAGTTAGATTGGGTCCTAGGTTTAACATTTGTGTGATATAATTGTGAGTAACATATAGGATATACAATTTATAAGGTTCAGTTATTCAGTATTTATTTGGTTTTGAGTGAGTAAATGATCTTTGAGAAGAGACTTGAATTTATAAACAGGTAGTGTTTCTTTTATATTTACAGGTAATGAATTCCAGATTTTAGGGCCTTTTATGTGCATTGAGTTTTTGCATAGCGTGAGATGGACACGAGGAACATCAAAGAGTGATCTGTGCCTTGTGTTATGGTCATGTGTTCTGTTGAGGTTGGCAAGGAGATGTTTGAGGGGAGGGTTAATATCAGAGTTAAGTGTTCTATGTATGTAATAGGTGCAATAATAAGTATGGATGTTTTGTATGGTGAGTAGGTTGAGTGTTTTGAATATTGGTGGAGTGTGTTGCCTGTAGTGAGAATTTGTTATCATTCTAACTGCAGCCTTTTGTTGGGTAATTAGTGGTCTGAGATGGTTAATTGTTGTTGAGCCCCATGCACAAATTCCATAGGTGAGATAGGGGTAAATAAGAGAGTGATAAAGGGCCAGGAGGGCTGACTGTGGAACATAATACCGTATCTTTGATAGTATGCCTACAGTCTTGGAGATTTTCTTAGAAATTTGTTGTATATGTGTATGAAATTTGAGTCTATTATCGAGGTGGATTCCTAGGAATTTTCCCTCTGTTAGCTTTGTGATAGGTGATCCGTTTATTGTTATGTTAAGAGGTACATCTGTAGCTCTGTTACCAAACTGAATGAAGTAGGTTTTGTTAATGTTTAGTGTAAGTTTGTTAGTCCTCATCCAGGTAGATATTTTCTGTAATTCGGTGTTTACAGTATTGGTTAGCGTGACTGGGCTCGGGTGAGAGAAGACGTATGTAGTGTCATCTGCAAAAAGTGTGGGTTTGAGTAATTGCGAAGCATTTGGTAGGTCATTTATGTATAGGAGAAAGAGAAGAGGGCCAAGGACACTTCCCTGTGGGACACCAACTGTAATTGGTTGTGTGGAAGAGCTTGCCCCATTTGCATACACATATTGGCTTCTGTTGCTGAGGTAAGACTTGAGGTAGTTGAGGGAGTGCCCTCTAATACCATAGTGTGACAATTTTACGTGGAGCAAGTCATGGTCAACTGTATCAAAAGCTTTACGTAAGTCAATGAAGATCCCCAGTGGGACTTCTTTTTTCTCTATTGCAGTGTATATATGCTCTAGCATGTGTATAATAGCATCATTAGTATTTTTATTAGGCCTGAATCCAAATTGGCAGGGGTTGAGAATGTTTTGGGAGATGAGGTAGGAGTAGATTTGTTTATTTCCATATTTTGAGTATTACACTCTCAAAAAACGTAATATTATAAGTATTCCTTGTATATAGTGTTAGAAGGCCAAAATAAAAAAAATTATACCCCTTCCATACACCACACCACATACAACCACCCACCTACTCCCATACCATATACAGTGGACCCCTGCTTTACGATCACCTCCCAATGCGACCAATTATGTAAGTGTATTTATGTAAGTGCATTTGTATGTGTATGTTTGGGGGTCTGAAATGAACTAATCTAATTCACAATATTCCTTATGGGAACAAATTTGTTCAGTACTGGTACCTGAACATACTTCTGGAATGAAATAATATCGTAAACCGGGGGTCCACTGTATTCCAAATGGAGCAATGTCAGGCTCAGCATTTCCCCATGTTTTAAGTGCTAAAACCACTTTAACCTCTCGAGTCGCAACCCCCAATCCTGAGGCGTCTCCTGGTGTCGCAAAATTTAAAAAGAAAAAAAATTACTTTTTCTTATGAAATGATAGAGAATCTTTTCCCTGATTGTAATGACACCAAAAAAATGAAATTTGATGGAAAACTGACGGAATTACGCTCTCGCGTAATTCCGTCAGTTAGCAACCTTGGCGATATTTACAAATTGGAGATTTCGCCCAGTTTGAGCCCTATTTTCGGCTAATTCCATTGTTCCAGTCGACCAAACTCATAGCTATTTCTTTAGAACTACATTTTTTCTATCGATTGAGTACAAGAAACTGCCCATTTACCGATTTCAACTACCCAATAACGTGGTCAGAAATTTGCAATTTGGCCAATTTCACGAAAATTAAGAAATATGACAATTTCAAAACAAGGTCAGAATGAACAATGCAGACATTCCTGGCTCTAAAATAACATTTTCCTTGTTCATCAGTTACGTCTCCAGGTCCCTCTGATATTACACTTGCTTCCTATTTTGAGTTTTTATTCAAATAAAAAACAGAAGATTTACTATTATGCAGACTACTGCAATATTGTAATAATTGTACAAATAATGTCAACCCATTCATGACTGCATATATGAATGGCTAGTTGGACATTTATTGGACAATGACATCATTTGTTTACTTTTGAACATCGGCAAAAATCAAACATTTCCCCTACTTTGAGCTCCATTTCCAAGTTCTTTTTATAGTAAAACCTATCAAAATGACTTCTATTTCTATATGTTTTCCATTCTATCAAATGAGACCAAGAAAACAAGAATACAACCATAAGTACTATACGAAAATAGACCACAAAGTCGGCATTTTAATTAAAAAAAAAAACGGTCGGAGATTTTTTTTTTCTCATTATGCACTGCGTGCTCCAGGATTGTTTTTTTGTATGGTGCACACGGACCACACAGACCCATTCTCTCACATGTGGGCCTACCAGCTTTCTCCTGCTTGATTTGAAACTGCTAGAATTTAGGAGTATATATACGTCAAACACGGTACCTTGTAAGACGTATATATACGACCAAAACAGTAAAGGGTTAAACACATCTAATGTCATAAGAAACTAGTGTACAAAGTGTTACATTAAAAACAGAAAATTATATTTTGGAGTCAATAAACTGTAAAACTTAAGACACGGCAGACACCACTCTCACGAGCCCTTCCAGGGCAGGGAAGGTGCCTGAACCGGGGCTTACTACCACCTGCAGTTCACAAGACTGCTATTCCCATGAGCCCCTCTGGGGCGGGGAAGATCAGAGGCCTAGCTTCTCCCTACAAGCCCTGTGAAGGCGGGGAATGGGGCCAGGCCTGGTCCCAGAGGATGAAGAGGTACTTTTACCTCTTCCCATGGGAGACATAGGTCTCTCAACATTCCCTAGACAGGGAGCCAAGGCCGGGTCACCATCTGGAAAAAGACCCGGGCCGGGAGCGTACCGGCAAATCAAGGAGGAGTGTAAAATTTAAATATGTATTGCTGGCACATTTATACTGCTGTTGCCAATGAGTGATCATTTTCTTTTTTCCCAAATTCAGCACACCATAGTCTAGTTTTTATTAGATTCCACTCATTAAATTTAGTCTTATCCAGTTCAAAAAACTACTCTTTCATTACATAAAGAAAAATACTTTTTTTATTTTCAAAATCATCCCACATGCACAGGATTTTTTCCCAAGGTATCGTGGAGTTTAAAATGCGGTCAAACCGATAACTCTGCGCCTACGTAATTAGCCAAGTTTTCCATCGAGTTTCATATTTCTGGTATCATTACATTCAGGAAAAGATTCTCTACCATTTCAGAAGAAATTTTTTTTTATTTTATTAAAAGTACAGACACTGAGCAATTTTAATTTCAGGGGTCTATATAGTGAAAGGGAAAAAGAGGACAAAATTTCAATAGTTTAAATTTATTTCTACTTTTCAATATGGAGGAAATGTTTTTTCCAAAATTAATAAAAAACAAGTGCATATAAACTATACTGTATTCTGTAAGTTATAATAAATTTGTAAGAGATACAAAGACTGACATTCACTCACCCAGCTCCTATGTTTGTGAAGTCTCTCTTCGTCTGAAATGTGTATGCTGTAAGACCACCAGTGATAACCAAGGTGAGGACAAATGCTTTCACCACCACTTCTCCATCATACATGCTCACTGCTACTCCCACAGTGATGGCTTCAATGACAGTAAAGGCTGCCAACAGCATGAAGTTTATGGGGACATGATGCCTGTAAGAAAATTGTACAAAAAGATGAGGACACGTAATAAGATACTATGCAACTTGACTTATTTCTGAAATCATTCATTTCAATAAATATTCATCTTAATTTGTTCAAAATTATGTACAGTTGTGCTGGAGAAATTACAATTCCTAGGTTGTAATATCTAAATTTTGTGAAGGGATTCAGGGAAATCAGTTAGCTGGACTTTGAGTCCTGGAGCTGGGAAGTACAGTGCCTGCACTCTGAAGAAGGGGTGGGGATATTTGCAGTTTGGAGGGGCATCTGAACTGTGAAGGGCTCTTGACCCAAAGAATTTGAACTACCCTCCTTTTCCTTTGGTTGAATATGATTGCCTCCTATTTCACTGGTGCTGTATGACCTTGAGGGTTCAGGACTCTCCAAGGATGCAAGAATATTCCCTTCAAGGAAGTGCCCAGATGCTAGTGATGGCCTTTGGACCTAGGGTAAGTGGACCTGTCCCTCACTTCCTTGGTTCAAGCCTGACTACCTACCATTCCCACATTTATTTATTTATTTATTTATTTATTTCCAATTTGTGCACACATACAGAGGTACAAAAAAATACAGATAAGAGCAGTATGCCAAAGCCACTTATACTATGCATAGCATTACGGGCTGGCTTAAAATTAACTTAAGATTAACTAAGCAATGATTATTATTATTATTATAATCAAAAAGAAGCGCTAAGCCACAAGGACTATACAGCGCTGCTACTAAGCAATGATGAAATCAGTGATAAAACATTAATGTAAACAGATAACTATAAAGCACAAGTGAGTATTACAAAGACAGGTCATATGGTTGCATTCAGTTAGGTAGTGATTCTGTTAGGTAGTGTATTTAAAAAATAATAAGTTAGATTGGGTTTTAGGTTTAACATTTATGTGATATAATTGTGAGAAACATTTAAGATATACAATTTATAATGTTCAGTTATTCAGTATTTATTTGGTTTTGGGTGAGTAAGTAATCTTTGAGAAGAGACTTGAATTTATAAACAGGTTGTGTTTCTTTTATATTTACAGGTAATGAATTCCAGATTTTAGGGCCTTTTATGTGCATTGAGTTTTTGCATAGTGTGAGATGGACACGAGGAACATCAAAGAGTGATCTGTGCCTTGTGTTATGGTCATGTGTTCTGTTGAGGTTGGCAAGGAGATGTTTGAGGGGAGGGTTAATATCAGAGTTAAGTGTTCTATGTATGTAATAGGTGCAGTAATAAGTATGGATGTTTTGTATGGTGAGTAGGTTTAGTGTATTGAATATTGGTGGAGTGTGCTGCCTGTAGTGAGAATTTGTTATCATTCTAACTGCAGCCTTTTGTTGGGTAATTAGTGGTCTGAGATGGTTAATCGTTGTTGAGCCCCATGCACAAATTCCATAGGTGAGATAGGGGTAAATAAGAGAGTGATATAGGGCCAGGAGGGCTGACTGTGGAACATAGTACCGTATCTTCGATAGTATGCCTACAGTCTTGGAAATTTTCTTAGAAATTTGATGTATATGTGTATGAAATTTGAGTCTATTATCAAGGTGGATTCCTAAGAATTTTCCCTCTGTTAGTTTTGTGATAGGTGATCCATTTATCATTATGTTAAGAGGGACATCTGTAGCTCTGTTACCAAACTGAATGAAGTAGGTTTTGTCAATGTTTAGTGTAAGTTTGTTAGTCCTCATCCAGGTAGATATTTTCTGTAATTCGGTATTTACAGTATTGGCTAGCGTGACTGGGCTCGGGTGAGAGAAGACGTATGTAGTGTCATCTGCAAATAGTGTGGGTTTGAGTAATTGCGAAGCATTTGGAAGGTCATTTATGTATAGGAGAAAGAGAAGAGGGCCAAGGACACTTCCCTGTGGGACACCAACTGTAATTGGTTGTGCAGAAGAGTTTGCCCCATTTGCATACACATATTGGCTTCTGTTGCTGAGGTAAGACTTGAGGTAGTTGAGGGAGTGCCCTCTTATACCATAGTGTGACAATTTTACGTGGAGCAAGTCATGGTCAACTGTATCAAAAGCTTTACGTAAGTCAATGAAGATCCCCAGTGGGACTTCTTTTTTCTCTATTGCAGTGTATATATGTTCTAGCATGTGTATAATAGCATCATTAGTATTTTTATTAGGCCTGAATCCAAATTGGCAGGGGTTGAGTATGTTTTGGGAGATAAGGTAGGAGTAGATTCGTTTATGAATTAATTTTTCGAAGATTTTTGAGAGAGGGTGTAAGTTGGATATTGGCCTATAGTTATTCAACTCTGTTTGGTCTCCTCCTTTGTGGATCGGGGTGACCCTTGCTATTTTGAGTACTGTAGGGAAGGTGGAGGATTCAATGGATTTGTTAAAGAGTGTTGCAATGATTGGTGATAGCACTTGTGACACTTTTTTGTATATAAGGGGTGGTAAGGTATTTAAATCTCCTGCCTTGTTTTTTAGTGCGTTGATAATAAGGGAGACTTCGTATGGGTTAGTCGGAGCTAGGAACAGTGTGTTCGGGTAGTTGCCGGTGAGGTAGTCATTTGGTGGGGTATCTGAGCTTGGGATTTTATTGGCAAGGTTTTGTCCTATAGTGGAGAAGAAATCATTGAGTCTGTTTGCTGTTTCTGTTGGTGGGATTTGGGGTTCATCTGTTTTTGCTAATTTTATTTCGCTATTTCGTGCTGTATGACATCCCCTACAAATTTAGTGCTTCTCCTGATTATAATAATTATAACAATCATGAATCACCAAGTGTCCTAAGACACTATAAAACCTAATTACATTTACTTATATGAATAACTAACAAAAATCTAACCATGTAAACAGCAATGTATCTATTGTTATCAAGCATTTATATATACCAAGCCTAATTATCCTATATGAATAGCTATTTTAACTACTGCACCTATTCAATAAATCCAAGGGATTGTTTAAAATATAATCATACATTCATTGAGTATTATAGAAGTATCACACTTCATACGCAATTAAGTAATTTTTGCTCTCACGTCTAAGGCTCCAAAATACTACATATGCACATTTATCAGTATTCAAACATAATATGCAGCAAGTTTTTCAATGTGAATAAAGTTATAATCATAGCATCAGTACTATTTCTCAGTTAAAAAAAATACAGTATACAGTGGAACCTCGGTTTTCATCTGTAATCTGTTCCAGAGAGTTGGACAAACCGAATTCGACGAGAACTAAAGCAATATTTCCCATAATAAATAATGTAAATCCAATTAATCCGTTCCAGACACCCAAAAATATTAACAAAAAATACATTTTATAGAGAATAATTATAGTTTTACATACACAAAACAATGAGAAATAAATATGACTAATAAAATGGATAAATGAACATTTAAATCACTTTTACCTTATTGAAGACTTGTTGGCGTATGGAAGACGGCGAGGAGGGGAGAGGGAGGAGAGTTTACTGTTTGGAAGGGTAATCCCCTTCCATACGGACTTCAGGTATCGAGTCCCTATCCGGGGCTACTTTCCCTCTTTGTCTTTTACTGGCACTAGGACCAGCTTGAGAGTCACTGTACCCATCACACAAAAAATCTGTCTAGAGAGGTGTTTCTGGAGTCTCTAAGATTTGCCTAAATTGGGACACAGCATTATCACTGAACATGTTGCAAACACGGCCTGCAACATCTTTGTTAGGGTGATATTTCTCCACAAAAATTTGCACCTCATTCCACTTTGCACAAATGTCCTTAATCACTGAAGAAGGCAGAATCTCCCCTCTCTCCTCCTCCTCCTCCTCCTCCTCCTCCGAAGCAATTTCCTCAACTGTAATCTGTTGCTGTTCCAGTTGAAGGTGTTGCAGCTCTTCAGTGGTTAGCCTTTCCTGTGGTCGTCCAACTCTTCCATATCCTGGCCACTAACATCCAACCCCATGGACTTCCCCAAAGCCACAGTAGATTCCACAACAGGCGTAAGGTTACCAGGGTTAGCCTCAAACCCTTCAAAATCCTTCTCTTGGACACATTCTGGCCACAATTTTCTCCAAGCAGAGTTCATTGTCCTGGAAGTCACTTCCTGTCAAGTTTTATCTATAAGGCTTATGCAATTGAGGATAATGAAGTGATTCCTCCAGAACTCTTTTAGGGTCAATTCAGTGTCTGACGTCACTTCAAAGCGCCTTTGAAACATTGCTGTGGTGTAGAGTTTTTTGAAGTTTGAAATGACCTGCTGGTCCAGGGGTTGGATGAGAGGAGTGGTATTAGGGGGCAAAATCTTCATTGTGATGAAACTAAACTCCAACAATTGGTCTTCTAAGTCTGGAGGATGAGCAGGAGCATTGTCCATTACCAGGAGGTACTTGAGTGGCAATTTATTTTCCAAGAGGTATTTTTTCACACTCAGGCCAAACACTTCATTGAACCAATCAATGAAAAATTTGCCCCGTGATACATGCCTTATTGTTAGCCTTCCACGTCACACACAATTTACTTCTGATGACATTGTTTTTCTTGAACGCTCAGGGATTTTCTGAGTGATACACCAGTAAAGGTTTCACTTTGAAATCCTCCCTAGCATTACCACAGAACAGAACAGTTAGCCTATCTTTCATAGGCTTGAGTTCTGGCAGCACCTTTTCCTCCTGCATGATGTAGGCCCTCTTTGGCATTTTCTTCTAAAAAAGGCCCGTTTCGTCACAACTGAAGACATGTTGGGGGAGGGGTCCTTCAGCACATTTATGCCTTCTGCAACATCAGATTTCTCGATTTCTTTTTTCTTCGCCAGGATGGAACCGATCATCGATAAGGACTTCCCAAACATCGACCACGTACTCAACTTTCATACTTTTCTACAAATTCTTTCTTGAATTCTATGGTGTTTCATCTTCTTTATCAAAGGGCTGGAACTTGAAGCTTTCTTTGGCACCATGGTTACTTGTCTAGCAGTTACACTCAATAAACAAGCACAAAATACGATGGATTATTACAAAATGTTTCGTATGAATGAGTAGGGTAATGTTCACTCGACGAGAAACGAAGACACACCGACTCAGAATGCGTGCATGGGATGCTTTGTGTGAGTGTGCAGGCGGACACGTTCAGTATGGTGGACGAAAACTGAGGTGATGAACTATAACTGGGACAATATTTTGATGAAAAAAGTAGTCGAAAACCAAATTCGACAAGAGCTGGGGCAAACAAAAACTGAGGTTCCACTGTAGTTTATTAGATAACTTTCTTAGTATTACTGGACCTTTGGTGCAGCATTTACAATTTTGCTGTCATGCATATAGCTTCATGTTAATCCTTAAAAGAAAAACTATCTATACATAAAAAACAAATGCAAAAGACTGAACTATGTTGGCAAGTTTACCTTTTCACATGAAGAGCAATCAGAAGCCCAAGAGCAAGAGGTAGGCACATTATAAGAATCCAAGGGTTGGCATGAATGGACTGACGTAGAAATGGAGTGTAAGCAAATGTAGCTGCCACCAATGTAGTAACTAGCAGCTGCACTGACAAAAGTCCATACACTTTTCGCAAAAAGCCTGTAGTAATATTATTTTTTAATATACAGTATAGTTATTCTATGTGTAACCTGAAAATGGTATATGCTTGTCTGTACTGTACTTCAAAAGACGTGTAGTACATCAAAAAGAATATATTAAAACACAAGTTTTAAAAAAATATTATGTGAAGTTTAATCACTTTCCCAACACTAAGAATGTGCCAAATATTTAAATTTACAAATTTCATTTAGCCTTTAAATACTAACCACTTAAAAATGTCTTTCTTTGTCCTAGGAGATTAGTTTTTGATTTGTCACCATTCTGTGATTTACCAAACTGTGTGCAATTAGTAAATCAGCATTAGCTAGTACAAAATAGGTTGCTTATGCTAAATTTCACAGAACACAGCAATGAATTGAGTAAAAATTTAATGTATCATTCCTTGTTAACAGTAAAAATATATTCATTGCCGGCAACTTTGATCTAGATGATGTGGAAACCAATACAGTACAAGCAAATCTACACCAAAAAATTAAAAATACATCCTCTCCTCACTTAGCGACGTACAGTGGACTCCCGGTTAACGATATTTTTTCACTCCAGAAGTATGTTCAGGTGCCAGTACTGACCGAATTTGTTCCCATAAGAAATATTGTGAAGTAGATTAGTCCATTTCAGACCCCCAAACATACACGTACAAACGCACTTACATAAATACACTTACATAATTGGTCGCATTCGGAGGTAATCGTTATGCGGGGGTCCACTGTACTTGTTTACCAATGCCTCGGACTTGCAATGGGCTCTGATCAGTATAAATAGTGCGAAGGTGACATTAAAACAATATCAAAGATGGTTGACACAAACTCACTACCATTATTGTATGCTCCTCACTTAGTGACGAATTCATTTAACAACGTAGTCTTAGGAATGGAGCTCTGTCGTCAAGTAAGGAGAGGCTGTACTGAATTGCCACCATCATCAGACCCCCCTCCCCCCCCCCCAAAAAAAAATAGATCATTGCAGTTTAGTTACTTCAAGATAATGATATCAATTTAAAATTTCATAAATTTTCTACAAGAAGGGGACAGCTTTTGCCCTTGTTTGGCAGAACTGCTTGTTAGCATTATTGACTGTTTGAAGTCATGATTTTTGTTTGACTGCAGTCTGAAAAGCTAACAAATGTTAATAAATGTCATTAAATGTCAATCCTGAGCACCTGGCCATCTTATTAATAATTTTTGTTGTTCTATTAATTCCCTTATCAACTGTTGTCCACTTTTAGAATAAGAACAAGTACTTTATTTTGACATGATACATTATACATAGTTGTACAAAGGAATATAATAGCTGGCTGTACATGACAAAAGCCTCTTGTATGCAGAGCATTTCAGGTAAACTTAATATTAACTTAAGGTTAGGTAGGCAATAACAGATGATTGTATGGACATTTGATGAGTTAAAGCGAGTGCAGGAACAATTTAAAACAATTTACAAAAATGACATTACGTATTACAATTTAGTATTATTTAATACACTGAAATTTAAGCATCCTAATTTTGAGGTAGTGAGTACATATACGGTTGAGCAATCATTAGCACAATATACAGTAATGAAGCTGAATTAAGGTTAGGTTAAGTACAGGTCCGCGATCACAAATCTGGCAATCAGTTATTCGGTTCCTTCAGTTATTCGGCACTAATTTTGGCTAGCATAATTTCAAATTTCCAGGGTCGCCACACCAACCTGCTGGTACTGTTTGGTGGCGCTACTTGCTGCATTAGTGATACCAATTTCTTTTTCTACACTTATTGTTTTAACCTGCTTACTTTTATCCCTAGCCATGGTTCCAATGAATAAAAGAAATACTTCTCATTATGTAAAGCACCTACACAGCACATTATCCATTAAAGATAAGGTGGCTTTGAAGCCACTGTCGGTTGCCATGAGCTCAGTCTCGTGAAGCAGGAGAATATGCTTTATTATTACGCTAATATCAACACTACAGCTTATTTGCCTATCACAATTGATCTAATATGACATAATAAACAATATAAATAACATAAAACATGTTAAATACTCCAGAATGAATAATATTTGGCATACTACCAAGCAGTTCGACAGAGTTATGTAGAGGATACAAGATACAAGTACCATTCTCCTATGACTCACGAAATCGTAATGACACGATTGCAAACAAACCTATCCCTGTCTTGGGGCTTATATTAGAGAAAACGGAGTGTAGCACAGGGCTAACTGATATACACTCGTACTGCACCATAAACCTGAAACAAAAAAGTTATTTTCTCTATATAGATTATCACACATAGCAGCACATGTGTAGAGAACCTAGGATAACCCAAAAAAGTCAACATGGCTTATTTTTAGTACCTGGCTTGGGTTATCCATATATGATTTTTGGTAAATATTCGATTCTCAGCCAGGGTAGAAACATTAGGCGTGTTTCTTTACACCTGTTGTCTGTTTACCCATCAGTAAATGGGTACCTGGGTGTTAGCCGACTAGTGTGGGTGTTATCCTGGGACACTAACCTAATTTTCTTGAAATACTCTGCATAACAAGCGGCTTTCTATATAGTAGTATGTCACTGATGTCGGTTAGGCCTATATAACTTGTACATGTACGTGTAGTAAATAAAGATATTATTATTATTATTATTATTTACATAAAGTGGGAGTTGTCACAGTTGCTCTTTGCTAATGACACTGTGCTCTTGGTAGATTCTGAAGGGAAGTTGCAGAGATTGGTGGATGAATTTGGTAGGGTGTGCAAAAGAAGAAAATTAAAAGTGAATACAGGAAAGAGTAAGGTTATGAGGATAACAAAAAGATTAGGTGATGAAAGATTGGATATCAGATTGGAGGGAGAGAGTATGGAGGAGGTGAATGTATTCAGATATTTGGGAGTGGATGTGTCAGCGGATGGGTCTATGAAAGATGAGGTGAATCACAGAATTGATGAGGGGAAAAGGGTGAGCGGTGCACTTAGGAGTCTGTGGAGACAAAGAACTTTGTCCTTGGAGGCAAAGAGGGGAATGTATGAGAGTATAGTTTTACCAACGCTCTTATATGGGTGTGAAGCATGGGTGATGAATGTTGCAGCGAGGAGAAGGCTGGAGGCAGTGGAGATGTCATGTCTGAGGGCAATGTGTGGTGTGAATATAATGCAAAGAATTCGTAGTTTGGAAGTTAGGAGGAGGTGTGGGATTACCAAAACTGTTGTCCAGAGGGCTGAGGAAGGGTTGTTGAGGTGGTTCGGACATGTAGAGAGAATGGAGCGAAACAGAGTGACTTCAAGAGTGTATCAGTCTGCAGTGGAAGGAAGGCGGGGTAGGGGTCGGCCTAGGAAAGGTTGGAGGGAGGGGGTAAAGGAGGTTTTGTGTGCTAGGGGCTTGGACTTCCAGCAGGCATGCGTGAGCGTGTTTGATAGGAGTGAATGGAGACAAATGGTTTTTAATACTTGACGTGCTGTTGGAGTGTGAGCAAAGTAACATTTATGAATGGGTTCAGGGAAACCGGCAGGCCGGACTTGAGTCCTGGAGATGGGAAGTACAGTGCCTGCACTCTGAAGGAGGGGTGTTAATGTTGCAGTTTAAAAACTGTAGTGTAAAGCACCCTTCTGGCAAGACAGTGATGGAGTGAATGATGGTGAAAGTTTTTCTTTTTCGGGCCACCCTGCCTTGGTGAGAATCGGCCAGTGTGATAATAAAAGAAAATTGTTTGTTGGGTTATCTTATTCAAACTTGAGCAATGTATGATGGAAAGATACTTCTTAACGTACACCAAAAATGAAAGAAATCAGACCATAAATAGCGGAGTTCACTTCTCAGCCATTAGTGGCTGCTTGGCGGTACATTTTTGTATGTTTTTTATGGTTATATTCTCATTTTTTCAGTCTCATTTGATAGAATGAAAGATATATTACAGAAACAGATATGATTTTGATTGCTTTCATGACGAAAAGTACCTTGAAATTGCGCTCACAGTAGCGAAAATGTTCTAATTTTTAGCAAAGCTCAAGAGTAAACAAATGACGTACGTCACCGTCCAATACCTGTCCGCCTGCCAGTCCAAATTCCAATACGTAGTCAAGAATGGGTCGACATTATTTATACAATTATTACAATAATGCAGCAGTCTGCATAACAGTAAATCTATTATTTTTTTGTGAATAAAAATTCCAAATGGTAAGCAAGAGCAATGTAAGAGGGGCCTGTAGCCATGACTAATGAACAGAGAAAATGTTACTTTAGTGCCAGGAATGTCTGCAGTGTTTATTCTGGACCCTATTTTGAAATTGGCATCTCTTGAAATTTGCGTGAAATCGGCCAAATTGCCAATTTCTGACCACTTTATTGGGTAGTTGAAATAAGTGAATGGGTGGTTTCTTGTACTCAGTTGACAGACTAGAAGTAAATAAGTTCATTCAGGTATACACAAATACAGTTACATAGATTATCATACACATCAGTGTATGTATAGAGAACCTAGGATAACCCAGAAAAGTCAGACAAAGTGACTTATTTCCAGTACCTGGCTTGGGCTTGCCATATATGATTTTTGGTAAATATTTTTTTTTTCTCGGTTGTTTGTTGGACTATCTCATTGAAACTTGGGCAATGTATGATGGAAAGATGCTTCTTAACGTACAACAAAAATAAAAATGACGGACGATAAATAAGGGAGTTCACTTCTCAGCCATTAGCCGCCTCTTTGCAGTATATTTTCGTATGTTTTTTATGGTTGTATTCTCATTTTTTTGGACTCATTTAATAGAATGGAAGATATATTACAGAAATAGACATGATTTTGATTGCTTTCATGACAAAGTACCTTGAAATTGAGCTCAAAGTAGCGGAAATGTTCGATTTTTGCCGATGTAAAATGAACTTTGTGTGAGTCAAGTTGGTTACTTTTATTAAGTGTATTCTAACCTAACCACTCTGTAATCCGACAAACTCGGTAATCCGGCACACTACAGGTCCCAATGATGCCGGATTTGTGATGGAGGACCTATAGTAGTATATTATTTAGAAGTTGTTTTGTACAGCTTTTGAGTCACTGATAGGTACCGAGTTGTTTGTCTGATTAATTTTGGGTCATGAGGCGATTTCTAAGTACAGTGGACCCCCGCATAGCGAACTTAATCCGTGCAAGAGGGCTGGTCGTTATGCGAAATGTTCGCTATGCGAATTAATTTTCCCCATAAGAAATAATGGAAATAAAATTAATCCGTGCAAGACACCCAAAAGTATGAAAAAAAAATTTTTTTACCACAAAAAAATGTTAATTTTAGTACACACAAACTGAAAAAGGCATGCACAATTACATGACACTTACTTTTATTGAAGATCTGGTGATGATTGATGGGATGGGAGGAGGGGAGAGCATTATCTTCTTACTGTTTAGAAGGGGAATCCCCTTCCATTAGGACTTGAGGTAGCAAGTCCTTTTCTGGGGTTACTTCCCTTCTTCTTTTAATGCCACTAGGACCAGCTTGAGAGTCACTGGACCTCTGTCGCACAACAAATCTGTCCATAGAGCTCTGTACCTCCCGTTCCTTCAAGACTTTCCTAAAATGGGCCATAACATTGTCATTGAAATAGTCACCAGCACGGCTTGCAACAGCTGTGTCAGGGTGATTTTCATCCATAAAGGTTTGCAGTTCAACCCACTGTGCACACATTTCCTTAATTTTTGAAGTAGGCACAATGGATTCCACAACTGGCATAGGCTTCTCAGGGTTAGCCCCAAACCCTTCAAAATCTTTCTTAATTTCCATACTAATTCTCACCCTTTTTACCACAGGGTTGGCACTAGAAGCTTTCTTGGGGCCCATGGTCACTTATTTTCCAGAAACAGCACCGAAAACACTGTAATAATACGAAATATTCCGAGTGTATGCTTGAATGTTACCGCGGAGGCTAGCTGGTAAACAATGGGACAGGCGGCACATGTGAGGCTGGCTGAGGGCCCACATTGGACGCGTCTCCGACGAAGTTCGCTGAGCGGGTTTTTGTCTACTATGCGGGGCAAAATTTCAGCGAACAAAGCGTTCGCTATGCGGATTGTTCGCTATGCAAGGCGTTCGCTATGCGGGGGTCCACTGTATAGCCTTAAATTGATTGCTGGCAGGGATCCTTTAGTGTGCTCTGGCAATGAATTCCAGATCTTAGGGCCCTTTACATATATGCCATTTTTGCATAGGGAGAGATGGACAAGAGGGATATCGAAGAGTGATTTGTGTCTTGTATTATGGTTGTGTGTTCTGTTATAGTTATCAAGTAGTAGTTTGAGAGGAGAGTATATATGAATGTAGTGTTCTGTGTATATAGTAGGTACAATAATAAGGGTGGATGTTTTGTGCATTAAGCAAGTTGAGACTCTTGATTAGTGGCAGAGCATGCTGTCTGTTGCTGGAGTTAGTTATCAATCGCACTGCAGCTTTCTGTTGGGTTATTAAAAGTTTAAAGTGATTTGCTGTGGTTGAGCCCCATGCACAAATACCATAGGTGAGGTAAGGGTAAATGAGAGTGGTACAGAACAAGAAGAGCTGGTTGGGGGACATAGTACCATATCATTGAAAGGATGCCTAATGTTTTGGAGACTTTATTGGATATATGCTGTGTGTGTGTGTCTGGAATCTGAGACCACAGTCTAGGTGGAAACCTAGAAATTTGCTCTCTGCGAGTGTAGAAATGGGTGAATCATTTATCATTATGTTTAGCTGTACACTTGAGGCTCTGTTTCCAAATAGCATGAAGTAGGTTTGGTCTATAATGAGTGTAAGTTTGTTGGTAGTAATCCAAGTTGATATTTTTAGTAATTCGGCATTTACAGTGTCTATTAGTATGGTTGGGTTTGGGTGGAAGTAGACTTAAGTAGTGTCATCTGCAAATAATATGGGTTTAAGGAGTTTAGATGCATTTGGTAGATCATTGATGTAAACGAGAAAGAAGTGGGCCAAGGGCACTCCCCTGTGGGACATCAGCAATAACATATTGAGTAGTGGAGTTAGCTCCATTTGTGTATTTATTTATTTATTTATTTAGTAATTTAAGCATACAGACAGAGGTACAAAAAATACAGGTAAGAGCAGCATGCCAAAGCCACTTATATGCATAGCATTACGGGCTGGCTTAAAATTAACTAAGCAATGATGAAATCAGTGATAAAACATTATTGTAAACAGATAACTATAAAGCACAAATGAGTATTACAAAGACAGGTCATATGGTTGCTTGCATTGCTGTACATTCAGTCGAATGGAGTATTCTGTTAGGTAGTGTATTTAAAAAAATAATAAAGTTAGATTGGGTCCTAGGTTTAACATTTGTGTGATATAATTGTGAGTAACATATAGGATATACAATTTATAAGGTTCAGTTATTCAGTATTTATTTGGTTTTGAGTGAGTAAGTGATCTTTGAGAAGAGACTTGAATTTATAAACAGGTAGTGTTTCTTTTATATTTACAGGTAATGAATTCCAGATTTTAGGGCCTTTTATGTGGATTGAGTTTTTGCATAGCGTGAGATGGACACGAGGAACATCAAAGAGTGAACTGTGCCTTGTGTTATGGTCATGTGTTCTGTTGAGGTTGGCAAGGAGATGTTTGAGGGGAGGGTTAATATCAGAGTTAAGTGTTCTATGTATGTAATAGGTGCAATAATAAGTATGGATGTTTTGTATGGTGAGTAGGTTGAGTGTTTTGAATATTGGTGGAGTGTGTTGCCTGTAGTGAGAATTTATCATTCTAACTGCAGCCTTTTGTTGGGTAATTAGTGGTCTGAGATGGTTAATTGTTGTTGAGCCCCATCCACAAATTCCATAGGTGAGATAGGGGTAAATAAGAGAGTGATAAAGGGCCAGGAGGGCTGACTGTGGAACATAGTACCGTATCTTCGATAGTATGCCTACAGTCTTGGAAATTTTCTTAGAAATTTGTTGTATATGTGTATGAAATTTGAGTCTATTATCGAGGTGGATTCCTAGGAATTTTCCCTCTGTTAGCTTTGTGATAGGTGATCCGTTTATTGTTATGTTAAGAGGTACATCTGTAGCTCTGTTACCAAACTGAATGAAGTAGGTTTTGTCAATGTTTAGTGTAAGTTTGTTAGTCCTCATCCAGGTAGATATTTTCTGGGGTTGAGAATGTTTTGGGAGATGAGGTAGGAGTAGATTCGTTTATGAATTAATTTTTCGAAGATTTTTGAGAGAGGGTGTAAATTGGATATTGGCCTATAGTTATTCAACTCTGTTTGGTCTCCTCCTTTATGGATTGGGGTGACCCTTGCTATTTTGAGAACTGTAGGGAAGGTGGAGGATTCAATGGATTTGTTAAAGAGTGTTGCAATGATTGGTGATAGTACTTGTGACGCTTTTTTGTATATAAAGGGTGGTAAGGTATTTAAATCTCCTGCCTTGTTTTTCAGTGCGTTGATAATAAGGGAGACTTCGTATGGGTTAGTCGGAGCTAGGAACAGTGTGTTCGGGTAGTTGCCAGTTAGGTAGTCATTTGGTGGGGTATCTGAGCTTGGGATTTTATTGGCAAGGTTTTGACCTATAGTGGAGAAGAAATCATTGAGTCTGTTTGCTGTTTCTGTTGATGGGAGTTGGGGTTCATCTGATTTTGCTAATTTTATTTCGCTATGTCGTGATATCTTTTTTGTTCCCAGAATTTCTGATAGGGTCTTCCAGGTCTTTTTTATATCACCTCGTAAGTTGGATAATCTGTTCTCATAATACAATTTTTTTGCCCTTCTTATCAGGCTGGTCAGGATTGACGAGTAACGTTTTGTTTGGTCTCTGGTTATGTGACCCATTCTGTACTGTTTTTCATATTGGTGTTTTGTATTTATGGATTTGAGAATGCTGGGTGTTAGCCAGGGACTGTTCAGTCTCTTAGCTGTCATCTGTTTAGTTTTTTTAGGGCAGTGCTTGTTATAAAGGTATTGGGTCTTTTTTAGAAAATTATTAAAACATTCGTCAATATCTGTATAGATTTCTAGCTCAGTGTGCCAGTCAATGTTTGTTACTGCTGTTGTGAAGTTATTAATGGCTGCCTCATTGTGAAGTCTGAAGGTGACTTTAGTAGTGTCTTGGGGTATTTTACCAAGAGTTGTTATGAGGAAAGTAGGGTAGTGGTCTGTGGTATTATCTGTAATTATGCCTGATTTTAAAGGGGATATGGTGTTGGTCCGATGTGGTCAAGTAGGGAAACACTAGTCTCTGTAACTCTTGTAGGTTTTGTTACTGTTGGTAGCAACATGCAGTTACTCATTGTGTTTGTGAATTCAGTAACGTGTGGGTCCTGGTCTTGCAGGAGATTTATATTGAAGTCACCTGAGAGTAGTAAGTGATCTTTGTTCATGTGTGCATCATTTATCATACTTCCTAGGTTTTGACTAAATTGGCTAATGTTTGATTGTGGAACTCTGTAGATGTTTATCACTGTAAGAGGTTTTTGTAGGTATTTGGATTTGTTCATCCCTTGTGCAAGTATTAGTGATACATTCTAGTTGGTCTGAGTAGTATACAGCAGTGCCACCCCCTTGTTGGTCTGGCCTACAGTTGTGCATGGCTGTGTAACCAGGAATGGCATAGACATCTGTAGTATCAGGCTTTAGCCAGGTTTCAGTTAGTGTAATGATGGACATATTGGCATGCAAGGAATTTAGTAATGCTAGGAGGTCATCATAATGCTTGCTTAAAGATCTGATATTGTAGTTAAAGATAGTTATGTTGTTGTTAGCTCTGAGAAGTGTCTTTGATTGTTCTGCTGTGTAGTAATTACAGTAACTGTTTGAATCATTTAAGTCATTAAATAAGAGGTTGGTATCAGGATCAATGCTTGTAATCATAAGATTTTAGTGAATCTATAGTTAGAATTAAGTAAAAAATAAAGTAAATATTCTAAAGCTAAAAAAAAATAGCACCTGAATTATTTAACAAATGTAAAAATAATGAGCTAAGGTAGTTTTTTAAAGCTAAAATAAAGGAGACAATATAAAAGGGACTAAAATAATTTGTGGTGAACAAATAAAGTGATGATCAAATAATGGAGCTTGGGAATATGATAGTAGGTAGTACTTAAAAGATAATTCTTTAAAGTTAGAATTATAATATAAAATTATAATATAAAAGGGACTAATATAAGTTGTGGTGAACAATAAAGTGGTAATCAAATAATTGCACTAAGGTCTAATATAATGACTTTTGTGGAGTCTATGTTTTGAGCTAGAATGAGCTATAGTACAACTAGATTTAATCTAATAATATAACAATACAAATTAAAAATAGCACCAGTCTCTCACTAGTAATTGCAATATGGTCTAATATAATGAATTTGGTATTGACTATAGTACAACTGAGTTTAATCTAATAATATAAAAAAGGCACAAGACTCTCAATTGTAATTGCACTAAGGTGTTATATAAGTTGTTTACAAGAATTAGAGTATAACTAGATTTAAATTGACAAGATAAAATATGCAAGTTAAGGTAGCAAAAGAATAAAAAAAGTAGAAAAAAAAATATATGAGGTAGTTGGTACTAGTTAGCAAAAGATAGTTAAGGGCCTTGAACAATAATATAATTGAAATATACACTAATTGCACACACAATATAGTCACTAAGATATGAAAACAATCTTAGAGTAGGAATTATAATATAAACTTATAATATAAAAATACAAATTGAAATGGTACTTGCAATTGCACTAGAGTCTCGTATAGGTTGTTGACAAGATCAGGAGTATAACTAGATTTAAATTGACAAAATATAATTCACAATTAAAGTACCAAAAGAATAATAGTAAAAAAATAACAAGGGTAATGTCTTGGTTATAATATGATAGTAAGATGGTAGACAGGTACACAGGTACAAAGGATAATATAAAGGTTGGAGTTGAATATACCAATTTGAAAATTTGGCAACAAAATGTTATGGGAAGTATAAAATAATGTTTAATGTACAAAAGTAAAATTGACTGGTAGTAAATATGGTGTTTAATAAAATTTTAGTAAGTAATAATGATTACAAAAAAGTGAAAAAGTAATGTTTATTCCATTCAATATTGCACTGGTAGTTATACTAGAAGTTATATGGCAGCACAAGGTAATTAAGAGTACTCTAAGATAGTAAATGTGGTATTAAAACAGGGTGTTTGGGAGAGGGGTGGGATTAAATTATGGGGAATCAAATTCAAAATGGGAATTGACACAGTTACTTTTTGCTGATGATACTGTGCTTATGGGAGATTCTAAAGAAAAATTGCAAAGGTTAGTGGATGAGTTTGGGAATGTGTGTAAAGGTAGAAAGTTGAAAGTGAACATAGAAAAGAGTAAGGTGATGAGGGTGTCAAATGATTTAGATAAAGAAAAATTGGATATCAAATTGGGGAGGAGGAGTATGGAAGAAGTGAATGTTTTCAGATACTTGGGAGTTGACGTGTCGGCGGATGGATTTATGAAGGATGAGGTTAATCATAGAATTGATGAGGGAAAAAAGGTGAGTGGTGCGTTGAGGTATATGTGGAGTCAAAAAACGTTATCTATGGAGGCAAAGAAGGGAATGTATGAAAGTATAGTAGTACCAACACTCTTATATGGGTGTGAAGCTTGGGTGGTAAATGCAGCAGCGAGGAGACGGTTGGAGGCAGCGGAGATGTCCTGTTTAAGGGCAATGTGTGGTGTAAATATTATGCAGAAAATTCGGAGTGTGGAAATTAGGAGAAGGTGTGGAGTTAATAAAAGTATTAGTCAGAGGGCAGAAGAGGGGTTGTTGAGGTGGTTTGGTCATTTAGAGAGAATGGATCACAGTAGAATGACATGGAAAGCATATAAATCTATAGGGGAAGGAAGGCGGGGTAGGGGTCGTCCTCGAAAGGGTTGGAGAGAGGGGGTAAAGGAGGTTTTGTGGGTAAGGGGCTTGGACTTCCAGCAAGCGTGCGTGAGCGTGTTAGATAGGAGTGAATGGAGACGAATGGTACTTGGGACCTGACGATCTGTTGGAGTGTGAGCAGGGTAATATTTAGTGAAGGGATTCAGGGAAACCGGTTATTTTCATATAGTCGGACTTGAGTCCTGGAAATGGGAAGTACAATGCCTGCACTTTAAAGGAGGGGTTTGGGATATTGGCAGTTTGGAGGGATATGTTGTGTATCTTTATATGTTTATGCTTCTAGACTGTTGTATTCTGAGCACCTCTGCAAAAACAGTGATAATGTGCGAGTGTGGTGAAAGTGTTGAATGATGATGAAAGTATTTTCTTTTTGGGGATTTTCTTTCTTTTTTGGGTCACCCTGCCTCGGTGGGAGACGACCGACTTGTTGAAAAAAAAAAAAAAAAAGGTAATTAGACAAGTAATGGTTATTAAATGTCAAAAATGTTAAGAATAAATTGAAATTTTAGTAAAAATTATAATTATTATTTTTAGTAAGTAATATCAATTGATAGTATTTAAAAAATATGAGGTAATAATATGGACAGAGAAAGTATCAATTCAGCTAATGTTTAAGCAAACAACAGTAAATAAGAAAATTACATAAGGTGACTTATGCTTACTAGTAAAATCACAAAATGAGGTAGTTGATTATTTAATTACTAAGAGATTGTACAATGAAATTTGAACAATAATGGAGCAAAACATTCACTACACTACGTAGGCTTTTAGGTTGGACATTGTTTAGTTATTCTCTGTAAGATTAGTATCCCTGAGAAATCGTGATAGATCATTCTCGTTCGTTATTGTGTACAGTTGACTTACATTTGTTTTCCTAACAAGAATTTTCCCATCTCGTGTGAAGCATTGGTGTATTGTGTCATTATTCTCCCGCTTAAGTTTTCTGACTATAAAGGAGGTTCTGACGTTTTTTGGTAAGACACTCGTTTATGTATACCTCTTTCTTTACTTTAGTAGATGCAATAATTAAGTCTTTTTTCCTGTCATGTGAGTGGAATCTAAGCATAACACTTTTTCTACCATGGGATCCTAGTAATCTGGCTTCTTTTATTTCTGACTCTGGTACAATAACACTTGTTTGGTCCTTTATGATCTGCAGAGTAATTTCTTTACTGTTTGTTTGGTTAATATCACTGGGAAAAAGTGGGCTGTTAACTATTACTGCGTCCGATAGTTTATCTTGCTCAGTTTTATCTTCTTGGAGAGCAAAGTAGTCACTGAACTGGTTATCTAAGTTATTCTTCCATTCTTTTACTGCTTCTTCAACCTTTGTATTAAGAGATATTATTTGTTGGGTATGGCTATCTATGACTGCTTGGATGGTCTTGTCACAGTTAGTCATTCCAGGTGTTGATAACTTTTGTTCAAGACTGAGGATTTTGTTCTCGAGTTGTGTCATCCTGGTGTCTTGTTTTGTTAGCGTTTCTCGAAGATTCATATTTTCAATAACTAAGTTGGAGATGCATGTTTTTAGGGTATCTGGATCGTTTGTCATACCTGAGAGACTACTTGGTAGGTTGAATCCGGGGAAGAGAGGGGAGGATGGGCTGGTGGCAGCCATGTTTGTTGTTATTGTTGTGGTGTCGCCTTGAGCGGTGGTGAGTGGGGTGGTTGCTGGTTTCTATTGCTAAGGTAGGATTTTAGGTAATTGAGAGTATGTCCTCTGATACCATAATGTGCTAACTTTTGGTGTAATAGGTGATGGTCAACTTTATCAAAAGCTTTACGCAAGTCTATGAAAAGTCCCAGGGGAAGTTCCTTTTTTCCAAGTGTCATATATATTAGTTTGAGCATATGTATAATTGCACCATTAGTACTTTTTTTCGGTCTGAATCCAAACTGACTGGGGTTGAGTATGTTGTGGGATGCTAAGTAGGAGTAGACTTGTTTGTGAATTAATTTTTCAAAGATTTTTGATAGGGGCAAGTTCGATACAGGCCTATAGTTGTTCAATTCAGTTGGACCACCTCCTTTGAGGATCAGGGTAACCCTTGCAGTCTTGAGTATGGATGGGAATTTGGAAGATTCAATGGAATTGTTAGAGAGTTGCAATAACTGGTGACAACACATGAGAAGCTTTTTTATACATATGTGGTGGCAAGTTATTTAGGACTCCTGCCTTGTTCTTTAGTGTTTTGATGATGACCGAGATTTAAGTAGTTAGTTGGTGCTAAAAATAGAGTATTTGGGTAGTTGCCAGTAAGGTAGCCTTTTGGTTGAATGTTTGAGTTTGGGATTTTGCTTGCTATCTTTTTTTCCTACGGACGAGAAGAAGAAATTAAGTTTGTTGGCAGTATCAGTTGACTGGAAAAAGAGGTTCATCTGGTTTAGTTAGGTTGATCATTCTGTTTTGCAGCATCTTTTTAGATCCTAGAATTTCATACAAGGTTTTTCCAGGTTTTTTTTTCAAATCTCCTTTTATGTCATTTAATCTGTTTTCATAATACAGTTCTTTTGACCTCCTTATTAGGTTGGTTAGTACTGACGAGTAACGTTTAGGCAGATCACTAGTTATTAGACCCATTCTGCACTGTTTTTCATATAGATGTTTTTTATCAATAGATTTGAGGATGTTGTTTGTAAGCCAGGGGTTGTTCAGTCTTTTTGCTGTAATCTGCTCAGTTTTTAAAGGGCAATGCATGTTATAGAGATTTTGTGTTTTTTGTAGAAAAATATTAACACATTCATCAATATCAAGATTGACTGCTAGCCTGTTTTGCCAGTTGATGTTACTTACTGCTGTAATAAAGTTATTAGCCCTTTGGCTGTCATGATCCAAAATCCTAGTGTCCATGTGTGTTGCAAAATATTAAAAAAAAAAAAAAAAAATTTTTTTTCTTGCCAAAATGTTAAGATTAATTTGCTGATTGTTTTAAGCCCCCCTAAAAAAATTTGCAATCAGTACTTACTGAGATATTGAGGTGTAAAGTTGGCAGAAAATGAGCTGCATATGACAACCGGGACGAATGCCGCTCACCCGGAAAAATTATTTTTACTCCCATTCGAAGGTTTCTTGTAATTTCCAATATTTTATTTTTTTCAAGTAACTTATGTGGCCAGTGAGACCAAAGTAAGGTGCAATATACAGTGGACCCTTGTTTTTCATAATTAATCTGTTCCAGTGAGTGTGACTAAAGGCGAAACTGACGATTAGCGAAGCCATTTTTTTCCATAAGAAATAATGTAAATCCAATTAATACATTCCAGACCAAAAGTATTAACAAAAAATATTTTTTTTACATGAAATATAGATTTACATACACAGAAAACAATGAGACATGAAGAATAAAACAATAACATCACACTTACCTTTATTGAAGACTCTTGTTGGTGTATGAATAAAATATGTCATTTTGTATGTTAGGAATTGTGACAGCGGCAGGGAAGTGTGATGGAGACAGGACAAGATAGTCCTTCAATATGACACTAATATCAACTGTACGGCTTATTTATCTATCTCAATTCATCTGACAAACAATATTATTATTATTTTTTTTATTATCACACTGGCCAATTCCCACCAAGGCAGGGTGGCCCGAAAAAGAAAAACTTTCACCATCATTCACTCCATCACTGTCTTGCCAGAAGGGTGCTTTACACTACAGTTTTTAAACTGCAACATTAACACCCCTCCTTCAGAGTGCAGGCACTGTACTTCCCATCTCCAGGACTCAAGTCCGGCCTGCCGGTTTCCCTGAATCCCTTCATAAATGTTACTTTGCTCACACTCCAACAGCACGTCAAGTATTAAAAACCATTTGTCTCCATTCACTCCTATCAAACACGCTCACGCATGCCTGCTGGAAGTCCAAGCCCCTCGCACACAAAACCTCCTTTACCCCCTCCCTCCAACCCTTCCTAGGCCGACCCCTACCCCGCCTTCCTTCTACTACAGACTGATACACTCTTGAAGTTATTCTGTTTCGCTCCATTCTCTCTACATGTCCGAACCACCTCAACAACCCTTCCTCAGCCCTCTGGACAACAGTTTTGGTAATCCCGCACCTCCTAACTTCCAAACTACGAATTCTCTGCATTATATTCACACCACACATTGCCCTCAGACATGACATCTCCACTGCCTCCAGCCTTCTCCTCGCTGCAACATTCATCACCCATGCTTCACACCCATATAAGAGCGTTGGTAAAACTATACTCTCATACATTCCCCTCTTTGCCTCCAAGGACAAAGTTCTCTGTCTCCACAGACTCCTAAGTGCACCACTCACTCTTTTTCCCTCATCAATTCTATGATTCACCTCATCTTTCATAGACCCATCCGCTGACACGTCCACTCCCAAATATCTGAATACATTCACCTCCTCCATACTCTCTCCCTCCAATCTGATATTCAATCTTTCATCACCTAATCTTTTTGTTATCCTCATAACCTTACTCTTTCCTGTATTCACCTTTAATTTTCTTCTTTTGCACACCCTACCAAATTCATCCACCAATCTCTGCAGCTTCTCTTCAGAATCTCCCAAGAGCACAGTGTCATCAGCAAAGAGCAGCTGTGACAACTCCCACCCTGTGTGTGATTCTTTATCTTTTAACTCCACGCCTCTTGCCAAGACCCTCGCATTTACTTCTCTTACAACCCCATCTATAAATATATTAAACAACCACGGTGACATCACACATCCTTGTCTAAGGCCTACTTTTACTGGGAAAAAATTTCCCTCTTTTCTACATACTCTAACTTGAGCCTCACTATCCTCGTAAAAACTCTTCACTGCTTTCAGTAACCTACCTCCTACACCATACACTTGCAACATCTGCCACATTGCCCCCCTATCCACCCTGTCATACGCCTTTTCCAAATCCATAAATGCCACAAAGACCTCTTTAGCCTTATCTAAATACTGTTCACTTATATGTTTCACTGTAAACACCTGGTCCACACACCCCCTACCTTTCCTAAAGCCTCCTTGTTCATCTGCTATCCTATTCTCCGTCTTACTCTTAATTCTTGACGGAGAATAGGATAGCAGATGAACAAGGAGGCTTTAGGAAAGGTAGGGGGTGTGTGGACCAGGTGTTTACAGTGAAACATATAAGTGAACAGTATTTAGATAAGGCTAAAGAGGTCTTTGTGGCATTTATGGATTTGGAAAAGGCGTATGACAGGGTGGATAGGGGGGCAATGTGGCAGATGTTGCAAGTGTATGGTGTAGGAGGTAGGTTACTGAAAGCAGTGAAGAGTTTTTACGAGGATAGTGAGGCTCAAGTTAGAGTATGTAGAAAAGAGGGAAATTTTTTCCCAGTAAAAGTAGGCCTTAGACAAGGATGTGTGATGTCACAACATGACATATACTCTAGAATGAATAAAATATGTCATTACGTATGTCACAAGTGGTGTTGTGTTGTTGATATTGGGTGTATAAGGGCCACTGAAAGCATAAGCCTTACATGGTGGTGAAGGCAGCAGCAGAGGCAGAGGTGTTATCAGTAACCCTATATACCTCCAATAACATTGAAGGAGTTAGTTTCGTGATGTCCTTTCTCTATCGACTAATTGCTTAACTTACTTGCTACACTGTTAATACTACACTTTATTGCTGGCTGGTGCTAAAGCCTTTATCGACTTGTGCTGCTTTAGTATCGTACATATCCTAGAATCACTGAAGGCGGCTAATTCTCCCCTCCCTCTTCCTCCTCCACTTTGGTACTTTGCTACAAGTTTTCTTGAATTCTGTCATGTTTGTCACCTTTTTTTACCAAAGGGCTGGCGCTAAGAGATTTGAGCCCATGGTGGCTTATTTAGCAGTTGCAAGCACTAAAACGAATGGAATATTACGAAATATATCGTATGAATGCGTGGGATTGTACTCGCTCGCTGATAAACAATGGCACACTGACTGTGAATGGTGTGTGGGGTGGGGCCGCTTGTACGCATCTGAGACAAATGATTATTTGCGAGTCAAACGACGATTCTAGAGTCAATGTTTTGACAAAAAAAAGTTACAATCTGCAAAAATTACGACTTCCGATGCTTATGAAAAACGAGGGTCCACTGTACATATATACTACACTCGTATGCAACACAATAATCACACAAACATTATTATATTGTTTACAAAATTTGTTTACACAAACCAACAATACAAAAATTTTTTATTACTACTTGTTCTATAATATATATACAAATGTACAGTCACTGGACACTTTCCTAGAAGTGCTGCAGCTTGTGGAAGTCTTTGAACATGGTGTTATACATAAAACAAGTGTCTGCATTTTTGTTGGCAGGTTGTGGTTGTGGCTGTGCAGGTTGTTGTGGTTGTGCAAGTTGTTGTGGTTGTGCAGGTTATTCTGGTTGTGGTTGTGCAGGTTATTCTGGTTGTGGTTGTACAGGTGGTTGTGGAGGTTATTATGGTGTGTGGATGGATGAAGCTGGCCTGCCTTGTGGATGTGCTGAGTCATGTACCTAGGAGAGCTTCATTATCACTTCATTTATTAAAAAATCTCAATCATACATGAATAGTCACGACATCTTTGTGAATTCTGGCATAAAGACACCATCTGTTCACCGACTCGTGTGACTACAGCCTGTCCTCTTAACAGACATCATGGCACAGTTTAAAAAAAAAAAAAGTCAAATGGGTGGCTGTTTATGGAGGCTTGAACAGTTGAAATTTGACAGTTTTACACCAGCTGCATGCAGTGGGTGCACTTTTTTGCACTGCTGACTTCTTATTATCACTGTTTATCCTATATTTATTGTTTTTCTGTTGTAACCTAACTTGAAATGCACTGCAAAGCCTGTGTGAAAAAGTGACTTATGAGGAGGATGGGTTGTGTGACAGTAGCCTGTGGCATAGTGGCAAAAGCTCTCATTTCACACTGTGGGTCCAGGTTCGATTCCTGGCAAAAGTTGGAAACAATGGGTGTGCTTCTTTACACCGGTTGTCCATGTTCACCCATCAGTAATAATAGGTACCTGGGAGTTAGTCGACTGGTGTGGGTTGCACCCTGGAACAAAATTGACCTAATTTGCCTGAAATGCTCTGCATAACAAGTGGCTTTCTATGTAGTAGTATATCACTGATGTCAGCTAGGCCTGTGTACCTTGTACATGTACTTGTAGAAATAAAGAACATAAGAAAGAAGGAACATTGCAACAGGCCTATTGCTCATGTGAGGCAGGTCCAAGTCTCCTACCAGCTTAAGCCAATGCCCTAACCTAGTTGGGTCAGAAGCCTGATGAGCTAAGAACATTAAAGATTTACAAATCATGAAAAAATGTGTTGGATAACCCTTACACTGCAATATTATTATTATAATTGCTAAACCCACAAGAGTCATACAGTTACACTGCAACAGGCAGTACAGTAGACAGTCCTTTCATAAGGGCATAGCTAAAAATTTAATTAAATATTGAAATTATTAATCTACAGATACATGCATGAAGTTATGTGATTAGCATAACCAAGACAGGTTGCAGTCCCCATTCAAATTCCATGGCAAACTGGTCTTTTATTGGGCATTCTTAAGAAATACATATCTACCTGATTTCAAGTGAACTTTCAAGCTCTCAAATGGACTTGTATACAGTATAATAACAAAAGTCTATACAAGAGGGCCCAGCTTGTACAGCAGGTTAGGTTCTGAGTTACTGCTGTAAAGTGAAAATCGCTGTAAAGTGAAAATCACTGTAAAGTGAAACAGTCCTTTTTTCACTTTCAAATGCATATAAAATCCTGATAACATGTTTACATAATCATATGTTAAGTGAGCAATACAGCAAGGCCTAAAAAATGCTTATACAGTAAGTAAGCAAGTAAGTTCATTCAGGTATACACAAATACAGTTACATAGATTATCATACATAGCAGCATGTGTGTAGAGAACCTAAGATAACCCAAAAAAGTCAAAGTGACTTATCTGCACTCCCTACCTAACTTAAAGCATTTTCATCCTTACCTTATAGTAAGCGATGAATATATTTACAGTAGGAAGTCTGAATAACAATGAAACAACTTTGACAAGCACTGTGGCGAGATGGGAGAAGGAAGGGGAAGGATGGAAATATGTACTGAAAAAGGATGGGAAAGTGGAGGAGAGGAGGGCAATAAAGGTAAGTGGCCCAACCACTTTGGCACAAGTGGTACTGACGTACTGCAGGCATTGATGGAGAGGGATGAAGGACGTCAGTACATGGGCGTCAAGGGCAGTCAGCAGAGAGGAAGGAAAGGTCGAGAAGGCAGCTACAAGGACGATCTGCACAGTGAATCGTTGGTGTAAAGTTTGTTAAAGTATTGTTCTGTTGTGGAGAGAGTTGAACTTCGTTCTTGAGAGGTATCCCACTTTAAATGAGAGGATGGCATTTGTTCCAAGGTCATTAAGGACGCGGATTATTGCTTTGATGTTGGAGGCGTGTGCGGCGGTATAGGTGAACTTAACAGTCTTGTCTTGGAAGTGCTGGGCGAGTTTGTGGGCAGGCATGTCGGTATTAAACTGTTTTGTGGTGTAGAACCAGATACCAGACGTAGATAGGCAATGAAGCCCAGTAGCAGAGGCAGGAGTGGTCGCCAACTGGGAAGGTGAAGGATAGCATGTTTTTCAATGCAAATAGTTCATTGATAGTTGTGTTGAAGGAACCAGGGTGGGCTGCGTTGTGCATGCGAGCAAACATCATGCAATAGTGGATTTTCATGGAGACACCATCAGGGAGTGGAGAGGAGGTGGAAGGTGGAGGTAGCTGCTGAGTGGTTTGTAGAATCTTAGTGGTGGTCAACTGGAGCTTGGCTATAGCAGCGTAAGTAGGAGAGTCTGCGGTCATCTTCTTAAGGTCTAGTTTCATCCTCTTTGATAAGATCTTACAAACAGGACATTTGGCTGCCAGAGTATGATGGTCACTCTTACAGTTGATGCAAGTGGGGGCAGTAATAGAGGTGCAGGAATGATAGTCATGGCCTTCACTCTCACAAGTAGAACAGATCTTCTTGTTCTTGATGTGACATTCATTGGAGTGGCTATACGAGTAGCATTCAGGTTCAATCTGTTGAGGGTTAATGCAGTAGCAGGGGAGTGCCAGGCCATCTGACAGGGCTCTGGCAGCCATGGTTACATCAAGAAACGTGACTTTAATCATCGAGGAGGCATTAGGGATCTTCACTATAGTGTCAATCTTGGCCCAATCATTCTGATCTTCAATCGATGACTTGAGTTCATCAGTGGACACGACAGTGATGATCTTATCAAGGCATTTCATGAACACAGACTGTTTAGCCTTCAGAGACAGAGAGGGTAAAAGAGTGAAGCTATGTTGGTCAAGGGTCATCATTGCTGTTGGTGGAAGGACTTTCTCAGCCCCCTCATCATCAATGAAGGTGACGAGAAAGGCTTCGTGCAATGATGCAATGCCAGAGAACTTGACCTGCAGACTGCTTTTTAGGGCAGACGTAAGTTCAAACTTCAGTGCATTGTTGATGGCAGAGTTTTTTGGTTTAATCCCCACATGATGTGACATCGTATAAGAGTAGCCACTTGGAGACGGGTAGAGGTTCCCTTCCCCAATGGGGATAGTAGGGAGATTGTTTGATAAGAGCAGGAGCATCTGTGATCATACAGGACAAAGTCTACAGAGTGAATCCCAATGCCCAATGTCAGTCTGAATAAATGAAGTACAGATATGATTGAAAACCACTGTATTTGCGAAACGCCATGAAACAAAGTGCTGTAAAGTGGGGACCTCCTGTACAGTTGGGAATGCCACAGCATGTGTCAAGTTCATGGATTACTGTAACAGTCTACAATGACCACAGTAACCCTCCCCCACATGTCACCTTGTTAGTGTATTCACAGCTTCTGCAAAAGCCACCAGGTATCTCATACAAAAATAAACATTTTCACATGTGCAAGGCATACAGGGTTGAACAACAAAATTCTTCCCGTAAAAGACACACAAATTCACAAGTTATATACACTGATGGTTATAAACAGGAGTCTTCTGGCAGGGCTGCATCTGCTCTTGTTGCCACCTCCCTAGTTAAGAATGATAATAAAAGTGTCGAGTTAGGCATAAGAATTAACAACTGGGCGTCTACACTGCAAACTGATTTGTTTGCAATCCTAATGGCGCTAAAGCTAACCTATGACATTGAGCTTGACTATCATCATTACTGATTCTGTCATCATTGAAGGCTTTTGACTCATATAATGACTCCAACAACATGCTCATTGGAGAAGCCAGATATAGATACTCAAAAATCAGTGACAAAGGAATTAATGTACAATTGCTATGGATCCCATCACACATTGGATTACTCCATGATAAAGTTGATATGTTAGCCAAGAAGAGTACCCAGAAGGAGAATGTATAATATAACTTTGGTACATCTGTGTCTAGCATTAGGAATATTAGGAGAGAAGTAGATAATGAAAATGATTGTTAGAGGAATGCAGTTAGAAGCCTGAGTAGATCTATAACCCACTATGACAACATGAATATAGATAAGTATGTTTATGGAGCAACTTGCAATGTGAACATACTGACTGATGTTGTAGTAGCCAGACTTAGGCTTGGTTGCAAGTACTTCTGGCAGTTTGGGAGACACACAGATGATGATCAAACTAAATGCAAATTATGTGATCAGGCATATGGTCACTGTCTTGAACACTATGTGCTTAATTGTCCACTCATTGAGGAATACAGAGACAGACAGTATAATAACCTATGTGACATGTCAAGATATCTTATTAATGAAAATAAGATACCAGATATACTAAGCAAATTTCCTAAATTTGCATGTAACAGATAAATGAACTTTAGATATGTAGATAAATAAAAACCCATATGTACGCCTGTTAACCCTTTTGGGGCCTTTTGTGTATCCACATGCTCTTGCACTACCATTCACAGGATGGATACGGGGTGCACAATAAACTAGCCACTTTGGCGGCAAAATCTAAAAAATCTAATTTAAATTCATAGTTGTGATTTGAGGATCTATATATATATATATATATATATATATAACTTTGTTGTGTCTCATATTAGCTATGTTTCCTTAGTCTCTGGCAAATGTTTAGAGAACCTCCTTGGGTTATAACTAAAATACAGTCCATACCCAAAAACAGTGTTTTCATTGCACTTTGCTGTAATTGTGATAAATTCTCAATGCTCTAAAAAATTAATTTAATGAATATCTGCTGGAAACATAGGGACTGACAGACAGCCCTCTTCAAACTTGCTGTTCTGATTTCCTCTATTTTTACATTAACTATGAAAAGGGGCATTTTTACATGATGACAGCCAATATCTTCCATATTAATTACAATAACCCTCTGTAATAAAGTAACTTATACAGCAGCAAGACCAATACCTTAATTCTGATGCATAGTTGCAAGCATATTATGCACAAGTCTCTTAACTTGTCATCAAGTTAATGATTTCTTACACAATAGCAGATTTGGCGATGTAACTTTTTGTTATAGTGGACATAAAACAAGCTGTAATAAATTAACTAGAATGCCATGTTATACTTTAGTTTATCAACAAATAAAATAAAATTTGAGAGTAACTTGTAACAGAGTTCTTGCACACTACCAATTTATAAAAGCTGTGTCATGTACATACTTCTAGAATAATTATTACTATTTCTTCTTTCTTTCTTTCAACACACCGGCCATATCCCACAAAGGCGGGGTGGCCCAAAAGGTAAAACGAAAGTTTCTCCTTTTACATTTAGCAATATATACAGGAGAAGAGGTTACTAGCCCCTTGCTCCCGGCATTTAGTCGCCTCTTACAACACGCATGGCTTACGGAGGAAGAATGCTATTCCACTTCCCCATGGAGATAAGAGGAAATAAACAAGAATAAGAACTAGAAAGAAAATAGAAGAAAACCCAGAGGGGTGTGTATATATATGCTTGTACATGTATGTGTAGTGTGACCTAAGTAAATATTACTATTATTATTATTATTATTATTATTATTAATACCTTACACACTGGCTACAAACACATACCTGCACTGCAAGCAACAATAGTAAAAAATCTGTATTGGTACTTTCTGATAACTTAAGCTACAATTTCAGCTTCTCAAAAAGAGATGCGAGAATGATTACTGAGGTGTAAAATCGGAGGAGGTTGATGTTGGTTATATCCCTAACCCGTAAGTTACCCATGGATCAATGAAGCCTTACAGTAAGTAGTGGCACTGGTGTGTCATTATCCACAATTTCCCAAAACCTATACATATACAGTATATCTAAAATATGCAACAAAGAAGAAAAGTTATTACTACAGATAAATCAATCTGATGTTACCAGTGTGGAAGATGGTTAGGAGTATGACATGTGCAAGAGCAGGGTATCTTAACAGCTGAAATATTAAGTCTGCACTGCATGTTTCGTCAGTTGAACACAAGTGAAGAGGTAAAGATGAGGCAATCAGTCGTCGTCGTCGTCTTCTTCTTCTGTTGGGTTTCAGGGCCACTGATGGCATACGCCGTATCGAGCCCTGAAGCCAGCAGGAAGGAGCAGGTACAGGCCAATATCTCCCGACGGTCCAGAGGGCGAAATCCTTCCCCGTTAAGAAGGAGAGGTAGAGTGAAAGTGTGCACCCCAAGTGTGCGCAAGGCCGCACGGAGAGTAGTCCGTGCAGTGGTAACGTGGGCACCACAACAGAAAGTGTTCCACCATCTCAGGGACACCATGGGCAGTACAGAGAGTCCGTCATCCGAAGGCGGTACAGATGAGCCACCAGTCGCGAGTGCCCGACTCGAAGGTGAGTCAGTGCAACATCCACCGAGCAGTTGGAATGGCAAACCCAAGGGCAGGGGCCATTAAAAGATCGGACAGAGCCCAACACCGAAGAAGAGAGGGAGTGTGCCAGGCCCTCCTGCCACTGATGGCAGATTCCCTTCCAAACAGCCCTTGTGAAATCACTGTGGCCCAGGGCAAGAGGGGTAATAGTAGGAAGCGTGTGCGCGAGGGAGGCCGCTCAATCCGCCACTTCATTGCCCCGGATTCCAACATGGGCGGGTACCCATTGAAGGGAGATGCTCCAACCTGGGCTCCGCAAGAAGCGCAGGAGAGATTGCGTCTGACGAACAAGGATGCATAGTGACCGTGGACGGGAAGAGCACAAAAGTGCCAGGGAGGACTGGGAATCAGAGAAGAGAACCAATGGCTGTGATCAGTACCTCAGCCAAGAAGGACAGTAGTTGTTGTGTGGTGGTCAGTCCCTCAGCCTTACCTGGAGTATACCTGGAGGGTATTTCAGGGGTCAACACCCCTGCGGCCAAATCCATGATCAGGCCTCTTGGTGGATCAAGGCCTAATCAACCAGGCTGTTCCTGCAGGCTGCATGCAAACTGATGTACAAACCACAGCTTGGTTGGTCAGGAACTGACTTTAGGTGTCTGTACAGCTCCCTCTTGAAGACGGCCAGGGGTCTATTGGTAATCCCCCTTATATATGCTGGGAGGCATCTGAACAGTCTTGGGTCCCTTGAGAAGAGTTCAGCTCCATAGTCTCAGTCACAATGGTCACACTGATTATGTTTGAGGCTAATTTTCTCATAAATGGAAACATACCAAAAATCAAGAAGAAAACTCCTGCAGTTAAAAATCTGTTACTTTTAGTCTTAGAAGTTGGAAAAGTCTTATCTTCCACAGTGATATTTGTCCCCATTCATAAAATTTGCAAAATTAAATTGAGAAAACATTTTGCCACAAGTGACTTCTTGAGTCCTAGAGTTAAAGACATTTACCGAGGAAACTTTCTGTTGCTGAAGATGCCACTTGTGGCAGAAAGTTACCTCAATGAATGTTTTGAACCTACTAGGACTTGCAAAATCAAATTTGTCATTCACTTTTAGGTAATTAGACATCAGAACATAGATAAACTTGACACCTGGTTTGAGCATGGTTATAACACACACTAGCTTAGCTAGCTTGTTAAGCAGCATTTTACAAAAATGTTTTATTAGATTTATGAATAAAGTGAATTTAGTGGTGACTAAGTTATAACATAGCTCATTCTAAAACTACAAAAATTCATTTGAAACTTACATAGATGCACACACCAAGTTTCAGCAAAATCGGAGATGATCCATTGTAGTATAACTTTGTAGTACCCACAGCGGCCAGGCTTCAAACACCTTTTATTGTACAGTAATAAAGGAATGGAACAGACTGCCTGCACATGTCAAAACCAGTCACAGCATGAACCAGTTCAAGGAGAGCCAAAAGGTGCCTAATGAATGTAGCGACAAAGTGAGGAGAATGAGTTTTTTATTTTTTTAGCTAACACATGCGTAAATATAAACACATTAACTCATTTTACCTTATTCCTAGTATATCTCCTTTATAGTATAATAATATATTATCTTCTTTATAGTATAATAATAGGGTATTATGACTTTTTTGTTATCCTAGATTTTCTACACATAAGCTGCTATGTATGATAATCTATGCAACTGTATTTGTGTATACCTGAATAAACTTACTTACCAATTTAAATAAAGTATAGTAACCCTGTGTTACTGCTGACTCTAAAATCATTCGAGTTTGATGCACCTGACACTTTGCTAATAAAAAGATACAGAAATGTTTGTTAGAGCACATTAGTAGGTTTATTTAGGTACAACTGCACAATGTTTGGACAATGATTGTCTTGCATAGTAACCTGTGTAAATTACTATGATAACCCATAAAAGTGAAATACTACAAGTACATGTACAAGGTATACAGTCCTAGCTGACATCAATGACATACTACTATATAGAAAGCCACTTGTTATGCTGAGCATTTCGGGTAAATTAGGTCAGTGTCCCAGGATACGACCCACACCAGTCGACTAACACCCTGGTACCCATTTTACTGATGGATGAACATAGACAACAGGTGTAAAGAAACACGCCCAATGTTTCTACCCTGGCTGGGAATCGAACCCAGACCCTCGCCGTGTGTAGCAAGAGCTTTAGCCACCAGAGCCCATAGTGATTACATTGGATGGCTTTACAATTTATACAGTTAAATGTATAGCTAATAAGTTTATTTAGATACAGATACACAAAAGCACAATTATATAGTGTAAATTACTTACGATAACCCAAAAAAGTTCAAGTAACTGATTACCATTGGGGTCCTTGTTACATTATTGGTTACAGATTTAGGAAGACATTATATTAAACATTCTAATGAAAACCCATTATGCAAAGCATTTCGGGCAGACTAATTCAAGGTAGTAAAAATTACTTACAGTTCCAGTATGTACAAGTTTTGTGACCAATCACGATGGATATTTTTATGCAACAACTGAGCGGTGAGAACTGACATAATTTACTAGGTTTTGTTATTATATTCCTCAAACAAAGCTAAAAGTTAAATATTCCACTCACCCATGCGTATGTAAATGTGACTAGTTGCAACATTGGAGCCATACATGAAGTCGTTGATAATTCCTCCCTTTTCCGCTTGTCCCACATCCTGTGGGATGAGCAAGGTGGTCGACATGTTCCTCCTGGGTGTTACTGCTGCAGCAGTATGCTTCAAGGTGGGTGGGAGGGTGTACAGTGGTAGTTGTAGTGGATATACAGGCAAGCAGCACCACTGGAGGTCACTATCAGCTGATGATTCCCTGGACAACTGCAACACTGTCACGTGACCTTCTTCATCTCAATCTTCCTTCCTACTTCTATATTAATATATTTACGGCAACTAGCCACATTCTTAGGGAGAAACTTTATTATCAGGATAAAATAAATATAATCCTTTATTTAATTGCTACAATTGACCCTGATTAAGGACTAAATAGCGAATAATTATGATTCTGTAAGTAGAAACCAAAGCTAGAGTCGGAACAAAGGTTAGTACACGTAAACTTCTAATATTATGAATTTAAAATACTTCGACAGGGCTTAACAAGTTATTTGTATCGTGAAAAATTAATTTAATAAAATTTGTTTCCGTAAATTATGCTTCTCATGTTCATTTTGGTTGTAGGTGACATAATAATAAGGTAAATATTGTGATGACACTTGTATGTAAACAAAGATGGCGGACACCACCACCGCTGATGATGTCCTCGACCCCAGGAAATTAACCTCTTTGACCGATATTAAATTGGCCTATGATAAACTCTGTAAAGAGGAGGTGAGAGCTTGAACATGCAATTAATTTTATTACAAGGTCTTTAAGATTCATTGTGGTTTATAAGCTTTAATGGATGTGACGTGGACAATGTTACCCCAAAATTTCCATTTTTTTTTTTTTTAAGAATTTATAAAAGTTATGAAACTTATTGTTTTATAAGTTTGTGCTGTAGTTTTTTATTAAAGTTTGTTTCTTCCATGATGGAGTGAACAATGTCCCACCACCGAAATATTTCCATAATAAAACGTCCACAGAATTTGCTTATGTGTCTTTAACCACAACTTGTTAGCATTAAATACTAGGCTTTCAAAAAAAAAAAAAAAAAAAAAATCTACAGTATGCGGCTGCCCTGATTTATATGATATTTTACAAGGACCCCAATGGAAGTAAGTCACCTTGTCTGACTTTTTTGGGTTATCCGAGATAATTTACACATACAGGAGCCCCCACTTATACAGCAGGTAAAGTTCCAGACTACTGCTGTAAAGCAAAAATTGATGTAATTTGAAACAGCCTTTTTTTTCACTTTCAATTTCATATAAAAGCCAGATAACATGTTTACCCTATCATATATTAAGTGATTAATAGAGCTAGGCCTAAAAAATGCATATGCAGTACACATATTACTTACCTTAAAATATTTTCGTTCTTACCTTATAGTGAGTGGTATTAAGTATTAAATAGAATGTAAGCCAATAATGTTAAGTTGGCCCATAATGCCAAGGCATAATAGAAGCTCTCTTTGCATTGCATCCCACTATTGTATATACACAATCTCAATGTACTGTTTGCAAAGACATTAAATAAATAAATATATCTATTGTAGGCAGCCTGAATAAATGAAGAATGGGTATAATTGAAAACCGTTGTATTAGCGAAACACTGTAAAGTGGGGCCCACTTGTAGTATTTGTAAATTGCCTCGGATAACCCCCCCAAAAAAAAAAAAAGTCGAAGTGACTTATTGCCTCTGGGGTCCTTGTAAAATATATCAGGGCAGGCATATATTGTAGATCAATTTTTTTGAAAGCCTAATATATAATGCTAACAAGTTGTGGCTAAAGACATAAGCAAATGCTTAGGACATTTTATTATGAAAATATTTTGGATAATTTTATAATTGTAGTTACGTGTATCGTGGAACCTTCACTAATGAGTTTAATCCATTCCATGATCTTGCTCGCATCTGGATTTGCTCATTTACAGAGTCAGTTTTCTTCATTTAAATTAATTGAAATACAATTAATTCATTCCAGTGGAATTCCAAGCACCATAAAATACTAATTGTATAAATTGTATAACTACTAATAAAATACTAATTGTAAAGTAAAAGAACACAAGTGCAACTAATGTGACATTTTATTGTGGCAACGTTTCACTCTCCAGGAGCTTTGTCAAGCTGTTACAAACAGTACATGGGCACAGAGGGTATATATAGGCTCAGAGTCAGGTGCAATACTAGTGGTAGTTGTAGTAGTAGTGATATAAGTTGAAGTAGTAGTAGAAATACAATATGGTAAAACAATTAACTCGCACATGAGTAAAAGGATATAAAAGCTATTACTTGGGTAACATAAAAATAGGTTAGACAAATATTTCTATTGGAGACTGGATAAAGAAGGCATGTTTCAGTGTTCATTCTCTGTAATGTGCTTTGTGTAGTATTAACAGGAGAGACTATGTGATGGCAGGGTTTACTGTTTTCAGGAGGATTCTTGCTAAGACTTCAGAGATGGTGAAACTGCCTTTGTTTTGCTTAATTGTATTCAAAACAGCGATTACTGCTGATTCAAGGCACTTGCATCTGTGGAAATTAGTTTCTTTGATCACTAATTGGGTGTGTCTGAATTTCATGAGATGATTGGTGGAATTTCGGTGTTGTACACAGGCGTTGTTCAAGTTATCATTCTTACATGCGTAAATGTGTTCATTGAGGCGGGTGTCAAGGTTTCTTGCTGTTTCACCTACATAAATCTTGTCGCAGCCTCCACAGGGTATAGTGTAAACCCCTACATTGACTGGTTCGTGGTGCTTTGATTTTGTCCTGGTTAGATCCTTTATAGAAGTGCTGGAAGCGATGGCAACTCTAGTGTTAGCTTGTGAAAGTACTTTAGAAACATTCAGTGCAACCTGGCTGTTGGGAAGAATTATAACTTTGTTGGGAGTGGTGTTGGCACGTGGAGAATTAATGATCTGAAGAGCTCTTTTCTTGCAGTCTTTGATGAAAAAGGAAGGAAAATGTAACTCAGTGAAGGTTTGGTGAATGTATGTACATTCCTCGTCAAGAAACTCAGGACTACAAATTCGCTATGCTCTTAGGAAAAACCTGATGATGATGTCTCTTTTGGTCTTAGTATCTTGACTGGAATAGAATAAAATGTCACATTAGTTGCACTTGTGTCCTTTTACTTTACATATTGTCGGTAATTCTACCAACATTTTTACAAAATACTAATTGTATAAATAACGTCAACCCATTAGTGACTGCTATTGAAGTGGCCACTTGGACAGGTATTGGACGGTGATGTCATTTGCTTACTCTTGAACACCGGCAAAAATCAAATATTTCTGCCACTTTGAGCTCAATTTCAAGATACTTATCGTTGTGAAAGCAGTCAAAATCATATATATTTCTGTAATATATCTTTCATTCTATCAAATGAGACCAAAAAAAAAAAACGAGAATACAACCATAAAAACCATACGAAAATACACTGCTAAGGGCCGGCTAATGGCTGACAAGTGAACCCATTATTTACAGTCAGATTTCTTTCAATTTTGGTGTGGAAACTGGACAAGTATCTTCACCAGTTGCCAGATCAACCAGGCTGTGATGGATATGTGGGGCAGCGGGCCTCCAGCAGCAACAGCCTGGTTGACCAGACAAGCACCAGACGAGCCTGGCCCATGGCCGCACTCAGAGAGTAGATAATCTCTCGAAACTCTTCAAAGGTATATCAAAAGGTAAAGGTATACGTTAAGAAGCATCTTTCCATCATACATTGCTCAAGTTTCAAAAAGATAGTCCAACAAACAAATGAGATTCAATTCCCTAGATCAAGAGCCCCTCACAAGCCTCTCACTCTTGAGATCCACTCGCAACTGGAAATTTTGCTCACGTATGGAAGCAAAAAATTGACTGAGCGGCTTCTCGTATCTGGAAAAACTGGCATGTGGATGCGCTGGTTAGTGAAGGTTCCACTGTACTTATACCTAAACAAACTTGCTTGCTTATTACAGCAAGATCTATCTGTGTTTACCTAATATGTCTTGTAAAGGATGAGTTTCCTCTTATACTCAGTCATATATGTTATGTTGAAAATGGTATAAAATATCAACAAGATGATTAAGACACATGTGCAACAGTTGAGTATCTTTGTTGTTGAAATGTTATGCCTACACAGTAGGCTTCTTCAGTTAAATACAGGATATGTTTGCACTTTGTTCCCTCAGGGAAGGTTTTCTGATGCCAGTGAGGGGCTCTTTTTCAGCTCAAACTGGAATGCCTCTCATTTCCCTATAGGTTCATCACTCCCTTATGAATGTAATAAACTAACAACAATAACAACAAACTAGGTACCAAGACTTGTAATAAAATCTGTCAGCCTGAGCTGGAAGAGATCATAAGGATGATGAGGTCAGCATTCATCATCTATCTAGGAACTATCAATAGAGCAGTTATTAATAGTAAAAGTTTCCACTATGGGTTCAGTTGCTATGACAGCATTACATGTTTTCTTTCAGCAGTGTTGGAGCTTTTCTTTTATATGGATGGGAATTATTATTTCGAGTGGCATATCTCACACAGATTTAGTGTAAATAATGAGGACTACATCATGCAGGAGAAATCATACAGTTAGTTAAAAAGGACCATAATTCAGTACTTGTGATAATTTAATAAAATGAGAAGAAAGAAAAATCCCTCTTCCTTCCCTCTTGATCCTTTGTCCTCCTATTTTGGTCTCTTTAGATTCCTCTTCCTCCTCCTATCCTGATCCGTCTTCTTCCTATCCTGATCCCTCTCCCTCCTCCTATCCTGATCTGTCTTCTTCTTATCCTGATCCCTCTTCCTCCTACTTCTTTATTTATCTTCCCTCTTCATCCGTTTGTCTTGTGTTCGTATATCGTGTATTCTATGTTGTATATAATAACATCAATAATGACTGTAGATAATTTTTTATTTAATTTTAATTACAGTATTATGCATTTGAGGCTCTGTCATTTATCAGCAGTGAAAACACAGAACCTCAGGCTGTATTACCCATACAGATATAGTGCTTCCCCATGGACATAATAATAATGTACATCAAGCTAATTTTGCTTATATAGTGTCTTTTCAGTGCAGTTTCTGTTTTTGTTCAACCCACAGGCAACAGTCATTGAACGTTTAGAATGGAGCGTTGGCAATCGTCACCACCTAGAAGCTCGTCTCTCCCACTTGGCACGCTTAGTTCCCACCCTCCAGCTAGTCCAGGCTGATGCACGCCAACTGGAAAACACAATATCATTCACTCATCACCTGGCTAACAATGTGTCTGCTAAAGTGCGACAACTAGATCTTGCGAAGGTTAGTGTCTGGATAAATTTTGTCTTCTGATTTGTTCCATAATTACTAGAATTAGAAGAACTCATAAGTTGATTGGGTATACCCTTACCTGTCATCAGAGGCATCCCTCAATCACTTTTCAAGTGAATATTCTAAAAATATAATAGAAAATGTAATATATTAAAATAGAGAAAAGTTTAAATTTAATTATAAAAAATTATAATACTGTAAAAACTTTTATTATTGTATCATAAATTACTATACATCTTGGTGGCAGTTCAGACTTGTGTATCCTACATTGGCAACTTGTTTAGGTACAGTATACAGTAGGACCCCTGTATCCACTATCATTACTTTTGCATTTTTGAGACCATTACATGTATTAAGCAAAATTAAGGGTTATTTTTGGGCCGCAGCAAACCGCGGATATGGGGGGTCCCACTGTATACTGTGCTGTACAGGAGGGCCCAGTTCATATGGCTCTAAGGTTTGCAACCCCAGACAATAAGCTTAAATCACCGGTGAGTGGAAAAGAACCATTTTTCATTATTGAATGTGTCTAAGACACATGAAAACATGTTTATATATTATATACATGTATTAAGTGCTCATTACAGCTATGCATTAAAAAAAGGATAAAAAAGTAAAATAAATACACAACATACAATACTTACCTTAAAATATGGTGCCAGTCATTCTTCCATTATGCAACTGTTGTGTGAAAACTTCAATAACGACAGAAACGTGATAAATGCACCAAACATAATGAACAATGGCTCAATTGAAAGCCAACGAAAATGTGAAACTCCAAAACAAGGGTGTTGCATATGTAGGGCCCTCCTGTACTTTGCAGGATATATTCTACAGACCTTACCCAGGACATTGGAATGTGCACTTAAGCTGGGAGTAAGTTCTTCTTTACATTATGGGGAATAATAATGATTCTTCACTGTTGTATTCATGCAGTCTTCTTGAAACTTTTAATACATTTTTCAGTTAACTTTGCACTTTGTTTTTGTTTCCAAACCCATTCTCAAGAACTCAGTTCTATCTTTTTCTGGTACTATTATTCTTTTCTTTTAAACATTCAGTAGTAGCCTCTTAATTTCCTCTGAGTTATGCAACACTTGATCAGTTTCTAAAAATTCTCATTTCTTCATAATGAAGAAGATTCTCAAATAAATTTAAGCATTATATTTTATTAGTAAGAGGCCATAAAGTTTCCATTCTAGTGCTTATTTTGCTATGTGTTTGTATAATATGATGATTTAGGTTTTATTTTTTTTATTATCACACTGGCCAATTCCCACCAAGGCAGGGTGGCCCAAAAAAGAAAAACTTTCACCATCATTCACTCCATCACTGTCTTGCCAGAAGGGTGCTTTACACTACAGTTTTTAAACTGCAACATTAACACCCCTCCTTCAGAGTGCAGGCACTGTACTTCCCATCTCCAGGACTCAAGTCCGGCCTGCCGGTTTCCCTGAATCCCTTCATAAATGTTACTTTGCTCACACTCCAACAGCACGTCAAGTATTAAAAACCATTTGTCTCCATTCACTCCTATCAAACACGCTCACGCATGCCTGCTGGAAGTCCAAGCCCCTCGCACACAAAACCTCCTTTACCCCCTCCCTCCACCCTTTCCTAGGCCGACCCCTACCCCGCCTTCCTTCCACTACAGACTGATACACTCTTGAAGTCATTCTGTTTCGCTCCATTCTCTCTACATGTCCGAACCACCTCAACAACCCTTCCTCAGCCCTCTGGACAACAGTTTTGGTAATCCCGCACCTCCTCCTAACTTCCAAACTACGAATTCTCTGCATTATATTCACACCACACATTGCCCTCAGACATGACATCTCCACTGCCTCCAGCCTTCTCCTCGCTGCAACATTCATCACCCACGCTTCACACCCATATAAGAGCGTTGGTAAAACTATACTCTCATACATTCCCCTCTTTGCCTCCAAGGACAAAGTTCTTTGTCTCCACAGACTCCTAAGTGCACCACTCACTCTTTTTCCCTCATCAATTCTATGATTCACCTCATCTTTCAAAGACCCATCCGCTGACACGTCCACTCCCAAATATCTGAATACATTCACCTCCTCCATACTCTCTCCCTCCAATCTGATATCCAATCTTTCATCACCTAATCTTTTTGTTATCCTCATAACCTTACTCTTTCCTGTATTCACCTTTAATTTTCTTCTTTTGCACACCCTACCAAATTCATCCACCAATCTCTGTAACTTCTCTTCAGAATCTCCCAAGAGCACAGTGTCATCAGCAAAGAGCAGCTGTGACAACTCCCACTTTGTGTGTGATTCTTTATCTTCCAACTCCACGCCTCTTGCCAAGACCCTCGCATTTACTTCTCTTACAACCCCATCTATAAATATATTAAACAACCACGGTGACATCACACATCCTTGTCTAAGGCCTACTTTTACTGAGAAAAAATTTCCCTCTTTCCTACATACTCTAACTTGAGCCTCACTATCCTCGTAAAAACTCTTCACTGCTTTCAGTAACCTACCTCCTACACCATACACTTGCAACATCTGCCACATTGCCCCCCTATCCACCCTGTCATACGCCTTTTCCAAATCCATAAATGCCACAAAGACCTCTTTAGCCTTATCTAAATACTGTTCACTTATATGTTTCACTGTAAACACCTGGTCCACCCACCCCCTACCTTTCCTAAAGCCTCCTTGTTCATCTGCTATCCTATTCTCCGTCTTACTCTTAATTCTTTCAATTATAACTCTACCATACACTTTACCAGGTATACTCAACAGACTTATCCCCCTATAATTTTTGCACTCTCTTTTATCCCCTTTGCCTTTATACAAAGGAACTATGCATGCTCTCTGCCAATCCCTAGGTACCTTACCCTCTTCTATACATTTATTAAATAATTGCACCAACCACTCCAAAACTATATCCCCACCTGCTTTTAACATTTCTATCTTTATCCCATCAATCCCGGCTGCCTTACCCCCTTTCATTTTACCTACTGCCTCACGAACTTCCCCCACACTCACAACTGGCTCTTCCTCACTCCTACAAGATGTTATTCCTCCTTGCCCTATACACGAAATCACAGCTTCCCTATCTTCATTAACATTTAACAATTCCTCAAAATATTCCCTCCATCTTCCCAATACCTCTAACTCTCCATTTAATAACTCTCCTCTCCTATTTTTAACTGACAAATCCATTTGTTCTCTAGGCTTTCTTAACTTGTTAATCTCACTCCAAAACTTTTTCTTATTTTCAACAAAATTTGTTGATAACATCTCACCCACTCTCTCATTTGCTCTCTTTTTACATTGCTTCACCACTCTCTTAACCTCTCTCTTTTTCTCCATATACTCTTCCCTCCTTGCATCACTTCTACTTTGTAAAAACTTCTCATATGCTAACTTTTTCTCCCTTACTACTCTCTTTACATCATCATTCCACCAATCGCTCCTCTTCCCTCCTGCACCCACTTTCCTGTAACCACAAACTTCTGCTGAACACTCTAACACTACATTTTTAAACCTACCCCATACCTCTTCGACCCCATTGCCTATGCTCTCATTAGCCCATCTATCCTCCAATAGCTGTTTATATCTTACCCTAACTGCCTCCTCTTTTAGTTTATAAACCTTCACCTCTCTCTTCCCTGATGCTTCTATTCTCCTTGTATCCCATCTACCTTTTACTCTCAGTGTAGCTACAACTAGAAAGTGATCTGATATATCTGTGGCCCCTCTATAAACATGTACATCCTGAAGTCTACTCAACAGTCTTTTATCTACCAATACATAATCCAACAAACTACTGTCATTTCGCCCTACATCATATCTTGTATACTTATTTATCCTCTTTTTCTTAAAATATGTATTACCTATAACTAAACCCCTTTCTATACAAAGTTCAATCAAAGGGCTCCCATTATCATTTACACCTGGCACCCCAAACTTACCTACCACACCCTCTCTAAAAGTTTCTCCTACTTTAGCATTCAGGTCCCCTACCACAATTACTCTCTCACTTGGTTCAAAGGCTCCTATACATTCACTTAACATCTCCCAAAATCTCTCTCTCTCCTCTGCATTTTTCTCTTCTCCAGGTGCATACACGCTTATTATGGCCCACTTCTCACACACATTTGATTTAGGTATAGGATCTAAAATGTGTTTAAAACTATTTCTGACATTATTTCATCAAAATAAAAAAACTCATTGTTTTATAATCATTATTCCTTCTTTTATTGTACAAAAATTTATATTTTATGACAAATTATTAATGATTGATTCTTTTCAAGTTCTGCAAAATACAGTGGACCCTCGAGTTTCGGCAGCATCGACTTTCGTGAAATTCGACTTTCGGCAAGTTTTTTTTGGCAAAATTTGGCCTCGAGTTATGTGATTAGACTCATGATTCGGCGGCCGTCCGGTACCCGTCCGCCCATCACCGCGCACACCAAGCCAGTCTCCCATACCATTCACGCTTAGTGTGCCATTGTTTACCAACACGTGACCATCACCCCGCGGGTTCATATGTAATAATCCATTGTTTTTTGTGATTGCAACTGCTAAATAAGTCACCATGGGCCCAAGGAAAGCTAGTGCAAGCCCTTTGGTAATGAAAGTGAGGAATCTATTGTGGCATTGGGGATGTCCCTGGGGTTGGAGGTGAGTGGTGAGGATGTGGAAGAGTTGGTGGAGGACCACAGGGAAGAGCTAACCACTGAAGAGCTGCAAGAGCGTCATCTGAAACAGAAAGAGATCACAGCTCAGGAAACTGCTGCAGAGGAGGAGGAGGAAGAGAGGTGGAGGAAGGTGCCTTCTTCAAAGATTAAGGACATTTGTGCAAAGGGGACTGAAGTGCAAACATTTATGGATGAACTTCACCCTTACAAAGCTGTTGCAGGCTGTATTGGCAACATGTACAGTGACAGTGTTGTGTCCCACTTCAGACAAATCTTAAAGAAACGCCAGAAACAGAGCTCTCTGGACAGATATTTTGTGCGACAGGGGTCCAGTAGCTCTCAAGTTGTTCCCAGTGCCAGTGTCTTTAAAAAACAAAGAAGGGAAGTAACCCCAGATAAGGACTTCATACCTGAAGTCCTAATGGAAGGAGATTCTCCTTCCAAACAATAGTGTACACCTTCCTCCTATCCCCTCCTCCCATCTTCTATCCACCCAGAAGTCTTCAGTAAAGGTAAGTGTAATGTTATTATTATTTTTTTAAATGTGTGTACTTGATTTCTGATTGTTTTCAGTATGTAAATCTTTATTTAATTTGAAAAAATATTTTATTTTAATATTTTTGGGTGTCTGGAACGGATTAATTTTATTTCCATTATTTCTTATGGGGAAAATGGTTTCGAGTTTTGTCAATTTCGACTTTCGGCAGGGTCTCTGGAACGGATTAATCACGAAACTCGGGGGTCCACTATATGTACATTTTGGGTATAAACCATGAAACATTTCACTTGTATATATTTTATACCAGGGTAATACATCAGGGTTATTATCCAGCAGCAAGTCGGTATTATCCTTTTTACATGAATTTGTAACACATATACGTACAGTGGAACCTTGGTATACAACCAGCTCCCTTCTCAAACAAAGCTCAGCACTAGACCAAACAAATATACGACCTGCCAGAACTTCGCTGCAAACTATTTCATGTTTCTTTGCATTTTTGGTGGTTTTCTGTATTATTTGTATAAACAAGTCACCATGGGGCCTATGACAGCCAGCCAAACAGAAAATTGGTTGGGAAGAACTTGTTCGACACTCAAATGGAGCGGCGCTTGAACAACCTTCTGGAATGAATTAAGGTCATATACTGAGGTTCCACTGTATTACAGTATTTAGTTGCTATATTACATAATTTTTAACAAACTTCATGAAAATATGCATAATATGCATCAACTTGTGCAGAAAATAGGTTTTACTCTGGCTGGCAGACTTCAGCAGCTACCAGGTTGAATAAAATTTCACTTTATTGTCTGCAATACCTTGGAGCACAATGCTGGATATCAAAAATGCTTTTGGCTGGCCAAAGAGAAATCGCACCTTTTATGGTCTAGAAGCCAGACTGCATATCATAGTTTTGTGATCTACTTGGGTTAAATTACTTTTTGAGAAGAACTTCTGTATTTTATATTCACTTGCTGTACGTTGCAGAACTCTGTATATGTGTATATATGTTTCGTGTAATATTTCATTGCAGTTCATTTCTCGGATATATATTCGTTGATTGTTATTTTTCCTTTCTTACATTTAGTCATTTCTTTGAGTAGTTTTGTTTTTCTTTCCCTAGTCGTATTTAGCTGTAATACTAGTGGAGCATGCTTGCTCTTTCCAAGTGGGGTTTGATAGTACAGTACATGTTAAGAATTTATTTTCTTTTTTTAGTTTATTATGGTTCCTGTATGAATGGTGTGTTGCCTGTTTTCGTTTGAGTTGCTTCTCTTTCGTGTTGATGCATAGAAAAATTGTCATTACATTTAGGAAGAAAGGTGGCAGGCAGTTTGTCTTCAGTTCCATCACCACACATTAACCAGTCTATTTCACTATACATGTACAGTTCTTTTAACCTGTAAACGGTCCAAGCATTTATATACATTCTCTCCCGTAGTGCCCCAACTTTGAGAAAAAAAATTTTTTTTTTTTTAATAGGAAAAGAGTACAGTGGACCCCCGCATAGCGAACGCCTTGCATAGCGAACAATCCGCATAGCGAACGCTTTGTTCGCTAAAATTTTGCCCCGCATAGTGGACAAAAACCCGCTCAGCGACCTTCGTCCGAGACGCGTCCAATGTGCGCCCTCAGCCAGCCTCACATGTGCCGCCCGTCCCATTGTTTACCAGCCAGCCTCCGCGGTAACATTCAAGCATACACTCGGAATATTTCGTATTATTACAGTGTTTTCGGTGCTGTTTGTGGAAAATAAGTGACCATGGGCCCCAAGAAAGCTTCTAGTGCCAACCCTACACCTCAAAGGGTAAGAATACCCATTGAAATGAAGAAAGAGATCATTGATAAGTATGAAAGTGGAGTACGTATCACCGACCTGGTCAGGTTGTACAAGAAACCAAAATCAACCATCGCTTCTATTGTGGGCAAGAAAACGGCAATCAAGGAAGCTGTTGTTGCCAAAGGTTTAACTGTGTTTTCGAAACAAAGATCGCAAGTGATGGAAGATGTTGAGAGACTCTTATTGGTGTGGATAAATGAAAAACAGCTAGCAGGAGATAGCGTCTCTCAAGCGATCATATGTGAAAAGGCTAGGAAGTTGCATGACGATTTAATTAAAAAAATGCCTGCAACTAGTGATGATGTGAGTGAATTTAAGGCCAGCAAAGGTTGGTTTGAGAGATTTAAGAAGCGTAGTGGCATCCATAGTGTGATACGGCATGGTGAGGCTGCCAGTTCGGACCACAAAGCGGCTGAAAAATATGTGCATGAATTCAAGGAGTACATAGAAACTGAAGGACTGGAACCTGAACAAGTGTTTAATTGTGATGAAACAGGCCTGTTCTGGAAGAAAATGCCAAGCAGGACCTACATTACTCAGGAGGAAAAGGCACTCCCAGGACATAAGCCTATGAAAGACAGGCTTACTTTGTTGATGTGTGCCAATGCTAGTGGTGATTGCAAAGTTAAGCCTTTATTAGTGTATCACTCTGAAACTCCCAGAGCGTTCAGGCAAAAGAATGTCCTCAAGGATAATTTGTGTGTGCTGTGGAGGGCAAACAGTAAGGCATGGGTCACTAGGGAATTTTTCTATAACTGGTTACACCATGCATTTGCCCCCAATGTGAAAGATTACCTAACTGAAAAGAAATTAGACCTTAAGTGCCTCCTGGTGTTAGACAATGCCCCTGGTCATCCTACAGACGTGGCAGAGCGACTTTATGGGGACATGAGCTTCATTAAGGTGAAGTTTTTGCCTCCTAATACCACTCCTCTCCTGCAGCCCATGGACCAGCAGGTCATTTCCAACTTCAAGAAACTGTACACAAAAGCTCTGTTTCAAAAGTGCTTTGAAGTGACCACAGACACTCGATTGACTCTAAAAGAGTTTTGGAAGGATCACTTTAATATCCTCAATTGTGTAAACCTTATAGGTAAGGCTTGGGAGGGAGTGACTAAGAGAACCTTGAACTCTGCTTGGAAGAAACTGTGGCCAGAATGTGTAGACAAAAGGGATTTTGAAGGGTTTCAGGCTAACCCTGAGAGGAGTAGTATACCAGTTGAGGAATCAATTGTGGAATTGGGGAAGTCCTTGGGGTTGGAGGTTAGTGGGGAGGATGTGGAAGAGTTGGTGGAGGAGGACAATGAAGAACTAACCACTGATGAGCTGATAGATCAACTTCAAGAGCAAGAGGCCAGACCTGGGGAAACTGGTTCAAAGGAGGGGAGAGAGAAATTGAAGGAATTGCCTACTTCAAAGATTAAGGAAATGTGTGCAAAATGGCTTGAAGTGCAAACCTTTTTTGATGAAAATCACCCTCACACAGCTATTGCAAGCCGTGCTGGTGACTGTTACAATGATACTGTTGTGAACCACTTTAGACAAATCATAAAGGAACGAGAGGTACAGGCCACTATGGACAGATATGTTGTGCGAAAGAAGTCCAGTGACTCTGAAGCTGGTCCTAGTGGCATTAAAAGAAGAAGGGAAGTAACCCCAGAAAAGGACTTGCTACCTCAAGTCCTAATGGAAGGGGATTCCCCTTCTAAACACTAACACTCTCTCTCCCCTCCTCCCATCCCATCAATCATCACCAGATCTTCAATAAAAGTAAGTGTCATGTAATTGTGCATGCCTTTTTCAGTTTGTGTGTACTAAAATTAACATTTTTTTGTGGTAAAAAAAAATTTTTTTTCATACTTTTGGGTGTCTTGCACGGATTAATTTTATTTCCATTATTTCTTATGGGGAAAATTAATTCGCATAGCGAACATTTCGCATAACGACCAGCCCTCTTGCACGGATTAAGTTCGCTATGCGGGGGTCCACTGTATATGGTACCCAGGCATCCCCAATTATTTTAATATGGCGCACAGTGAGTGTGCACACCCATTCTCTCATGTCTAGGTGACTCAGGCTTATCGTGACAATGTTGAATGTATGACAAAAAAAACGTATATATACGTTTGGGGCACTAGCGGTAAAAACATATACAGTGGACCCCCGCATAACGATCACCTCCCAATGCGACCAATTATGTAAGTGTATTTATGTAAGTGCGTTTGTACGTGTATGTTTGGGGGTCTGAAATGGACTAATCTACTTCACAATATTCCTTATGGGAACAAATTCGGTCAGTACTGGCACCTGAACATACTTCTGGAATGAAAAAATATCGTTAACCGGGGGTCCACTGTATATACGTTTGGACCGTTTACGGGTTAAATGAAATCTTCACTAAAAAAAAAAAAAATCTTTTCACAGTGTTTTTCATTAATTGTCATTTAGCTTTTCAAGTTCTTCTGTTTAACTGTACTGTGTTTTGGAATGCATTTCATCTATAAGTTGGGGTTTACTGTGTATATTTGATAAGTTAACTTTTACAGAGTCGAGTTGTAGAGACTCAAGCTCGAGTAGGTGACTTGCTGGACCTTGAAGGATGTAGTGGTGGCGTAGCTACAGCACTTGCTCAGGAAGGTTCGTTTTCTTCATTTACATTTTTTCTGTATTACAGCTTCTGTTTTTTTTTTTTTTTTTTTTATGTAACATTTTTCTTCCATTTCATTGCTTTTACTAATTTATGGAAATTTTAATTTAAAAGATTTTTTACTATTGGTAATGAATGAAATGTACATTTGGATGTACTATTTGTAATTTGCAATGAGGTCTTCAGACTGGAAGGAGCACTTTTAAACTGTGAAGCAACTCAGAGTACATTACAGTGATCATTCTCTTAACTAGCTTTTCTTTTAAATGGAATGTTGGTTATTTTCCTCTTTCTCCCCAGTTGCCATTTTGGAAACCAAAATTAGTCATAAGATTCTGTAATGGTTAAAGCACAGCAGAATATAACAAAAAAAAAAAAATGTCCTCATCCATAATGGCAAAAGAATATCAGGACAACTAAAGATCCCAGGACAGATAGTTGTCTGTTCCAGTGGCTCAGTGTTATATCCTAGGTATGTGCCCCAGGTCGGAGGAGCAGGATGACATACTTGTAATGTATCCCTCAAACCTAGTGTATTGTATAAGCCAACATCTTTTTACCGTCCATGTATCCTTTAACCCTTTGAGGGTCCAGAGGTCAAATCTCAGAGTGACAGCCGGAGTCCAAGAATTTAAAAAAAAAAAAAATTATTTTTTCTCATGAAATGGTAGAGAATCTTTTTCTGGAGGTAATAAAACAAAAAGTATGAAATTTGATGGAAAATTTACGAAATTACGCTCTCGAGAATTTTGCTGCTTCAGCAATACGTATTTACACATTGGCGATTTTTGCCGACTTTGACTCCCATTTAAGGCCAATTACATTACAGTGGTCCCTCAATAATCGTCCGGCTCGATAGTTGTCCTTTTCGGAAATTGTCCCGTTATTTCATCCAAACATTGGCTCGCAAATGGTCCGTTGACTCGCTAATCGTCTTTCATCCTGGACGCGTACTCACGCTCTGAGCCGCCTCGGCCTCTCTTCCCAGCCAGTGTGCCCATTGTTTACCAGTGAGCGACTCTCCTCTCACTTGTTCATACAAAATATTTCATAATATTCCATTCATTTTAGTGCTTGCAAGTGCTAAATAAGCTACCATGGCTCCAAAGAAAGCTCCTAGTGCCAAACCTTTGGTAAAGAAAGTGAGAAACACGATTGAATTTAAGAAAAACATCATTGAACAATATGAAAGTGGCGTATGTGTGGGCGAACTGGCCATGTACAACCATATCTTCCATCGTGGCCAAGAAAAAGGAAATCAATGAAGCTGTTGTTGCAAAGGGGGTAAATGTGCTGACAAAAATGAGATCACCAGTACTCAAAGATGTTGAGAAGTTATTATTGGTGTGGACAAACGAGAAACAATTAGCAGGAGATAGTATTATGAAGGCTAGGCAGTTGCATGACGATCTGGTAAAGAAATTGCCTGCAACTAGTGGTGATGTGAGTGAATTTAAAGCCAGCAAAGGCTGGTTTGAGAGATTTAAGAAGCATACTGGCATACACAGTGTGATAAGGCATGGTGAGGCTGCCAGTTCGGACCAAAAAGCGGCTGAAAAATATGTGCATGGATTCAAGGAATACATAGAGGCTGAAGGACTGAAACCTGAACAAGTTTTCAATTGTGATGAAACAGGCCTCTTTTGGAAGAAAATGCCAAAGAGGACCTACATTACTCAGGAGGAAAAGGCACTGCCAGAACACAAGCCTATGAAAGACAGGCTGACGCTCATGTTCTGTGCTAATGCTAGTGGGGATTTCAAATTGAAGCCGTTACTAGTGTACCATTCTGAAAATCCCAGTGTGTTCAAGAAAAACAATGTTATGAAGAGTAAATTGTGTGTGTTTTGGAGATCTAATAATAAGGCATGGGTCACAAGGAAATTTTCGTCGCGTGGGTAAATGAAGCGTTTGGCCCTAGTGTGAAGAATTGCCTCCTGGAAAAGAAATTGTATATATATATATATTTTTTTTTTTTCAACAAGTCGGCCGTCTCCCACCGAGGCAGGGTGACCCAAAAAAGAAAGAAAATCCCCAAAAAGAAAATACTTTCATCATCATTCAACACTTTCACCACACTCGCACATTATCACTGTTTTTGCAGAGGTGCTCAGAATACAACAGTCTAGAAGCATAAACATATAAAGATACACAACATATCCCTCCAAACTGCCAATATCCCAAACCCCTCCTTTAAAGTGCAGGCATTGTACTTCCCATTTCCAGGACTCAAGTCCGACTATATGAAAATAACCGGTTTCCCTGAATCCCTTCACTAAATATTACCCTGCTCACACTCCAACAGATCGTCAGGTCCCAAGTACCATTCGTCTCCATTCACTCCTATCTAACACGCTCACGCACGCTTGCTGGAAGTCCAAGCCCCTTACCCACAAAACCTCCTTTACCCCCTCTCTCCAACCCTTTCGAGGACGACCCCTACCCCGCCTTCCTTCCCCTATAGATTTATATGCTTTCCATGTCATTCTACTGTGATCCATTCTCTCTAAATGACCAAACCACCTCAACAACCCCTCTTCTGCCCTCTGACTAATACTTTTATTAACTCCACACCTTCTCCTAATTTCCACACTCCGAATTTTCTGCATAATATTTACACCACACATTGCCCTTAAACAGGACATCTCCGCTGCCTCCAACCGTCTCCTCGCTGCTGCATTTACCACCCAAGCTTCACACCCATATAAGAGTGTTGGTACTACTATACTTTCATACATTCCCTTCTTTGCCTCCATAGATAACGTTTTTTGACTCCACATATACCTCAACGCACCACTCACCTTTTTTCCCTCATCAATTCTATGATTAACCTCATCCTTCATAAATCCATCCGCCGACACGTCAACTCCCAAGTATCTGAAAACATTCACTTCTTCCATACTCCTCCTCCCCAGTTTGATATCCAATTTTTCTTTATCTAAATCATTTGACACCCTCATCACCTTACTCTTTTCTATGTTCACTTTCAACTTTCTACCTTTACACACATTCCCAAACTCATCCACTAACCTTTGCAATTTTTCTTTAGAATCTCCCATAAGCACAGTATCATCAGCAAAAAGTAACTGTGTCAATTCCCATTTTGAATTTGATTCCCCATAATTTAATCCCACCCCTCTCCCAAACACCCTAGCATTTACTTCCTTTACAACCCCATCTATAAATATATTAAACAACCATGGTGACATTACACATCCCTGTCTAAGACCTACTTTTACCGGGAAGTAGTCTCCCTCTCTTCTACACACCCTAACCTGAGCCTCACTATCCTCATAAAAACTCTTTACAGCATTTAATAACTTACCACCTATTCCATATACTTGCAACATCTGCCACATTGCTCCTCTATCCACTCTATCATATGCCTTTTCTAAATCCATAAATGCAATAAAAACTTCCCTATCTTTATCTAAATACTGTTCACATATATGCTTCAATGTAAACACCTGATCTACACATCCCCTACCCACTCTAAAACCTCCTTGCTCATCCGCAATCCTACATTCTGTCTTACCTCTAATTCTTTCAATTATAACCCTACCGTACACTTTTCCTGGTATACTCAGTAAGCTTATTCCTCTATAATTTTTACAGTCTCTTTTGTCCCCTTTCCCTTTATATAAAGGGACTATACATGCTCTCTGCCAATCCCTAGGTA